>NW_025814834.1:104347291-104774791 GCF_022079265.1 Lynx rufus | reverse complement strand
ATCACAGAACAGAGGCCTGTGAAGTTCTCAGCCCCACTGTTGTGGACCTGGGTCCACCGAAGCAGAGTGTTAGGGAGTGTGACTCCAGGGGGACGGGGCGAGGCACAGGGCGTGAAGCGGGAGAGACGGAGAACACGGGGTTGACAGCGGGCTCCCGGGCCCGGCTCTGAGGAAAACCCATCCCAGGGGAGGGAGCAGAACCGACCCACACACGCCTGCATCCCATCTTTCAGGTTGTGACTGTGCCGTCCCCCGGGCCAGGGGTGCAGCTGGGCAAGAAGACAGAGCTGGTCCCTGCAGAGGTACCCAGGTGGCTGGGGTCTGAGGGGGTGCAACGTGGTCGATGCGTCATGCAGGGCTGGCTGAAGCCGCACGTGCTCGAGATCACCTGACTCCCAGACCACCGAGGTGATCACCGTGGTGGAGGGGTGGCCTGGCCCGGGGTGCGTATGTAAAGTCCACGTGTGTGTGTGGCGGGGGGCGAGAGAGAGAGAGAGAGAGGGAGAGGGAAAGCATTTAGAGGCACATGTCACAGGAAATGGAGCATGAACACAGCCCTCTCTAGAACGTTCTCAGGGATGTGTGCTCCAGTATGAAGAAGGATGCCCCCCATCTCCAGGGCTGGGGCATCCCAGCTCACAGTGTCCAGGCCCCTGTCCCAGTCTTCAGGACGGATATCAGGCCAACCTCAGCCCAGCCAGTGCAGTGACCCCAGTCGCTCCCAGGAGGATAGAGGACGTGCCACAGCACAGGTCCCACGCTGTGGAGCCGTTCCCACTGGGTCCTCAGACAGCCTGGGGGCCCAGGTAGAGCAAGAATGATGAATAACTGGGCTTCAGCATCCAAGAAAAACCACCCCAAACCCCAGACCAAACCGCCTCGGAGCGTGCCAGCCGCAGTTGCCAGAGTAATCAATACCCATTGTTCTTCCAGACAAATGTTCTCTCTGCACTTTCGACCGCTGTGTTCTGGGGAATGGCTAGGTGTGGGCTTACCTCATGCGATGGACACAGCTTAATGGGATCTGTTCCCCGGCTGGCTCCACCCCCCCTCACCCCCTCCCAGCTCCCACAGCAGAGTCACGGAGCTTAAGGAAGTTACCAGGCTGGATCAGGGCGGAGAGCCGGCACCAGACCTGACCCACACTCTAGTCCTTGAAAGCTGGCTGACCTTGGCCTTGGGTTCCTCGACTGCTCAAGAGAGTAATAATAGGTGGCCCGCGTTGTCTCCTAGGGTTGGCATGAAAGAAAGAATGATTCCCGGGAACGTCATCTAGCAGCAACGAGATGCAAAGTGTTCCTGCTACTTTTCCAGTCGTGCTGGGAGGCTTCCGGCTTGGGGCGAGGAGTGCGGGTCAGACGGGTCAGACACCGGCCTGCCCCGTACGAGGCACGTTCTCTCTCTACCTTTCAGCTTCCCTACCTGCAGAATGGAGCTAAGTGAAGCTAGGTGGCAAGATAGCTGGGAGAACTGGAGGATGTCCACGCCTGGCTCTCGGCACCGTGCTGGGGGCCAGGGATGGCGATGGTGATGCGACGACGCGGGCTCTGGCCGCTCTCCGAGGACCACCTGCAAGGCGGCTGCCCAGGTCAGGCCGAGCACCACGGACAGAGCAGGGGCCGTGGCTGCTCTGTGCTTAGAGGCCAATGGCAAAACACACCTCTTCCATGAAGCCCTCTGGAGTTCTTCCAGCCCTCATCGTGGCCCCTCCTGGAAGCTTCTAGACCTCGTGTCATCTACTCCGCTCTTTAAGCTCTTAAGCAGTGCAGGGGTATTGGTTACTAGGCTGGGAGGGGACTGTCCTGCAAAGCTACCCCCTCCTTCTCTGAGAGTAAGGCCCCCATTACATGAGTATCAGCAGATAAGCCCCTCACTGCAGAAGCAGAAGGGGGCAGACATTCTATCACCCCATTCCTGGGCAGATGGACCCAGGCTCGACGAAAAGGACTCTCCCACGCAGGGCTCAGAATCTGAAGTGGTAACATTACGCGGAGGGAGAGCTGCACTTCACTCCCCGCAGCAGTGTCCAGAGGCCGTGCTGGGGGTAGACCTTGCCCAGGGGACCCGGGGGTGTGACTTGGCCATACTGTTTGCTCTTGGCCTCCCTTAGCTCTGCCCCTTTCTTGAGCTTTGTTCTCCCAATTTCCTGCTGATTCTGAGCTCCCCGGCAGGCAGAATTGTGTTTCTGTTGTTTGTGCTCAACGCACACACGTTTCCTTTCCCTGATACCAACTGTTCCAGGCAAGCAAAAAGTTTTCCCCTCGACGGGGCTGCACACCCCAGGGGGCAGGAACGCTGCATTTCACTCTGGTGTAGCTCCCACCCAACACCTCCTGGGGCGGGCCATGGTGGTGGGCAGGGAATAGGGTCCAGATCCTGCCACTTATGAAGTTTGGGGCTCTGAGTAGTTGTGTGATCCCCATAAGCCTTGCATTTGTCATCTGTAAAATGGGCATAAAAATATGTACTTCCCAGGGCCTGGGAGTAGGCTTGACCCCTACCCAGATGGAGGGAGACATGGGCCTTCGGCTGTGCACAGGCCAGCTCCTCTCGCTGGGACTGGTCCGGGAAAGGGGACAGGGGTGGGGGTGAGGCTCCTGGAAGGGGGTTTGGAGCCCAGGCAGGGTCCCTGCTAACTAAATCTGTATTTCTCTACCGTCTATGTTATTTAAAAAAAATTCTTTTAATGTTTATTTATTTTTGAGACAATGCGAGAGACAGAGTGCAAGCTGCAGAGGGGCAGACAGAGGGAGACACAGAATCCAAAGCAGGCTCCAGGCTCCGAGCTGTCAGCCCAGAGCCCGATGCAGGGCTCAAACTCACGAACTGTGAGATCATCACCTGGGCCAAAATCAAGAGTCGGAGGCTTAATTGACTGAACCACCCAGGTGCCCCCAAAATAATAATTTTCAAATGCATATTATTACTTACTCAGCACATTCTTTATGCCAGGTAAGTGCTCTAAATGTGTTATCTTAGGGTGCCTGGGTGGCTCATTCGGTTAAGTGTCTGACTCTTGATTTAGGCTCAGATCATGATCTCACGATTCGTGGAATCAAGCCCCGCATGGGGCTCTGTGCTGACAGCGTGGAGCCTGCTTGGAATCCTCTCTCTCCTCCTCTCTCCTGCTTCTTCCCTGCTCGCTCATTCTCTCCCTCTCAAAATAAATGCATACACGTTTTAAAAATGTGTTATCTCATCTGGTTGTAGCAAAACCGTTAGGAGGTAGGTGTTTTATCAACCCGATTTTATAAAACCAGAATTTGGGGCTTAGGGACGTGCTCATGGTCAGGTAGCAAATCAATAGTGGAATTGGGATTTGAAACCAGGTGCATCTGATCCCCCGAATTCACAGCTTTAACCGTTGCTTTGCACTGTTTTGATAGAGACAGACTCTGGATGCTGAGGACACCCAAAGGAGGGTCATGACACCTAAAATGGCCAGGGAAGACAAGGAAGGCTTCCTGGAAAAAGTGGTGCTTGAATTGGAATTTTTTCAAAGCCCAACTTTTTTTTTTTTAATTTTTTTTTTTAACGTTTATTTATTTTTGGGACAGAGAGAGACAGAGCATGAACGGGGGAGGGGCAGAGAGAGAGGGAGACACAGAATCGGAAACAGGCTCCAGGCTCCGAGCCATCCGCCCAGAGCCCGACGCGGGGCTCGAACTCACGGACCGCGAGATCGTGACCTGGCTGAAGTCGGATGCTTAACCGACTGCGCCACCCAGGCGCCCCAAAGCCCAACTTTTTAATGGACGTTTTGTAAACACCCACAGAAGTAAAGAAAATCTGAACTAAATATTTAAGAAATGAGGCAGAGTGTAGGGAGAGACTCCTGATGGAGCATCGGCTTGGCCAGCTGTGTGGCGTCTTGGGGCACCCACAGCTAGGGGGGCTTGTACAGCGTAAAGTGTGATCAGGGCAGCATGAAGAAAGAAGGGGCTGGAGCTATGGGCAGCTCTCGGGAACTGGGTTACTTACTACGGAAGATGATTATTCCCTATCCTTGGATTTCCACCCCTTGACAGGTGGTAAAAAAAAAAGATGAAGGGACACGCTGATCTTGGATTTCCCCAGCAGCCAGTAGGTAAATAAATACTGCAGTTTGACACAGTTGGGTTCAAGGGTGAGGACTTAAATCTTTCAGCAATGTTGGTTCTAAGCAAGGGATGAGAATCTGAGTCATTCCCATAAAGTCTCAGTGCATGACAGAGCCATGGGACTTGACAGAGCTGGGCCAGGCCCCCGAGCAGGAGACAGCAGCGAGGGGTGGCCCTGGTTTTTATAGCCAGGGTCCCCGGGCGGTCATTTTCCTTCCTGGCATGTTTATATACAGCAGAGATGATTGTTGATTGGACTTTAAAAATGTTTTATGGTTATAGATTCTAGCACTGGAAATGTCCCCATGTGTCACGTGAACAGTCAAACTTCCTAAGGAGCAGAGGACACAATTCCCCAGGATGTCCGTAGCAATGAAAGTTGTCACCATGCCAGGCCACAGCCCACATCATCGAGGGTCTGGGCTTTGGACAGCTTTGCAGTGTTCAGATTAATCGTCCATTTCTTCATTCACCCATTTACTTGCTCTACTCATTTGCTGCATATTTATGACCCCATCTTGGTTCTGGTCATTCTTCTGTTCTGATGTCCAGGTCTCATAAGCTAGGTGAAAAAAAAAAAAAAAGATGAATAACCCAGAAGGAAAGTTCTCTGAGCCTCCTTCTTAATTTCCTGGTGAGCAAGGAAATGTAGAAGACAAAGCATATCGGAACCACACTGTGGTAAAAATCACTCATGGTCTCCTTGTGGACAAGATGGAGACAGAAGTGCCAGGAGGATGCCACTCTCTAGCTGTATGTCCTTGGCGAGTTACTCAATGTCTATGACCCTCCGGTTTCCTCCGAGTAAGGATAAAACCAGTACCTTCTGGGGGCACCTGGGTGGCTCAGTCGGTTAAGCGTCCGACTTCGGCTCTGGTCACGATCTCGCGGTCCGTGAGTTCAAGCCCCGCGTCGGGCTCTGGGCTGATGATGGCTCAGAGCCTGGAGCCTGCTTCTGATTCTGTGTCTCCCTCTCTCTCTGACCTTCCCCCGTTCATGCTCTGTCTCTCTCTGTCTCAAAAATAAATAAACGTTAAAAACATTTTTTAGGAAAAAAAAAAACAAACCAGTACCTTCTGTGTATTAGACATATACCACCAGCCGGAGCCTGTGGTAGGCACGTTATCTGTTTGATCTGATTTTGTCTCACGGCAAGTATAATGAGGTTAGTACAGCTAATCCTTTGCTTTCATAGAGGAGGAAATTGGGAACCGAACCTAGAGGGGTTAGTACTTGTGCCCGGTCATGGGACTGGTTAATGGTCTAGCTGGGATTTGAACCTAGGTAGTTTGATTTCGGAGACTCTGTTCTTAGACATTTAACTCTGTTTGCAGGTTATAGGATTATTTTGAGGATAGAATAATCACACTGGTGTAAAATACCCAGCGTACTGCCCAACACCTAGCAGGTGCTCGGTATGTGTTAGCGGTGATCTTTGTTACTTGACGATTGGGTGGAGATATAAACGAGTCACGGCCCGGCTCAGGCAAGTGTGACTAATGGCTTGGGGAAAATTCTGAGGGACATCTCTGTAGGTAGACCATACCCATGTTTTGTCTTTGTCCGTTTCCTGCTTTTTTTTTTTAAGTTTATTTTTATTTAATTTGAGAGAGAGAGAGAGAGAGGGGGGGGGGGGAGGGGCAGAGAGAGAGAGAAGGAGACAGAATCCCTAGCAGGCTCCTCACTGTCAACACAGAGCCGATGCGGGGCTCAGACTCACAAACCTTCAGATCACGACCTGAGCCAAAATCAAGAGTTGGTTGCTTAACCGACTGAGCCACCCTGGGGAACCACCCCCACCCTTCCTGCTCTTTACGTTTCAACGAGTGGGATGAGATTAGTATATGTGCACGCTTGTGAGCTCTGCGTGTGTCACAAGGCTGGTTGGCCCTAGGAATACAAAATGGATGATAGAATGTAAATTCAATGAGCTCCTCAATAGACAGTAATTAAGAGCAAAAGCTAATGAGATTAAATTTAGTAGGGATAAACATATGGTTCTGCCCTTACATTTGAGTTCAACTTAATAAGCATTTATGTAACACCTTAGATGTGCCATTTTCTGTATAAAATATCTGGGGTACAAAGTTGGGCAAGAAGTCGTTCTTACTCTTGAAGACCTTTCTTCCCTCTAAAACGGTGATTGTCCAAGTAAAAGTTATGCCTCTGATGTCTTCCTCCTCAGGTAGACGCTCCTTGCCCACTCTGGGACCAGGTGGGACTGTTTCCTGCTCAACCTCCACCCCAAACTGGATTGGAGATGGATGGCTCAGGAAACACACTCAGGAATCCTGGTGATGTTTGTCTTTCTTCGGGGCCGCACAGCAATTCGGGAAAAATTCGCCACCTAATGATGATTCGTGGGAGGCAACATCATGTTCAAATTGTCCCACGTGGGATCTAATTCAGGTTGGCCTTTGAATCCTTTTGAAACACAAAATTGGTAGATTTTAAAGAAAAAGTCATTTGGGAATCACTCAGTCTAAGGCTGCAATGTCCAGTGGGGGAGTTGGCTAGTCACATATAGCTATTTAAAATAAAATAAAATAGGGGCGCCTGGGTGGCTCAGTTGGTTGGGCGGCCGACTTTGGCTCAGGTCATGATCTCGCGGTCCGTGAGTTCGAGCCCCGCGTCGGGCTCTGTGCTGACAGCTCAGAGCCTGAGCCTGTTTTGGATTCTGTGTCTCCCTCTCTCTGACCCTCCCTGCTCATGCTCTGTCTCTGCCTGTCTAAAAAAAAAAAATAAATAAAAATAAAAAAAATAATAAAATAAAATAAAATATTCAACTCCTCTCATGTTTTCAGTGCTCAGCGAGCACCCGTAGTTGGTGGCTACCACGCTGGACAGCGTAGATTCTAGAAAGCTTACATCATCACAGAAAGTTCTGTCAGGCAGCACTTCTCTAAGGGAAAGAAGTGAGGTTGGCACCAGACATTTTGTCGGAAGCATTTCATGAGCATAAGCCATTAGATAAACATATTTATATTGAAAGGAATAATATGTGAGCTAAGGATTTTCTTTCTTTCCCGAGTGACCTTCAACTATAAAGACCATGAACTGTCAGGCATTCATAGGAACTCAGAAACTATAATTCGCATGAGCCCTGCCTGAGAAGTCTCTCAAGGAATGAGTTTCAGACAACCAGGATGACAGGGGACCCCTTAACATAAGGGCTAATGGTGACATTAAGCGGTGGCCCGTAGAGTTAAGACTGACTTGTGGTCGGAAGGGATGTGGTATAGTAGGTGCAGACCGCCCACTCTCACAAGGTATATATACAACCACCCAAACAAGCCTTCACTCATGCTTGGTACACCGTGGGTCCGGCCCTTCCGGCCCGATTCACCAGGGGACAGGGGGCCAATGAGGCCGCACGGTGACGAGCTGCGCAGGCAGAGGAGAGAAGGGTAGCATTCTGGCCGTGAGCCAATGGAGGCTCAGAGAGCCTGAGACACCTGCCTCAAGTCTCAGGGCTGGTGGACCGTGAGCTCTCCACTCTAGCACCCAAACTTCTACATGTACTGGCTGTCTTTAGGACCGCTTTGCTTATTTCCCAGGAAGCACTGGGGCAGACCTAGGCTGCCTCTGTCAGTTCCCGCCCTTGGCAGGAGCTCTTGGGCAGCACGGCCCGACATGTGGACTTGGGGCTCGGGCATGCTCCCCGCAGACCTGGGAGTGCTCTCTTTGTGCTCCCCCAGTCCTGGAATCTCCTGACACATTCCCTGGCTCAGCGTTGGCCCCCTGTTCTGGCAGGCCCAACCTGGCAGTGCTGATTGCCAAGCATCTGCTCAGCCTGTCTGGATGCTGGGAACAAAGAGATCAGCTTAGCCCAAGCTGTCACCTGCCTCTCAGAGGCCTCAGGCACCACGGCGGGGCAACCCCCAGTGGCAGCTTCCCAGGAAACAGGTCTGGAGGGGGGTTCAGACCTGCCTGCCCCAAGTGCCGAGGGAAGGGGTGCTTGTCCCAAGGGACCTGCCCTGGGGGGGGGTTTGGCAGAGGAGGGAGCCGCTCGTGCTCGTCCCCTCCCGAACTGCCCCCTGCCCACATTTACTGTGCGTATTAGGTGCCAGGCACAGAGCTTGCCCCGGAAATACAGTCATTTTTAAAAGTTTATTTATTTATTTATTTTGAGAGAGAGAAAGAGAGAGAGGAGGGGAGGGGCAGGAGAGAGAGGGAGAGAGAGGATCCCAAGCAGGCTTCACACTGTCGGCACACAGCCGGATGTGGGGCTCGATCTCATGAACCTTGAGATCGTGACCTGAGCCTAAATCAAGAGATGCTTAACCAACTGAGCCACCCGGGCACCCCTGGAAATACAGTCGTTATAAAGGGAGCAGCTTCTCTGCTTTTATGGAACTTAGAGTCAAAGTGCAGGATACAGACCGTGGCCGAGTAAGGAAATGAGACAGGCATGAATTCTGAACTCAATCCCAGGTGTGCAAAAACTGTAACTTTAGTTTTCTATAATTTACCTCAATTTCTATTTTGAGACTTCATTTCATCGGGAGAGCAAATGTTTAATGATCGCGGTTAGCTTGGGGTTCCCTCCCACCCCCACCCCCCAGGGTCATGACTGGGTTCTAGGAGGCTTATGTAGCTTCATGGACAACTTATATTGCAGGGGCCCTGGGTCTGCCTTCTGCCCAGCAGGCCCGGCTGCTCTCTTGGGGCTCTGTCCGTGGGCTCTATGCCTCTTCAACTCCCCAAGACCTTCCCTGGACCTGTTCTTCACTGGGCCTTGGTGAGTACCCCAGAAATACGATCCCCCACAAGCAAACAAATCCCTACCTACAAATTACAGCAGAGCCGTGAACACTTTGACGAGAGAAGGAGTTTGTTTTATGTGGAGAAGAACCAGGATGGTCTCTTTGAAGAGGTGACATTTGAGCTGAGACCTAAAAGAGTCCAGGAATGCGCTGGAAGGATCAGGTGGGCAGAGGAAGCAAGAGCCTCGCGAGGGCCCTGAGGGAACGAGTGCCGTGTCCAAAGGCCCATGGAAGCTGGTGTGAGGGGAGCCCAGCCAACCCCCTTCTAGGGGATTTCGCTGGGGTCCGTCCACCCTCTGTGCAGGCATCTCTCTGACTTCCAGCGAGCAGGCATGTGCTCTGGGGCCATCCTGCGGCTGCTCTTGCCAGAGAAGTGCTAGAAGTTCAGAGAGCAGCTCTCAGTTTACACATGGCTCCAAGCCACCTGCTGGCACTCATTTTTCCAGGCTTGGCGGGGGAGGGGGTGTCTACTCTGTGAAACCCTTCCTGATCACATCTCCTGGGGAAAAACTACCCCGGATTCCCACCCCTCCACCCGAGTGCCACCTGTAAGGTCAGCCCTGCTTCTCTTCTTCCAGTACCCCACCCCCTGTCACCTGGACCTTTCCCTCCCTGCCCCCAACCCTGATGTCTCCCTTGTCTCCCTCCACTTCGTCGCTCATAGGGTGATGAAACCCTTAAAAACAGCACAAGCTTTCACATTAGAGCATGAGGGACTCAATTTGTTAGCTCTCCCGAGGACATTCGCATTTTAAAAAGGTTGCTTAGCTCAAAAGAATGACAGAATCTGGGGCAGAAACTCTTTTGAGCCCTTGAATCTGCATCCTGTAGGCTGGCGTCCCCTTTACACACATGAGCACACACACGTGCACACACACACACCTGCCGTCCTCATTTCTGGCTCCGCAGTCCCCTCTATGTCCCTATTGCCTCTGGAGGCCCTCTCCCCCCCACCCCCCCCAGCAGGAATGTGGCTGAGTGGGCCCAGTAGAGGAGGACACATCTGGCGTGTGTTCTGCAAAGGAAGGCCTAGGGAACAGGTGTCAGAGCAGAGACGGCCATACAGCAGACATGGGGCCTGGCACTTTAATGTTTTTCTTTAGTATTTACTGAGGCTCATTAAGCTCATTAGGTATGTTATCATCTCCGCTTTCGGAAAGGGAGATTGGGGTTCAGAGAGGTTAAGGGACTCGTCCATGTCAACCCACAAACCCCTTTCCCCACTGCCATGTCCTGCCGTCTTGCTGTGTGCCCCAGTGCCCCAGAAGGTTCGGATCTGGGCACAGTGTGGCAGCAGGGCTCCGTGTTGTCCTTCAGACAATCTAGAAATCCTTTTCGGGGCCCGAACTCAATCCATCCTTGGCCCTTCACCTTCCAGAGCAGGGCCCAGCAATGGAGTACCAAGCGTGATGCATCCTGACGGCTCCCCGGGGGTTCGGTGACAGCCTGGTGGAACCAAGCAGGTGAGGATAGGCCCTTAGCCAGGGCACTTGAACCACCAGAAAGTGGAAAGGGCTCAAGTCTGTGGTTTTCCTGATGCATGAATTGGCAGGGCTGGGGGAGCAGCTGAACAATCCCGGGGGAGGACTGGGGTGCTAGGCAGTGCCCAGGCACAGTCTGTCTGGCCCTCCGTGGGGGGTGGGGTGGGGCAGGGGAGGTGCCCTGTGCCCTTGGAACCCCCTTCCGCCTCCACTACGGAGGGCAAAACTAGGAGTGCTTAAACCCAGTCTCAGATCAGCATGCCTTTTGCAGACATGATGTTTTTTTTCATTTCAAATTTTTATTTAAATTCCAGTGAGTTAACATAGAGAGTAATATTAGTTTCAGGAGTAGAATTCAGCGATTCATCACTTACACACAACACTCAGTACTCCTCAGTATGGCAGACGTGATGAAAGAAAACCGAACTACAAACCCCAGGGCACAGTCCCTCTCGGGTCTCGACCCTGGAAGGTTACAATTTCACCAGGTAGGGGGAAAACCCCCATTAAGAACATCAACAAAATGTCAAGGACCAGGATAACAGCTGGGCTTCTGGAATACATGGTTTGATAGAATACATAATGAAATTAAAAAAAGCATAATATGCAGTTGTTTTTTTTTTTAATTTTTTTTTCAACGTTTATTTATTTTTGGGACAGAGAGAGACAGAGCATGAATGGGGGAGGGGCAGAGAGAGAGGGAGACACAGAATCGGAAACAGGCTCCAGGCTCTGAGCCATCAGCCCAGAGCCTGACGCGGGGCTGGAACTCCCGGACCGCGAGATCGTGACCTGGCTGAAGTCGGACGCTTAACCGACTGCGCCACCCAGGCGCCCCTATGCAGTTTTTTAAAAACATGAATTTATACCTATTCACCAAAAATAGCATTCAACTGGGGCGCCTGGGTGGCTCAGTCGGTAAGCGTCCGACTTCAGCTTAGGTCATGATCTCAAGGTTTGTGAGTTCGAGCCTTGCATCGGGCTCTGTGCTGACAGCTTAGAGCCTGGAACCTGCTTCAGATTCTGTGTCTCCCTCTCTCTCTCTCTGCTCCTCCCCCACTCACACTCTCTCTCTTTCTCAAAAATAAATAAACATTAAAACAATTAAAAAAAATAGCATTCCACTGCTTTGGTTGGAAACAGTGGCACCAAGTGAATGCGTGTGATGTTATATGCGGAACGGAGACCATTGGGGGAAGTTAATATGGATTCCTAGGTCACGTGCAGGTCCTCTGAGCTACTCCTTCACGAGGAGAGCCTCCCCCAGGGCTACAGGTGTGTCTGCTTATACCACCTCATTGCCAGGTCCACGGCCCATAGGCCAGGAGTCTTAGATTAGAGGGTTCTAGTGGCATCCTTCCCTGAGCTTCCGGGTGACCTTAGGCAAGTGACTTGACTCCGTGTGCCATAGTTTTCTCCTTCTTACCTATGTATAGGGGTTCAGGGCTACAATGAGATGCTGGCCATAACACTGGCCAGCGGCTACTCCTCTTTTACTGTTCCAGATGGGAACAAATCATAGACCCTCTCCCCACCCCCCCCCCCCATCATTATGAAACCCTCATCCTTGGAAGGGGAGGGAGAAAAGCCAAGGTTACTTTACGGAGGCGAGTTGATGGCCAGGACATTATTGCTTCGGCATTCCCAGAAGAACAGGGAAAAAGTCACCCATGGACTCTAGTCACTTCCCTGAAACCAGCGACTGTTTGGTTTTCCCTTCTACCATACAAAGGGCTGGATCAGGTCCGAGGGACATAGTTGGATTAGATGGGTAAGTTGCTCAGAGCCATAGGAAATTGATGGAGGCATAGGACGAAGCAGGAAACCCAGAGGCCAACCTCTGCCATTTATTCCTCCATTCATTTCATTACCAAGCTACCCAGTAAAGCTTTTCTGCTGCTTGTTCTGGGCTGGGTCCATGCTAGGTGTGGGGGCCACAAAGTGTATGGAGACCTGTTCCTGTTGTCACAGAGTTCTCTGTCTACTTGGAGATTCTCATTGTCATATCATCATGCAGTGCAGTAAGTGCTGGGATCGAATGGGGCACAGGAGAGGGGTGCCTCAGCCAGCTTTAGGTCAAAGAGGGCTTCCTGGTGGTGGTCACAGTAGAGCTCACCATGAACGATGAATATGGTTTCAGACATGGGTGCAGGAATAGCATGCTGGGGAGGCAGCTGGCAGGAGGGCTTTGCTCACGGATGGGGCCCTCCTCTGGGGTATGGCTTTGTCTCACTTGGTGAGTGCAGCCCAAGTCAAAGCCCCAAGTTCACAGCAGGCAGAAACCACAACCCTTGGGCTTATGGCAAGTGGTCCATGGCTCCTTGTAATTTACTTCTTTGGAAACACAGATGGAAAGACACCAGTGGGAGAAGAATGACTTTAAAGCATCAACAATTTGTGATCCTGGCCCATCGGCCACCGTTTTTAGACTCCTGATCGAGGCAGTGTGGTACCGCTCTCAGGAGAGACAAACAGATAAACGGAACAGAAGGGAGAGCACATGAATAAACCCACAAATATATGGACAATTGATCGGGGACAAATATGCCGAGGAAGTTCAGTGCAGAAAGGATAGTTCCTGCCTCAAATAATGCTACGACAATGAGATATCCGCATGTGAAAAAATCGACTTTGAGTCACACCTCACACTATACATAAAAATTCACCCAGGATGAGTCATAATCCTAAACCGTATTTGAACTGAACTTAAGGTGGATCACAAACATCACCTGTTTGTAAAATTGTTACAAAATATAAAACTTCTAGCAGAAATCATAAAAGAAAGTCTTTGTGACATTGGGTTAAAGATTTCTTTGATATGACACCGGAAGTATGTTGCATGAGGAAAAGAAAAAAAATAAATTAATATATTGGACTTCACAAGAATTGAAAAAGCTCTGTCTTTTGTATGACACTTTCGGAGAACCAAAGACAAGCCACAGACTGGGAGAAAAAAAATCTTTGCAAAAGCATATATTTAATAAAGAACTTATACTTAGAATGTATAAAGAGCTATTTATATATTGAGGAATATATGACTATATTGAAAAACTCTATAATAAGAAAACCAGACAACCCAGTTAAAAAAGATAGGCATAAGATTGAAATAGACACTTCACCAAAAAAAATACGTATCTATGAATGGCAAACAATTACGTGAAAAGATGCTCAACATCACTAGGCTTTAGGGGAATACAAATAAAAACCATAATGAGTCGTTGCTTCTCACCTATTAGAATGGCTCCATTTTATTTTGTTTTATTTAAAAAATTTTTTTAATTTTTAGTTTTTTTTTTTTAATTTTTTTTTCAACGTTTATTTATTTTTGGGACAGAGAGAGACAGAGCATGAATGGGGGAGGGGCAGAGAGAGAGGGAGACACAGAGTCGGAAACAGGCTCCAGGCTCTGAGCCATCAGCCCAGAGCCCGACGCGGGGCTCGAACTCCCGGACCGTGAGATCGTGACCTGGCTGAAGTCGGACGCTTAACCGACTGCGCCACCCAGGCGCCCCTTAATTTTTAGTTTTGAGAGAGACAGAGAGAAAGGCAGAGAGAGGAGAGAGAGAATCCCAAGCAGGCTCCCCACTGTCAGTGCAGAGCCCGATGCAGGGGCTCTTGAACTGTGAGATCATGACTTGAGCTGAAATCGAGTTGGGCACTTAACCAACTGAGCCACCCAGGCACCCCAGAATGGCTAAATTTTGGAAAGACTGAGCATAGAATTAATCAACACAGAGGAGGCAAGACTATTCGATAGGGAAAAGGCAGTCTATTGTCTATAATGGTGCTGAGTAATCTGGACCACTTTCTAATACCATACACAAAAATAAACTCAAAGTGGATTAAGGACCTAAATGTGATTTAGGACCTACGTAATCCATTTGACATCAGCCATGGCCACATTTTTCTAGGTATGTGTCTTCGGGCAAGGGAAACAAAAGCAAAAATAAACTATAGGGACTATTCCAAAATAAAATGCTTTTGCACAGTGAAGGAAACTATCAACAAAATGAAAAGGCAACCAACTGACTGAATGGGAGAAAATATCTGCAAACGATATGTCTGATAAGGGATTAATATCCAAGATATATAAAGAACTTATACAACTCAACACTAAAAAAACCCAAATAATCCACTGCCCATAGATAAAGTACACTCTCCTCACTGTACTTTTGAGGGCCTCCATGATTTAGCTCCAATTTCCAGAACTCACTTGTTCAAAAAAGCTGGAAAGGACTATTTATAGTTCAGGACTGAAAAAGCAAAAAACGTTGACCTATAGTTTGGGGCAGAATTTTTTTTGGGGGGGTGGTAAATAACACTGTTTGGAGATAACCCATGAGAGATCTTTCTTTCTTTCTTTCTTTCTTTCTTTCTTTCTTTCTTTCTTTCTTTCTTCTTTCTCTTTCTTTCTTTCTTTCTTTCTTTCTTCCTCTCTTTCTTCTTTCTTTCCTCCTAGAGATATCTTTCTATGTAGCTCAGCGTTTGAGCACAAATCAAGGTTAAGGGTGAACAGGAAGCAGATCAGACATGAAGTCTGAAATAATGAGAATACTCTATATCCAGTAATTTGCTCAGCTGAGGAATTATTTATATAGGTATAAGTTACATATTTATACTATTTTCATTGATTAGAAAGTGAGTCATGGAGAATTGTAAACTGTGGACTATCCCCTAAACCATAGAATTTCTTTTTTCTATTCTAATTATGAGTGTGGGGGAAAAAAAACACAGAAAGACAAGCTTCTTTTTGGAAGAATTTAGAAGAGATAAAAAAAATCTTTGAGCTAAATGGGGTTTTTCAAGTGACATTTCATGTCAGCAAACTGCTGTCACTAAGATGCCAAAAGGTCTGTAAAGCTATAACCAAAACAGACAGAAACCAACTATGGTGGACAAACCCGGGGCACCTGGGTGACTTAGTTTCAGCATCTGACTTCTGCTCAGGTCATGATCTCACAATTCGTGAGTTCGAGCCCCATGTTGGGCTCTCTGCTGACAGCTCAGAGCCTGGAGCCTACTTGGGATTCTGTGTCTTCCTCTCTCTCTGCCCCTCCCCTGCTTGTGCTCTTTCTCTCTTAAAAATAAACACACATTAAAAAAAAAAAAAACAGTGGACAAACTCAAAGCAAGAATGAGTGAAGAAGTACACAGTTTTTTTCTTGCATCAAAGAAAGATACCTATAACATTCATAAATAGAGAAATTGATAAAAGTTTAGATCAACTGAATGGTATTGGTGTATCAATGTTACACTGCTTTAAGACTTGCTCTATAATTTTATCTTTGGTCGACGTCAATTTCTCAATATTTATATCACTTTTTAAAAGAATTGCTTTGTATAAAGAACAAGCTAGATATTAGACATTTATACTGGTTTCCTTTGGGTTATATGTTCACAGGGAAAGCAATTCTGACCAGAGTATGTGCTGGAAAGGTAATTATAGTTGAGTAGTGAGGGATATGAATCATAGTGCAGTGTTTGAGCTTCGAGTGCAGACGCTGGCAAACTGTAGCCTGTGGGCCCGCTCTAGGACGTGGTCTGTGTGTGTGTGTCCCACAGGCTCAAATGGCTTGTGTGCTTTAAAATGAATGCTGTATTTTAAAAAAGAAGAGGACGAAAAAGAGAAGGAGGAGGTAGAAGGCTGCACGACAGAGATTGTATTTAGCCTACAAACCTAAAATGTTTACTATTTTAGGTGTGCCAACCCCTGCTCTAGTATGCTGGAATTGCAAATACCTAGCACGCTCAGCACTCCTCCGTTTTCAGCCCATTGCAGACATGGCTGATCAATTACCGCTCTTTTTCCCAGCTAGGCCTGGATTAGTATCCGCCTCCAGGCGGCCATTCCAAATCAACGGGAGTTGGCATGTAGGATAAAACCTATTTGCCATCCCTAGACTTTGTGGATATGACTGAATGGTTCAGTCGCCTTCTGTTTTTTAATTTTTTATGTTTATTTATTTTTGAGAGAGAGAGAGAGAGAAGAAGAAGCAGGGGAGGGGCAAGAGAGAGGGGGAGACACAGAATCCAAAGCCGGCTTCAGGCTCTAAGCTGTCAGTACAGAGCCGATACGGGGCTCGAACCCAGGAACCATGGATCATGACCTGAGCCGAAGTCAACCACTAACCAACTGAGCCACCCAGGTGCCCCATGAATTGTTTAATCTTCATTTTCTTTTTTTTTCTTTTTTTAAAAAAAATTTTTAACGTTTATTTATTTTTGAGACAGAGAGAGACAGAGCATGAAGAGGGGAGGGGCAGAGAGAGAGGGAGACACAGAATCTGAAACAGGCTCCAGGCTCCGAGCTGTCAGCACAGAGCCCGACGCGGGGCTCGAACCCACGGACCGTGAGATCATGACCTGAGCCGAAGTCGGACGCTTAACCGACTGAGCCACCCAGGCGCCCCTGTTTAATCTTCTTAAGGCCAAATGACATAGACTCCAAAGATTATCCACAGTTAAACTCAGATGGACTGTTTCATCAAAATGATAGTACCCAGGAACCTCACAGCTCACCTAAGAAAAGTGAATGGAAAAAGTGATATTAGTGTGGTCATAAAGACAGAGAAGTCTTATTTATATGTTAATTCTTCCGCTTACCATTTAATCCACAAGTGGCTAAGAACTATACTCCATTAGTGCTTACCCTCAGCTTGAAGAAGTCCTTTTAACATGCCTCTGTGTCTCTGTGCCTGGCTTTGAGCTATGAGATTAGAAAGTTCCTTTGGCATAAGACATTTTAAGCATCTTAAATGTAGAATGTGGAAAAAACAAGGACAATATAACCTCGTCACAAAATTGGCCGCCTCAAGGTTCTATGGAGGGTGGTGGGAGGGGAGTAGCAGCTCAGGAATAGAACCTACACGAAGTTCGTAGTTTTATGCAAGATGTGTATTTCAGGTACCATCCCAGCTGGAAAACATAGCCATCCACCCATCAGTGCACACACACACGCACGTGCACACACATACACATGCATACATGTGCACTTCTCAAGGTGTGTAAAATATTGACACTGGAGGACTTTCACTTACACTAGAATTCTCTATGATAATAACAGCTGACGTACGTCAAATAGAAATTACACACCAGAAACGTCACATACCGTTTCTACCCCTTACGACAATTCCATAAGTTAGCTTCTGTTATTCCATTTTATAGAGGGAGTAACAGAGGTTGAGTTTAGAGACTGTGGTCAAAGTCACATTAGCTAGTAAGGACCCTCATGGGGTTTTACACCCCAGCCAGCATGAGGCCAGAGCAAGCTCTCTCTCCGTCACGCCAGGGCATGCTGAGACAAGGAACAGGGTGGTGAGGGGGCATCTGGGCGGGCTCCAAGGCCCCCACTCTGCAGACCAACTGGGCCAGCCGGAGTTCAGAAGCCAAGCAGCTAAGCTCACAAAAGGCATCACTGCTTCTCCATGCCAGACAGCCCAAAGGCTTGCACCTGCTAAAGGCCGACCCAGCAAAGACTTGGCCGAGCATGCTGAGGTAAATCTTTTCAATGGCCTATTTTCTTCAAGATTTAATGACACCATCACATATTTCTGCATACCCTCCCCACTTCAAGCAGGAAGATGGGTTTTGGATCTACACACCGTCTTGGACAAAAAGGGATAGTGGATTTTCAAGTGAAAACAAGCAGGTGTCACGGAGCCACCACTCATGTGGGTTTGGGATTTGTTTTTCTCCCAGGCAACTCGGGGGTACTGAAAGGCTGGGGTTTAGTTGCGGGTACCATTTTTTTTTTAACAAACTGCAAACAAATTCTCCCTGTCTTTGCCTCCTACCATCAATGTCTCTGATGACTGGCGAAATAAGGAATGTATCAAAGTGTGAGGTGAGAAAAGGAAATGGAAAACACTTAACTATGCAGAAGGTCTAGGACAAGGCAAAAAAGATGTTGTCTCGCACATGGAATATATTTCCCGTCAGCACTTCTTCATGTTCCTCCCACTAAGTACAGCTAAAAACCTTGGGCATTATACATCAGACAAACCTAAGAGGATTCTGAAAGGTGGAGAAAAGGAAGGTACAAGTTACACTAGCCAGGGACCTTGGGACCCAAGGAATGACAGCAGTGAGTCCCCAGATGTGTTGTTCGTTTGTTTGTCTAATATACCCTGGCTCTGCCAGCACCCCAAAATGCTAAGAAGCACAGACAAAAAAAAAAAAAACACAACAAAAGCCTGTTCTATATAGCTTGAAGACCAGGAATGGGGCGGTCTGGCAACAGGAAACTTTCATTTTATTCATTATTATTTTTTAAATGTTTATTTACTTATTTTGAGAGAAAGAGAAAGTGTGCGAGCTGGGGAGAGGGGCAGAGAGGGAGAGAGAGAGAGAGAGACAGAGAGACAGAGAGAGAATCCCAAGCAGGCTCCACTCTCAATGTGGAGCTGGATTGGGGGCTCAATCCCACGAACCATGAGATCACAACCCGAACCAAAATTGGGAGTAGGACGCTTAACAAACTGAGCCGTCTAAGCATTCCAACAACAGAAAACTTTTAGACGACAACCCTCCAACTCCAGTCAAACACCGGAGAAAAATTACACACCATGGTCCCTTCCCCATCTCCTTCAGCAAAGGCCATGCTGATCATGTTGGGAGCAGTAATGGTTTATCCCTCTCTTCCTCGTCAGGGTGGTGTCAGAAGAGGTTTCATGGGGAGCCTGACCTTCCAGCCCCATTTAGCAGTAAACGGCTCCCCTTTTTTCTAGGGTGCCAGAGTTTCTGTCCCCACCTGGCAGTGATGGGTGGTATTCTTTCCCTGACCCTTTTCTTCCCTGGAGAGATGTCAGAGGAAGCCAGCTAAAACAGAAAATTTAAATAGGAACTAGAGTATCCTAATATAATGACTCAAATGCTAAGAGTACAATAAAACATCCCTTATTATTGCCAAATCCTGGAAAATATCACCTTGAATGAAAAAAAGATCAACAGATACCAAAATGGAGATGGCAGAGATGTTGGAATTATCTGAAAAGGGTCTAAAAAATTTTCTTATCGTTAATTTATTATTGAGAGACAGAGTATGAATAGGGGAGGAGCAGAGAGAGACACAGAATCTGAAGCAGGCTCCAGGCTCTGAGCTGTCAGCACAGAGCCCGACGCGGGGCTTGAACTCACAAACCGCAAGATCATGACCTGAGCTGAAGTCAGACGCTTAACTGACTGAGCCACCCAGGCACCCCTTATCTGAAGAGGGTTTTAAAAACAGCCATCATTGGGGCGCCTGGGTGGCTCAGTCGGTTAAGCGTCCGACTTCGGCTCAGGTCACGATCTCGTGGTCTGTGAGTTCGAGCCCCGCGTCGGGCTCTGTGCTGACCGCTCGGAGCCTGGAGCCTGTTTCAGATTCTGTGTCTCCCTCTCTCTCTGACCCTCCCCCGTTCATGCTCTGTCTCTCTCTGTCTCAAAAATAAATAAACGTTAAAAAAAATTAAAAAAAAAACCAAAAACAGCCATCATAGAGATGTTTCAACAAGCAATTAAAAACACACTTAAATACAAAAATGAGGTCTCAGCAAAGAAAAAAAACATCTCACAAATAGTGATTTTAGAAGTGTGCGATAAACTCATTGACCTGAAGAAGTTGGGATTAGTTTCACAGCAAAATGGAGAGAACAGAGGAAAGAACCAGTGAACATAAAGGTGGAGAAACAGAAATCACTCAATCTGAATAGCAGAGAGAATTTAGACTGAAAAAAGGAAAAGGAAAAGAGAGAACAGAGCCTCAGGGACTTGTACAACGATAACAAAAAACCTTACATGTGATCACAGTCTCTGAGAGGAGAGAAAAATGCGTGGAACGGATAAAATAAAAGAATACATAGCAGCTGAAATTCTACCAAATTTGGCAAAACATGTAAATCTGCAGATTCAAGCAGCTGAGTGAATCAAAGATGATAAAACCAAAGAAGTCAACGCTAAGCCCCATGATCGAACTCCAGAAAACTAAAGGCAAAGAAAAAGTCTTGAGAGCTGTGAGAACCAACACTATATTTATAAATTAAAAAAATTAAATAGCAGTGAATTTCTCATTAAAAAACCAACTTTATTTCAAAAAGAAAGAGAAAAAAAATGAAGGTCAGAGGAAATGATATAACATTTTTTCATGTACCAAAAGAAAAGATCTGCTGATTTAGAATTTTTGTCGATTTAGCATTTTACCTCCAGTGAAAATATCCTTCAGGAGTGAAGGGAAAAATCGAGACATTCTTGGATGAAGGAAAACTGGTAATTTGTTACCTGCAGATCTACACTAAAAGAATGGCCAAAGAAAGTCCTGAAATGGAGAGGAAATGATAAAATACAGAACCTTGGCACATCAAAAGAACATCTGTGCAACTCCCACTCATGTCAAGGAGTAGAACTTCTCTGTATCCCGGAAGCTCCCTGGGAGATGGCTTTCCTGTGGCAATGATCTTCCTGACTAACAGCTGTATTGAGGGAATTATTGATATACAATAAACCAAAAATATTTAGAGTCTGCAATTTGATAAATTTTGACATAGGTAGACCCCCACGAAACCATCACCATAATCAGGACAGTGAGCATACCCATACCCTCCCGTAGTGTCCCCATGACCTTTTATAATCTCTCCCTTGCCCTCTCCCTGCCCATCCTTGTCCTTCGGTGACCAGTAAGCTGTTTTCTGTCTCTACATTTTAGTTTGCATTTCAAGAATTTTATATAAATGGGATCATACAGCTTAAAAATCATATATATTTAATGTAAGTAAAAATTTTCTATTACATGATTCTGAGTAAACCATTATATATCCTATATAATCATAAATAAACAATTGTACATATATTTACAACGAGGCTAGAAACTCTTTCAAGGCGGGAATTCCACTTTGGACTCACAGCATAATAGAGACTCACAAGATATTATTTCATCACCCGTTTTCTTTCCACTGACCCCATTCTGGTTGAGTGGTGATGCTTTCCTTGGATGTGCTCGTTGTCACACACCTTCCCTGGTGCATGACTTCGGAACATCGTTCCACTGTACTATACTCCGTGGGCATATCTGTCTTCCCCAGTAGGCTGCGAGCACCGGGCAGGTGCATTAAGCTGAAAAGAGAGAATGTCTTGGGCATTGGGAGTCAAGTGTAGAGGAAATTGTTTATGCTGTATTTAAAGACTAGAAGATGCCCAGGGAAGTATTCATTTTTGTGTTTCCAATGGGCATGAGCAGTATCTAGGTGTTTGTGGAATGAACCTGTCCTTCTCGAATTTTCCTTCACGCTTGGTGGCCAAGGTGTTCTTCCTAAAAAGAAAGCTTAAGGGAGTCTCAGCCTCTGCTGTTACCTGCAGAGGCCCCTCCTGCTTCCTGGAGAGAGTCCCCATGTTCTGACACAGCCCCCAGACATCGTGCTGGAGGCTAAGCTCTCCTCTCCCACCTGGCTCTCACCACCGCCTGCCCGTCTTTACTTTCCAGGACTCTGGACTCTCCCATCCACCTCCCATCACCTCCTCTGTGCCTGCCCAGGCTGTCGCTGCCACCTGTATACTCTTCCCACTTAGTTCTCTCCTGAGAGCGCCTCCTGTCCTAAGACTTGGCTCAGCGTTGCCTCCTTCAGGGAAGCCTCCTCCTCTCCGCTGGTGAAGGTGTCCCGTGGGGCACTTCCTGGGCAGCTGGGCAATGCGGTGTGTCACATGCTTTCTCCAGCATCAGCTTCTGAGGACACCTCCTGCCATGAGTGAGCATCTTAAGCATGGGCTTGGTCTTCCCTAGGAGCATGTGCTGGAGGGTGTTCAGTAGATGTCCATGGGTGAATGAGGGAGAGAGAGAGAGAGAGAGAGAGAGAGAGACAGGGTGTGTGTGTCCATCAGGGCCAAGAGGCAAGGGGTCCTTCAGAGAATCCAGGGTGGGAACTCCAGACGAGGCTTGGGGCTGGAAGGGGTGGGAGAGGAGAAACCACAGCTTTCAGGGAAAAGTCGGGGAGCCGCTCAGAGCAGGCACTTGGGTGGGCTGCTCTCAGCTCATGCGGTGCCTCTCTGATGTTCGAAAAGCGGATCGCACCAGAACCTTCTGTCTGGTCCCTGAGTTCCAGCTGCTACATTTGTGGCATCTTTTACCCGTGCGGAACTCTAGAAACCAGGCTCCTTCTCCTCACTTCATTCTCCTTCCCCCCTCTCCACCCAGGTCTCTCCTTCCCAGCCCACACAGAGAACAGGTGGTTCTTTCCCAGGGCAAATTCAAGTGCCTTACATTGTGTTTTGTTTACACAAGATGGCTGCCAGGCCAAAGCTGGTACATTGTTCTTGTTGCATCAAAGTCAAGATAGAGGACGAGGGCTCCATTGATCAAGCATTTGTGAGTGCCCAGCCCAGTGCCAGGGGCTACACGCACACTTCTCGCACCTCACCGCACCTGCGAGAATGGTTTCTCCTCATGTTACACGTGAGGAAACCCAGACCCTTCAGAGACTGAGAAGCTAAAGAGTCAGGGAAACTTCTTGCCTGGGAAGAGTCAGGACCAGATTCAACCCAGGCACTTCTGACCCCGTATAGACTCCCCGAATGTAAAGGGAAACACGGAGAAAATAGAGTCTGGAAAAAGAATCATGTAACATCTTGGTTTTTACAAATGGAATGACGATTCTGAAAGAGGCCGTGAGCCCCTCTAGGACTTTTGGGTCCAGGCTCTGGGTCACTGCGCTTTGCCACCAGAGCCATTTGCGATGAATGGGAGAGATCCCGGGGAAGCCGGGCAGGGAGTGTTGTCAGGGAGCAGCTCCTGTGTGCGTGGGAGGAGGCAGCTCACGGAGATGGGGAACGGTGCTCCTGGCCAAAGGAACCACATCTGCAAAAGCTTCAGGTGCTGCAAGATCAGGGCACATGAGGGAAGTGGAGAGGTCCAGTCAGACCCCAGGGCTCCTCCCCAAAGGAGCCTCCTGAAGAGCGCTGGGGAGCCACCGCAGGTCACATGTGAGGGAGGGTCATGGCTTGTATGTCAGAGACCCTGCTCTGGCCGCAGGATCAGGAGGGACAGGAACTGACAAGACTGAAGGCCCCAGGTGCGGGGTTGGGGCTGCACGGGCTGCAGGCTGCTACAGGCCTTCTCCTTCATACCACTCCCAGACGCGCCAGACTCCGGCTCAGAATCTGCCTCAAGAGCTCGCCTTCTGTGAGGTACCTGCCTTCTGGAACCAAGCCTTGCAGACCGGCCATAGTGGGGATTCTGTGTGGAAGGAGGTTTCGGCTTCTTTCCAAGATGGGTGGGTGGGGTTAAGGGACGTGTCTTGCTGCATCGAGACCAGAGCAGGGGCTGGAAGGGACTGAGACGGACCGGGGAGAGCCAGGAGGGGCCTGGGTGGCATGGGCCTGAGGCCAGCGTGGGATAGAGCGGCAGGGATGCTCTCCTGGTGGAGGGGAGACTGGCGGGCTCTTTAGCGCAGCACTAGGCCCTGCGAAGCCGTTCCCCCTCTGGGTCCTCTGGGCCCCTCCCCACCTCCAGAGTCTCTCTTGTGCCAGCTGCCCCCTTTTGGTTTGGGGCGGGCTGAGCCCGCACCCGGGGTCCTCGTGCGTGTCACGCGTCGGGAGGTGGGTGCCGGTCACAAAACGGAACCGTGGGAGGGGCGTTTGGAGCCAGAGCTCATGTTGGCGGGGACCGACCTCGGAGAAATTCCCAGAAACCTTGGGGAAGGCCTCGGAAAGCAGAGCAGGAAGGGATGGGGGCGTTGAGTCATATGCCTTCGTGCTGCTCAAGAGAGAAGTGCCAGGTTGATTTTCGGGCTGGTGTGTTCTGTCTTGTGATTCTGTACCGACACAGCCCTGGCCCTGCGGTTGGAGTACAGTAAGGAAGACGGCCTCGTTCTGGAGTCAGGGCAGTGGGCTGTGGCCCCTGACTAGGAGGGGCATGAGGGGCTGTCCCTTCAACCTCCAGCCTGGTCCTGTCAGGTCCCATGGAGGCTCCCACCCAGGATTGAGCAGGACACATTATTCTCCCCTCCCAGGGCCTGACCCTCTGTGTCTTTGACCGCAGAGGATCCCCCGGGCCCTACACCTGGCTGAGGACCCAGCCCTACTCACAGGGACCATTCTGGCTCGGCAGAGCCCCCATGAAGCTGCGCCCGAGGGCTTGGGCAGACCCGGCCCCTGCACCCCCTCGCCACCCAGGCCACCCTCAGAGAACAGGCTGCCCGAGAGGGTGTTTGTTCCTACCCAGAATAACGTGTTCAAGGCTCATTTCCCTCAGCTCACCTGGCCACAGATTGACGACTCTGATAGAGCAGAGGGCCTGTGGGGCCTGGCTGGACCAAACTGGCCTGGCGTGAAGCAGGACCCGCCCCGCCTGCTGCTGCAGGGTCCGGCCCTCACCCCTCCCTCCGGTTGGCCTCGGGTCTGCCCGGGGTCCATCTCCCGGCCTCCCTGTCTTTTTCCGCTGCCTCCTGTCTTCCGCCAGCCCGACAGCCTCTCTGTTGCCCACCCTACGTCCTTCTGTGTCTCCGCTCTTCTCCCGGCCTTGACCTCCCCTGCCTCCGCCGCAGCCTTTTCTCCGTCACTTCCTGCTTCTCACGTTTCTCTCTCTGGCCCCCACCCCTCCCCTCTGTCCCATCACCCAACCAGGCAGGTTTATTTGAACAACCAACGGCAATATTTCCTTTAGAAAACTAGCTACTGTGTTTATAAACGAGATTCCCAGAGTCAGCTCTCAGACCCTGCCATTGGAAAAAATGAGTGGGGACCCAGCCAGCAGCGGAGAGGCTCTGGGGGCTGTGGGGACCCCACGCTACAGGTGGATTTGGAGGGAAAATGGGTACAAGGGTTTCCAGTTTCTGCCCTTTGACCTTGTCCGCCCCGCCACCTGCAATAGTGAGAATAAATACATCAGTAGTAATAATTAGTATGGAGGTCACCACTGGTGCCGTGACAGGCACCATGCAAGCTACTTTATGTACAATATTGTACCCAACCACCACAACAGTCCTATAGATCTGGTCTCTTTGCCCCTTTTAGCAGACGAGGAAACGGAAACTCAGAGTGGTCATCCAGCCCCTAGGTAGCAGTCCCACACTGATCCCGCTGACCCCAAGCTGGGTTGTCCTCTGTGCTAGGACAGCTGTCACAGGCTGATTGCTTTTGCCACCGGATCTGAGGGACCCGGGGAAGGAACCGGTGCTATCTTGTCATTTTCCACGGGAGACAAAATACAGGGAAGATGGTGTCCAGCGTGCAGTCACTCAGCCAGCCATCGGTGACGGAGCAGAGCCCAGGGTCTAATGTCTAGGAGAGGAGGGGAGAAGCGGGCTTGGGACCATGCCTGTGACCCCGGCAGGTCTCTTTCCTAACCATGTGGCCCCAGTTAAGCCCCTGTCCCTCTCTGAGCTCTCTCTGTCCCCACTTGAAAGTGGGAATTCCAGAATCCCCCCATGGGTCTCTGTGGAGGGGTCTGTCCCTAGGCTGGGGACACTGGGAAGAAGCCCGAGGACTTTTTTTTTTTTTTTTTCCAAACTTAAATTTCACCATCCACTTGACTTCTGCCTTCGATTTTCCTACCTGGGAGCTAATGCTGTGAATTCAGAGGAATTAAGCAAAACGATGCTTTAAAAAGAAAACTCCGGGGCTCCTGGGTGGCTCAGTCGGTTGAGCGTCCAACTTCGGCTCAGGTCACGATCTTACGGTTCGTGAGTTCAAGCCTCGCGTTGGGCTCTGGGCTGATGGCTCAGAGCCTGGAGCCTGCTTCCGATTCTGTGTCTCCCTCTCTCTCTGCCCCTCCCCCGTTCATGCTCTGTCTCTCTCTGTCTCAAAAAAATAAATAAACATTAAAAAAAAATTTTAAAAAATAAATAAAAAGAAAACTGCATGAATGTGGCCATAGTAAGATTGGATGCTCAGGGGACACATCGCCCCATGACAGAGGGGACAATTCTACGCCCCCAGATGCCCTTGACCTCCCAGGCCACCCCACTTTTAGGCTTCACAAGGCTGTAGGCTGGAGATTTCTAGCACCCGTCATTCACTCATTCAACATGTGTTTTGCCAGGTACGTGCCATGCGTCAGCGCTGTTCTAAGCATGAGGGATTCTGCAGAGAACAAAGAGATCCTGTGGGTCTCGCGTTCTAGGAGGGAGGGAAAATGGTAAGTGAGCTAAATGAATGAACCATAATTGCATGAGAGACAGTTTAAAGTGATCAGGGGCCAGGAAGGGAAGAAAAGGCAAGGGGGAGCATGCAGGAGGGGTCGTGGTTCAGACAGGGTGGTGGGGACACCAGGCTGCATCACCCCCAGCCCCACGTCCTTCCAGGGGCTCCCCACGGGGCCCACGAGGGCCGGGCTCCTCTCCTTGGGACGCAGGACTTTCCTGTCCTGCCTCAGCTTCCAGCACGTGCTTCGATGTCCCCCCCCCCCGCCCCCCAAGCGATCGACTCCGCTCTGTCTCCTTTCTGGGTTTGTACCAGCCGTTCCCACGGCGGGGACTGCCCTGCCCGCCAGTGTGCACTGCTTACTTAGAATGTCCTCTGGATTTTCTCTTAATCAGGTGTGGTAAGGTGACAGACACAGACACAGCTGCCTCAAAAGAAGAGTGCGTCACCTGCAGTCCCCAGGACGGTGGGGCACACCACACGGCGACACGCAGGAGCACGTGGGGAAGGACCGGGGTGGGGTGGAGGAACAAGGGGACAGTGTGGGGCCCTGAAGACGCCTCCTATCTCACCTGATCGGGATGGTGACTCGCTAGGCCCAACTGTTGCAGCTTCGAGCTTTAGTTTCTCACTTGGCTGGTTTGGGTTATTGGCCATCTGAGTCTCTCTAAGCCTCAGTTGTCCCATCTGTGAAATGGGGACAAACACCATCAGCCTCATTAGAATCATTGTCTTTGTCGGGAGTCCTTTGGTCGCACTCGACAGAAATCCAGCAAAGGGTGGCATTTATGGGGTGATACAGCTGGGAAATCCCAAGGGCCTTCAGTCTTCGGCTGTGACTCGATCCAGAGGCTCATTATCAAGGCACATCTCTCTGTCTGCCTGTCTCTGCTTTGCTCTCCTACTTCCCAATTTTATCTGCAGGGGGACTCTGCCCAGGTGATGGCTCGGGTGGCCAGCGGCAGCTGACCCGCAGCCAGCTCAGGGGGTGTTCCAGCCGGGGCTCATTGGCCCAGCTTGGGTTAAATGCCCACCCACGAGCCCATCAATCACGGCGGCCAGAGGGGTGTAGGTTTTGACCGGCCAGGCTCAGTCACAGGCACATTCAGGAACCACTGAGCCACACGGAAGGGAGTCAGGGGTGCTGTGGCTGAGGAAAAGACGCTGGAGAACATACCCTGTGGATGTCCCCACCTGTGGGAGGGTTCTGCAGATGTTGGCGGTAAAGAGCACAGCGCCCCACACTGGTGGGAAACTAAGGGCTCGTGTCACTACTAAACTGCTGATCGCCAACCCATCCCTGCTCTCCTGGTTCCTCCGGCCCCCAGAACAGGGTTTGCGCTCTGCCTTCCTTTGGGTGCTCCGGAGTTTCCGCCCTGCCCTGCGCGAGGCCAAGCCCTCCGCACGGGGCCTGGGTCCCACCCCCTCTGGCCTCCGTAACCCCTCTCTGCCCCCGTACTCTTCCCTCTTTCTCCAACATTAGTGATTTCATTGTCAACGTTGCACCATCCTGCAAACACACAAACACGCCTTATTGTCGCTTGTCTCTAAAAATGCCTTCCCTGGGGCCCCTGGGTGGCTCAGCTGGTTAAGCGTCCGACTCTTGATTTTGGCTCAAGTCGTGATTCCAGGGTCGTGAGGTCCAGCCCTGAGTCCAATGTGGAGCCTGCTTAAGGTTCTCTCTCTCTCTGCCTCTTCCCCGATTGTGCACACGTGCTCATGCGCCCGCTCTCTCTCTCAAAAATGAAAACAAAAACCGCTTTCCTTAGCCCCGTCTCCCACCGCCCCCCTAGCTGTAGCCGCATTCCTGCATTCAACCCGACTGAAGTCCGATCGGCTCTGGCTTCAAAGCGTGCGCTACCCTGCCTTCGGCTCTTGCCTGTAGGGTCGGTCTTCCACGGGGCGGCGCGGGCCAAGGCACATGGAACGTGAGCTGTGTGCGCCATTTAAAGTTTTCAAGAGGCGCCCCCAAAGGGAAAGCAAACAGGTATAAGTGAGCTTAGCAGTATATTTTATTTAACCTAATATATCCAAAGTATTGTTAATTCAACGTGTAATGAATATATGCAATGAGACGTCTTCCTTCTTTTTGTGCTAAGCCTTTGAGATAGTGCAGCACATCTCACCGCGGACCAGCTACACGTCAGGTGGTCGATACCCATGAGCGCAGCAGATCTGAAGTGTCAGTCGGACCTTGGCACTCCTCTGCTTCAGTGGCCTCCAGCTGCACTCGGAATAGGACCCGAATGTCCTGCAGTGGGAGAGAAGGCCCTTTGCGGTGTGGGCTGCGTCCTGACCACATCTCTTCCCATCTTCTCCCCCACCCACTGCGGCACCCTGGTTGTTTCCTGCCTCTTGCACATGCCAAGCTTGCCTCTACCCCAGGGCCTTTGCTCTTCCTCTGCATGGACTGCTCATCTTCCAGTCTGGATGTGCTTGATCTCCCCGTGTCATTGTGTTCCGTGCTCACCCGCCACCTCCTCAGGGACCCTCCCCAAATACCCCCTCTAATGTGCACCCCACGAGAGCATCCTCCTTCATACCGCCCTGCTCTATCTCTGCACGGTATCTGGGGATCTTCAAAACCAGCTTATTTCGTGCTTTGGTTCCTCGCTGTGATGTTTGTTTTCCGTCTGGGACAGACAGCTGTCCTCCGCAGAACCATGCACGCAGTAAGCGCTCAGCAATGCTCACTGTCTTGAATTAATCTCTCAGAACAGTCAGTACGTGGCCTCCTTGGCTGCAAGCTCTTGGCACCAAGGCACTGTATGGATGGGGACCCTCACGTGCCAGAAGGTAGGTGGCCCAGCCCAGCGGGGAACACTTAACCCGGTGACGGTCTGCCAAAAGTGCGATTTCTTGGCACACTTTCTCAGAGCTTGTATCGATGACCACTCCTGGCTACGCCTAAGGAGTCTGTGATTGCTTACAGCCAGGGCCTGCCTTGTGAGCAGCAAATACCGTCCTAACATTTCATGAGGATAAAATGCTGGTCCGAAAGCGTCATGACAATGACGATCCAACACTCTTGGGCTGCAGTTAATACGACCGACCGGGTAGGTAAAAAGCCCCCTAACCCCGGGGCACACTAGCTGTGCTAGGAAACGTGAGTGCTCTCCAAGAGCAATTCAGCATGTAGGCGTAGGGCGCCTGGCTTGAGCTGCACGTGGTGCTTAATGTCGGAAATTCACGGAGGAAGGAGACCCGGGGGGCAGATTCTGAGATTTCCTCCTCAGGCGGAGACGGTACCTTCCGACCTGGCTGCTGGCCACTACACAGGGCAGAGGGAGCTGCCTGCTTCATCCCCGGGCCTGACCTATGTCTCTGTTTGGAAACACTCCTACCTTTCCTCCACTGTGTCACCGGGTGCAGGCGTTCTGCGGGTACCCTGGGGGCTCAGCAAACGGCCAACCCAGTGGGGAGCGTGTCCAGTCTTTGAGACTTTGGGGAGGGTCACTGAAAGAAGACCCAGGTGGGACCAGAGCCCTGGCACGGTGGGCAGGGTGTCCCCAGGCCAGGCCACTTCTCTACCTGAGTCACTAAGGGGGTGAGGCCAGAAGAGAGGTTATCCCAAGATATTTGCCTCAGATGAAATCTTTGTCAAACTCCAGTAAGTAAAACAGAACAAGCGGGAGTTTGATAGCCGAGGCAGGGCAGGAGCCCAGAGCTCTCCCCCCTTGCATGTTTTTCCCGCTTCATCCCCTCTGGAACCCCGAGGGCCACAGTTTGAAAACCATGGCCGTATCTCCTCTGGAGCCAGAACTGGAGGTCTGAATCCAGCCCTCCCTCTTGCCCATGGGGTGCCCTAACTTCTTAAGTTCAGGGTTTTACCTGTGAAGCTAATAAATGCATCTACCTAATAGAGATGCTGTGAGAAGTACATCGAAAGGTGAAAAGTCACGTAAACCACGTAACCCAGTGCCTTGAGTGCCTGCGTGTTAAGTCTGACCCCCGTGAGAGGGATTAATCTGCCCAACAGAAAGAACACGGGGCGGTAGAATTTCAGCACAGCGGTTGGCACGCCGAGGCCTTTGGAGTCCTTCCTGTCTCTTCCTGGAGGTGCTCTCCAGGCTTTGGTCCTGCATACAGTGGCTCTGGTTTCCCAACCAGTCAATACGACCACTGACTTCTCGATTTTGCCTACTCTCGTGGGTAAAGTACTTGAGGATACTGAAGCATTCAGGCACCTATTTGGGCTCAGGGGAGGGAGAAGGAAGGGGGGTTCAGTAAAAGCGTGCTCAGGCTGCACCTGTCCTTCATGCTGGGGCTGAGCCACCCAGGCTGATGCAGGGTCCGGGGACCGGAGGGTTGGGGATGGGGGTGGCGTGTATTCTGCAACATTCTCTGTCGGGGGGGGGGGGGGGGCGGGGGGGCGGGGCTGGCCAAGCAAACTCCATTCTGGAGACAGGACCCCTGGGAACAGCAGCCAGGTGGCCTATAGAGGAACAGGCCCCACTCTGCCCCTCCCGCTGCCAGCTCGCCTCCGATTATATTCCAGAACCCCTGCGCCAGGCTGAGAGCTCAATCATTAACTGAGCAGCTTGCTGAAAGGATTTGTTATGGGCTGAGTGCCAGGAAAACACACAATCATCGGGGACTAGCTAGGCCCATCAGAAGAGAAGGCTCAGGGGTAAAGAGGTTGAGTCAGGGTGGATACAGCCGGGGGAAGACAGCAGCCTGAGCTGGGGGTCCCAGATAAATGCACTCACCCCTCTGTGCCCCAGCTACTTCCTCTGTCACGTGGAGACTCCCCAGGAGGTGGCCAGAATCTCCAACTTGACGGAACTGCCCTTCTTAACGTTTACGTAAAAGTAGCTCAGGGGCGCCTGGCTGGCTCAGTTGGTGGAGCGTGCGACTCTTGATCTCGGGTTGTGAGTTCGAGCCCCGTGCTGGGTACAGACATTATTTAAAAATAAAAGTTTTGAGGGGGAAGCTGGTTGGCTCCGTTGATTGAACGGCTGAGTCTTGATTTCAGCTCAGGTTATGATCCCAGGTCATGGGATTGAACCCCACGTTGGGCTCCTTGCTGAGTGTGGAGCCTGCTTAAGATTCTCTCTCTCTCTCTCTCTCTCTCTCTCTCTCTCTCTCTCTCCTCCCCCTGTCCTTATCCCCAGCTTGTGCTCTCTCTCTCTTAAAAATAAAAAAAAGGAATAGAGAACTGAAAAAAAAAATCTTTTTTTTTTTTTTTTAAGTACGTGTCACACCCAGCGTGGAGCCCACTGTGGGGCTTGAACTCACGACCTGGAGATCAAGACCTGAGCTGAGATCAAGAGTCAGATGCTCAGCTGACTGAGCCACCCAGGCACCTCCTAAAAATAAAATCTTAAAAAAAAAAAAAGGTAGCTCAAGCCCATAGCTGGTGGGATGGCCAGCCCCCCTCACTGCGTCTGGGTTTCCTGGTGGTAGGGGTGGGGTGGGGAGGGGTGGAGGGAGGCAGAATTGCCAGGTGTCAGGATGTACCCCCTGCTGCTACCAGATCAGCTTCCTTCCCTTGTTTAGATACTGGGGGTGCTGAGGAAAATTGTCGGAGAAAATGTCTCTGTGGAAATAGCACTTCAGGAAACTACCCGTCTGGTCCTGCTTACACCTGAGGAACTTGAAGCTCAGAAGGGGAACGGTGACTGGGTCAAGATCACGCAGGAGTTGCAGGCACAGAGCTACAGAGACCCTTGCCCGAGATGGGGCCACCAGCGTGACTTGTAGCTGAGGCACTGGCCGCAGTGAAGACCCAGGACTGCAGCCTCCAGGACTCTTGCCTCCCAGGCTGATCTACCGTAGCACCCAGCTTTTCTGGAACCTTCTTTGTCTTCCTCACTGTCCCCCTCTCTCACATGCATCTGGATATTGTGCTAGGAGCACCAGCCATGGGACAAGGCCGACCTGGCTTCAGATCCTGGCTTTTAGGTCCCTTTCTGTGTGACTCTGGGCAAATGACTTTGTATCTCTGAGTTTCTGTTTCCTCTCCTAAAGAGGATAATGATACCTTGCTAGACTCCAATGTGGAGGACAGAGAGAAAGGCCCCGGGCCATGTTCACAATCACACTGAGGGTATAAAGCACAGACATTAGAAAAGAATTTATTAAACAAGTTTTCAATGAGCAGAGATAGATTTTTAACCTGAAGGGGCAGGGATATTTATTTATTTATTTATTTGTTTTTTTAAAGTTTATTTATTTTGAGAGAGAATGCGCACAAGCAGGGTAGGGTAGGGGCAGAGAGAGGAGAGAGGAGGAAGGAGAGAGAGGAGAGAGAGAATCCCAAGCAGGCTCCGTGCTGTTAGCACGGAGCCTGATGCAGGGGTCAAACTCACGAGCCATGAGATTGTAACCCGAGCCAAAGGCAGACACTTAACTGACTGAGCCATACAGGCACCCCATTTTTTAACCTGAAGTGGCAGGGATATTTAAAAAAAGATTGTATTTTTAATTGTTGAAGGTGGAACTTTTGTTTAAAAAAAGTTTTTTTTTTTTTTTTGAGAAAGAGAGTGCTAACAGGGGAGGGGCAGAGAGAGAGGGGGCAGAGGATCTGAAGTAGGCTCTGTGCTGACAGCGGAGAGCTCAATGTGGGGCCCAAACCCATGAACCATGAGATCATGACCTTAGCTGAAGTCAGACGCTTAACCGAACTGAGCCACCCAGGTGCCCAGAAGGTAGAACTTGTATTCTCTGTAGTTTTCTGTATGTTTGAAAAATCTTTTTCTGTATTTTTTGGAGCAAACATTACACATCATATCACTTCATCGTAAATATTTTTACCGTGTGTCCATAAAAAGGGGCTCTTACAAAAAATAGTAAACACAATGCTATTATCACCTTAAAAAGACTAAAAACAATTATTTAATATAATCAAACTCCTAGCCTGTGTTTGCATTTCCCTGATTGTCATATAAAAATTTTAAGTGTGTGGCTTGTTTTTTAAAAATGTTTACTGGGGCGCCTGGGTGGCGCAGTCGGTTAAGCGTCCGACTTCAGCCAGGTCACGATCTCGCGGTCCGTGAGTTCGAGCCCCGCGTCGGGCTCTGGGCTGATGGCTCAGAGCCTGGAGCCTGTTTCCCATTCTGTGTCTCCCTCTCTCTCTGGCCCTCCCCCGTTCATGCTCTGTCTCTCTCTCTGTCCCAAAAATAAATAAACGTTGAAAAAAAAAATGTTTATTTATTTTCGAGAGAGAGAGAGAGAGAGAGAGAGAGAGAGAGAGAGAGAGAATCCAAAGCAGGCTCCAGGCTCCAAGCTGTCAGCATAGAGCCCGATGTGGGGCTCGAACTCACAAACTGCGAGATCATGACCTGAGGTGAAGTCAGACGCTGAACCGACTGAGCCACCCACGCAGACCTAAGTGTGTTTTTATAAGTCAGGATCCAAATAGAGGCCTTATATGAAGATCGATTTTTCACGTAAGCTTCTTTTGATTTATAAGTTCTTCCTTCATCTTTAATTTTCTTATACTCTTTTGTTGAGGAAATCAGATGGCATACACTATTGAGTTTCCTTTAATGCGATCGTTCTCTTTTCAGCCTCATGGTATTATTTAATGTATCCCTCTGTCTCTTACATTGGCTCTGAACTGGTCGTGAGATCTTCTGGGTTGATTAGGATTTTTGGCAAGGCTAGCTGGGTATCTTTTGTCATGTTGGCAGCTAATGATGCTCATTGCCTAGATCTACTAATTCCTTAGTTTGCAAAAGAGTTATGCTTGAATTCTATCATTCCTTCTTAGCTGGACTGCTTCTATAAAGAGAAGAGTCCCCTCATCAGCCATATGGTTACTTTGAGATCCTGGCTGTAAAAGCAAGTAAATGTTGATGCTTCCCCTTTATGTATCAGTTACCATGATTTGGCTTCCTAGCATCTTCCAAAAGTAACCACTGAGTTTGTGTGCGTGTGTGTGTGTGTGTTTAATAATATTATGATCCGGTTGATTTAAACATATTTGACTTATTTCAATTCATGATAGTTACTGTCTTTCTGGATGTCCAAATTAAACCATCTCTGGCCAATAGAAGTTACTGGAATGGGTTCCTGAGTCCTTTCGGTATACTCTATTAATCTTTGGCAGCTTACTGTATCTATATGAAAGGATGTTCCAAGTTTATTGCACATCTCTTGACTCGACATAGAATTGTTCATTTCTATAGAGAATCCTGGTTGCTTTTCGTGGGAAATAGTATTGAGACACCACAATCTGGATCTAGGGGGTGCTCGTTGTACTGGACTATTCACATTTCCAGGTCTTTTTAGTGGACAAAACTAGAAAATATATACTTTAAAAAAAAGATACGATACATCATAAATTCATACTGATATTTCCAATTCAACTTCTAGACCAGAGTCTTAAAACTTCGGTGGTCTTCCTCGGTGATTTCTTTTAACCATTCTGAAAATCTCAGCATTGAGAACTCCAGCATAGTTACTCATTTGATTTATCCTTTATTACACACACAGTGGGCTCAGAAGAATGACATTATTATGATGACCAAAACTCATTTAAGATGTTGGGGGGCATTTCTTTTTGCCCTCAGGTTGTATCCCACTAAGAAGGTGTGTTAAGTTACCAAGCTTTAATACCATTGGAAATAGTTTCTCTCTGTGTGGTGATGTCACCAGCTAAATACAAGTTGGTCTCCTTCATTTTAATTTGGGGGGTTGTTCTTTTATTTATTCAATTTTGTGTCTTAATCATGAAAGTGCTTTTTTTGATGGTTTCATACTCAAACCTGAAGACGAAGAATGTTCAAAGGCTGACTTCTCATATCTCTTTCACTTTGTTCCCTCCCTCCCTCCACTATGGGCAGCCATTTCTAAACGTATGCTTTTTCTTTTCATTATTTTCTGTATAGAGGCAAACACACACACACACACACACACACATACACATTTAGCATCCCCCTTTTTTCTTAATGAAAGGGTAGCATAACATACACACTTTGGGCTGCTTCTTTCACTGAACAACGTATCTTAGAGATCCCTCCCTAACGGTCTATAGAAACCTTCCTCATTCCAGCTTACAACAGCATGTTCTCGTTTATGCCAACTGTCCCCTCCTGATCAACATCTGAATTCTCTCCAGTCTTTTGCTGTTATAACTTGTTATTTGCAGACTGGTGTTTGCCCCAAAGTTCATATGTTGAAACCCTAATCCCCAGTGTGATTGTATTTGGAGATAGGGCTTTCAAGAGATAATTAAGGTTAAATGGGGTCAGAAGGGTGGGTCCCTTATCCCGTAGGAGTGGTGTCCATAATAATAATAAGACACACCGGTGATGGTGATGCACGTGCCCAGAGGAAAGACTGTGTGAGGACACAGCGAGAAGGTTCCCTTCTGCAAGATAAGGACAGAGGCTTCGGGATGAAACCAACCCGCTCACACCTTGATCGTGGGCTTCCAGCTGCTAGAACTATGAGCAGATACACTTGTGGACTTTTTTTTTTTTTTAAAAAGTAGGCTTCACGCCCAGCACAGAGCCCAACATGGGACTTGAACTCATGACCCTGAGATCAGGACTTGAGCTGAGATCAAGCGTCAGGACATTTAACCAACTAAGCTGCTCAGGCGCCCCAAATTTCTGTTTTTTTAAACCACCAGCCACCAGTATTTGGTTATTATAACCTGATTACATTAATGCATCAATCAAGACACAGTTATTTACAATAGCTTCAGCAAGTACAAGCATATGTACTGTCTGAGACCAGCATACGTAGCTGTTGATTTTAGGGGCTGGAGGGCCCTTTCTTTTTCAAACTCTCTCTCCCCCTCTGTTCCCGCATGCTGAAAATTCCCCCAGATCCTTAGAAGACAAGGTCTCTCATTCTGTAACTGGAGAATGCAATACCACTGAAGAAGGAAACAGTGAGAAAGGCATTTCCAAGACAGAGCAAGGACTCAGGGGGTATATAAAGCTTAAGAAATGAAGCAAGGATAGATTGACAGGCTCCCAAGACAAAAGGTTGCCTGTTCCCTGCCTGTGCCCTGAGGATTTCCGAGTACAGTCACAAGGGGAATGGGGCATTTTTGTTGGGCAAGCGGAGAGGCTCTGGGGAAGGGTCAGTGGAAACTATTTTGTATATAAGTCCTCTAAGGGCGCTTAGTAAAATGCAGATGCTAGGCCTCCCACCTCCAGAGAGCCTGCTGTGATAGGTCTAGGCCAGGGCCCTGGAATTTGCATTTTGTTCCCCTCGGCCCTCCCAAGGGATTCCGGTGCAGGTGGTCCATGGACCACAGGTTGGGAAACATAACTCTAAAGATTCTGAGTGATGGGGGAATGACTCAAGGCACTGGCCTTGGGCAGGGAGTATGCTTGAATAAAGGCGCAGTGACAGGAAATGGCAAATACCAAAGGGGCAGGGTGGTGGGTCCGGTCTGCCCAAGTTGAGAGGAGTATTTCACTGCTGACATTGTTGAGAATTCCCGGCACATGGAAATAACACAAGCTGTGTGGGTGTGTGTCTGCACCTGCAGAGGGGGTCTCTCAAGGGAGCTGGGAGAAAGAACTGGAGTGAGTGGGTAAAAGAAACAGATGCTTCCTGGTCTTTGATAACCAGGCAATAGGGAGCCATGGATGGTTCCTGAGCTAGAGGAGGGAGTATAGTAAGGTCAACATTTTCCCCTCGGTCTCTCCTCCCACCTACTATTTTCATGGACCAAGAAAGCAAATGTGTTCCAGTTTTCCTTATTCCAAAGGGGCTTTCTAGAGTCTTACCTTGGACTCTAAAACCACTTACATTTTGTTCCTTTTCTTTCTGGTCTTTAAACACACACACACACACACCTTGTGTTCCTTTCCCGGAAGAGCCACATCAGGGCTGTTAATTAACTCAAGAATCCTTGTAAAGAAAGATTAAGAAATAGGCAGGAGGAGGGAGTAGCCAGACTCCATTCCCAGAGCGAAAGAAAACATGTTTAGCGAGGGTGGGGGCCCAGAGGGCAAAGGAGGGGGCTGCCTCTCCATTCTGTGTGGCTTTTCTAGGACTGCCAGAAGGCTTGGGGTGGGGCCAGCTGGTGAGAGCGTCAGGCCTACACCTACCTTTTCGGCTGCAGGGACTGTTGGACGGGTCAGTCAACAGCCACGTGCATCTCAGTCCTAGCCCTTCACCAGCTCTCTCAACCTCAGTGGCACCATCTGTAAAAGGGGGAGATGCTGTTGCAAAAGGTTCCAGGGGAAAGTCTGAAGGGCTTAGCCGTGTATTCGGCTAATAGGCCCCTAATAAACGCTGAAGCAGTGAGAGCCAGGAGCTACTGCGAGGCTGGAGAACTGGAGACAAAGTGGCCGGCAGGTTTCGGCTCCCTGGTTAGGGTTCTGGGCTGTTCTGGAGGTTGGCAGAAGCAGTTTCAAGGTGTTATTCAGTTGCAAATGTGTTCAGGGCACGGGCTGCATTTCATAAGCCTGTGCACCTCCTGGGGTTCTCAGGACACTTGGCAGGTTGTATGCGTCCGGGAAGAATTACTCCCGGGTTGGTCAGGCTGGGGATCCTCTGCCTCTGGGCTCCCTGGGTGAGGGCCAGGTACTGCTTGTTTCCGGCTCCCTGGCACCTCTAAGGAGCACCTGGAGGGTGCTCAGTGAATGCATTTCTTAGGGAAGCACTTGTTTGCCGCAAACATGACGTTGCTTTAATTCGTTAATTCCTCTTTACTTCATTTCCACCCCTCCCCACCCCCACACCCTGAACATCAAAGTCATAACGTTGATTTAATAATTTGGAAAATACAGAGGAGTACGAAGAAGTTACACATAATCCCATATAAGTTTATTTTCTTTTTTTTTAATTAAAACTTTTTTTAAGTTTATTTATTTATTTTGAGAGAGAGAGAGAGAGAGAGAGAGAGAGCAAGCAGGGGAGGGGCGGAGAGAGAGAGAGAGAGAGAGAGAGAGAGAGAATCCCAAGCAGGCTCCACATGGTCAGTGCAGAGCCTACCTTGGGGCTTGAACTCATGAACCCCGAGATCATGGCCTGAGTCAAAATCAAGAGTAGGACATTTAGTTGAGCCACCCAGACACCCCATAAAGTTATCTTCTAAGGTAATGCCTGCTTTCTTGTTAATATACAGTACATAAACATATAAATGTACACATTTAGGGCTAAAGAAATTAAGTATATATATAATTAAATATATATAATTAAATATATCTATTTCTAATTAAATATATATTTCTAATTAAATATATATAATTATGTATATGTACATGTATATATATGTATATTTGGAATGATGTTTAATGTCTGGTGTTTACTGAGTCCCTCCCCCTTCCCTGCCAAACTCTGTGCTTAGAATCTTAAACATTCTCCCATTTGAAGTCAGGCAGTCTGGCTCTGGGGGCAGACCTCATCCTCACCCCGGCCTGCCTCTCTGATGGGGGGATAAGACATTAGGTGAAGGGGCCAGACAAGCGGGCGTTCTGAAGCATTGAGAGAAGGATGAGGTCACCTGAGCCAGAAAAGTCAAGGAAGGCTTCCTGGAGGAGGTGGGATTGAGCCTGACCTGGAGGGACGGGAAGGGCTTCGTTCTCTTTGAGCGTGGAGACCTGGGATTCCCGCCCAGCAGCGGTGGGGTGTTACCGTGGTCTGGAGGTCCAGACGTGTCCTTCGGATTCCTCGAAGCTCTGGTGTTATCACAGTCCCCCCTCGGGACAATGCCGCGGGGCAGGGAGTGCTGGTGGTTAAAGCCGGGATGCTGGAATCAGACAAGCCTGTGCTAGAATCCTGGCCTCCTCTTACGGGTGCGGGAAGCTGTGCAGGTCACGTAGTGTCCTCGTGTGTGTAATGGGCAAACATGGGTGCCTGCTTCAGAGGTATGGCATGAGGACTCAGGGACAGGCTAGGCACCCTGGCGTGGACACAGCCTGGCAAGGGGCAGTGCAATAAATGCCAGTGGCCAGGGAGGAAACAAAAGCCCACAAAGCTGCTGGAGGCCCCACTGTTTCTGGGCACCCCCTGCTCTCTAGTGCCCCCCTTGCATGCGGGCCCGGGGGGCACACGGGGGAGGCGGCGGAACGCGGACGAAGCTGGTCTCCGCGGCCATGGCCTTGGGTGAGGCTGTCCTTGAACAGTGGTCGTGGCAGCTCTCTCTCCACGGTGCAGGCACACTTACTTCCCTTGAGATGACTGAGCACGTTGTCCCCCGCGAGGTCAGGAAACTCAGAGAAGCCACGGGTCAGCTGTTACTGCCTGACCCCGGCCCCGCGGTGGCCGACCGCTCAGTGCTCTCGCTTCCCCCTGCAGGGGGTGTGAGCTGGGGGGTGCAGCTGACAATGCCCTCTGGTCCCTTCCCTGGCAGAAGAGCTCGAGGCCTCTCGACGCCCAAAGGGTGGCCAGGGTGCACACCCCCGCTCTCCTTCTGTCCTCCGTGGAGTGTTCCCCCTTTCCTGTTCGCCTCCTTGGAGCATGGGGCTGGCTCTTCTCCAGGCCCTCCTGCCATCTTGGAGAGGGTGCCATTAGTGCAGCCCTGAGGGCTCAGCCAGGGTCGTCGGGACTGTCGGCCCCCTCTGCTCTATGACTCATCACGACCTTACTGCCCGTTAGTTTCTGAGCAGGGGAAAGAGTGGAGTGCAGAGCCCTTGGTCCAGCAATGAACGACCACACACAGGTGCCCTGACCTCCGCCAGCCCTTGCTCATCCTCTGGGAGTTCTAGCTGCTCCCACGACCACCGCGGCGGCAGGGTCCTTGGCCCCTGTGGGGATGTGCTGGTCGTTGTCTTCCTTTATCATCGCTTCGTATCCCGACCCCATTCACCAGTGCCGTTCAGGCCAGAACTGAGCACCTGTCACCAAAAATGCCCTTGGCCGTTGAAGCCGAAATGCAAGCAGCAGCTTACATGCGTAGCTCAGAGCTATTCAGACCCCTATTTTTCTTTTTTTTTTGAATTTAATTAATTAATTAATTTCTAATATAATCTCTTGTCAAGTTGGCTAACATACAGTGTATACAGTGTGCTCTTGGTTTGGGGATAGATTCTCGTCATTCATCACTTACCTACAACACCCAGTGCTCATCCCAACAAGTGCCCTCCTCCAAGCCCGTCACCCATTCTCCCCTCTCCCCAACCCCCTGTATCAACCCTGTTTGTTCTCTGTATTTAAGAGTCTCTTGTGGTTTGCCTCCTTCTTTCTTTGTAACTATTTTTTCCCCTTCCCTTCTCCCTTGGTCTTCTGTTAAGTTTCTCAAGTTCCACATATGAGTGAAAGCATATGATATCTGTCTTTCTCTGACTGACTTATTTCACTCAGTGTAATACCTTCCAGTTCCATCCACGTTGCTGCAAATGGCAGGGTTCCATTCTTTCTCATTGCCAAGCAGTGTTCCATTGTAGATATAAACCACATCTTCTTTTTTTTTAATTTTTTAAATCTTTATTTATTTTTGAGAGAGAGAGAGAGAGAGAGAGAGAGAGACAGAGCATGAGCAGGGGAGGAGCAGAGAGAGAGGGAGATACAGAATCCAAAGCAGGCTCCAGGCTCTGAGCTGTCAGCACAGAGCCCGACATGGAGCTCGAACTCATGAACCATGAGATCATGACCCGAGCCGAAGTTGGACGCTCAACCGACTGAGCCACCCAGGCGCCCCAAACCACATCTTCTTTATCCATTCATCAGTTGATGGACATTTAGGCTCTTTCCATAATTTGGCTATTGTTGAAAGCGCTGCTCTAAATATTGGGGTACAAGTGCCCCTATGCATCAGTACTCCTGTATCCCTTGGATAAATTCCTAGCAGTGCTATTGCTGGGTCATAGGGTAGCTCTATTTTAATTTTTTGAGGAACCTCCACACTGTTTTCCAGAGCGACTGCACCAGTTTGCATTCCCACCACCAGAGCAAGAGGGTTCCCGTTTCTCCACATCCTCGCCAGCAACTGTTGTTTCCTGAGTTGTTCATTTTAGCCACTCTGACCGTCGTGAGGAGGTATCTCAGCGCGGTTTTGATTTGTATTTCCCTGATGACGAGTGACGTTGGGCATCTTTTCATGTCAGACCCCTATTTTTCATTTCATCTAATCCTCTCCATTGTTCGTTGTGTGGCCAGCCCGGGCGAGGCTTTGTTGTGGCATTCTGTCCCCTGGAAACTCACTCCAATGGACAAGACAAGACCTTTGTTTTAAAAAACAAATTTTAAAAATTGTTTTAAAAAAAATTTTGTTTTAAAAAACAAATTTTATTTTGAAATAATTATAGATTCATGGGATATTGCAGAGACACCTTCACCCAGTTTTCCCCAATGACAACATCTCACATAACTGTAGGATGTTCTCCAAGCCGGGAAATCGACGTGGTCACAACTTGACCGATCTGTCAGATCACACCATTTTTGCATACTGTGTATGTGATGCGACTGTGTGTGCATGACTCTGTGTATCTATGCAATTTTACCACAAGTATAGGTTCATGTAACCCCCGCCATCAAGATCCAGAACTGTTCCATCTGTGTGGCCACACGCCGTCTACCTCCCTGCCTCCCTGTCTGCATCTCTCGCCCCTGGCAACCGTTTCTTGGCTTTCCATCACTATAATCGTGCCATTTTGAAAATGCTATATAGGGGCGCCTGGGTGGCGCAGTCGGTTAAGTGTCTGACTTCAGCCAGGTCACGATCTCGCAGTCCGTGAGTTCGAGCCCCGCGTCAGGCTCTGGGCTGGTGGTTCAGAGCCTGGAGCCTGTTTCCGATTCTGTGTCTCCCTCTCTCTCTGCTCCTCCCCCGTTCATGCTCTGTCTCTGTCTGTCCCCAAAATAAATAAATGTTGAAAAAAAAATTAAAAAAAAAAAAAGAAAATGCTATATAAATGGAGTCATATAATATATAATATAAAAATTGTTTTTACTTAACATATATATGTGTGTGTGTATACAGATCGTGTCCAACCTACAATGGTCTGACTTACGATTTTTTTGACTTTACAATGGTACAAAAGTGATCCCCATTCAATAGAAACTGTACCTCAGATTTTGAATTTGATCTTTTCTTGGGCTGGTTACACACACTACGATCACTATGATGCTCTCTCGTCATGCTGGGAAGCTACCCAATCACAAGGGTCAACAACTGATACACTTACAACCGTTTTACCGAGACAGCCATTCTGATTTTCACTTCCGGTACGTGGTCTGTAAGGTACCTGAGAGAGTCTACGCTGTATTATAAATAGGCTTTGTGTTAGCTGACTTTGTCCAACTGTGAGCTTGTGTAAGTCTTCTGAGCACATGTGAGGTAGGCAAGGCTGAACTATCATGGTCAGTAGGGAAGGTGGATTAAATGCATTTTCAACTTGGATATTTTCAGCTTAGGATGGATTTATTGGGACATGGCCCCATTCTAAGAGGAAGATGTGTATATAAAGTGAAGATTTAGATAGAGCTGAAGGTCATACCTGGTCTCCCTCTCATCCCGTCCTCCCTCCAAAGGCAACATTGGTAATAGTTTCTTATTTCCTTTTTTTAATTTTTTTTATGTTTATTTATTTCGGAGACAGAGACAGAACATGAGTGAGGGAGGGGCAGAGAAAGAGGGAGACAGAGAATCAGAAGCAGGTGGCAGGCTCTGAGCTGTCAGCACAGAGTCCTATGTGGGGCTCGAACTCACAAACCATGAGATCATGACCTGAGCCAAAGTCGGTTGCTCAACTGACTGAGCCACCCAGGCACGCCCCCCCTTTTTTTTTTTAACATTTATTTATTTTTGAAAGAGAGAGAGAGAGGGGGCAGGGAGGGGCAGAGAGCAAGGGAGACAGAGAATCCCAAGCAGGCTCCACGCTACCAGCACAGAGCCTCATGCGGGGCTCGAACTCATGAACGGTGAGACCACGACTTGAGCCGAAATCAAGACTCAGACGCTTAACCGACTGAACCACCCGGGTGCCCCTCTTGTGTTTCCTTTTAAACTTTTCTATACCCACACAAACATACAACTCCTCTTCTGCAAAACTGCAAAATGCCCCCAATTCTTAGTCCCTAAGTTTCTATTTAGACACAACTTCGGACAGCTAGTTGAAGGGGGTGAACTGTGTGCCCCTATCTGGCATCAAATCCCCAAACATCAACCACTTACTACGTCCCCAGCTCCCAGACTAGTGCCTGTCTCCTGCCTGGACAAGGAGACTGTCTTCACCGTCTGCTTCCTCCCTGTCCCATTATTGCACTGCATCTCAGCCGGGCGCTCTGTCCACCAGGGGACCCTGGCCAAAGTGTGTAGACATTTTTTGGTTGTCAAAACCAGGGGAAAGGGTGCTTCTGGCATCTAGTGCCGGTAGAGGCCTGGGATGCTTCTAAACATTGTAGAAGGCACAGGGGAGCCCCCCACAAAGACTCATCCGGCCCAAGGTCTCAGTAGAGCTGACGTTCAGAAGCTCTGCTCAGCGCCTCATCGCCCTGCAACCAACAGCCAGTGTCGGTCTCTTGCTCAAGACGCTTCCGTGTCTCCCCAGCTCTCTTGGCACAAAATCCCAAATCCTCCCATGACCTATAAGGTCCATTACGATCTCAGACTTCATCTCTCCCACCTCTCTGCTCCGGCTTCACCATTCACTCCCTCTGCGGGTCCTCAAACACGCCAAGCACACCCCGACTTCCTGTTCTCTTGGCCTGGAATCCCCTTACACACCCAGCCGCGCGTCGGGCTCCTCTGACGCATCCCCAACGTCATCTCTGGATAGCCTTCCCGGACCCCCGGGTCCAGAACACCGCCTTCCCCTTGCCCTCCCAGCATCCAACCGCACCTGACATTCATTCGATTGGTGGTTTTCAGTGACTTTTCCCCGCTGCATTGTAAACTCCTGTGTGCTTGGTTCACTGAGTCACCGGCATCCGTAGATGAGCACCTGGCCCGTGGCAGACCCTCAGCAAACGCCTGGTCAGTATACGGGTCTTTGCTGAGCGCCTCACGTGCGCCATCTGGCACCTTCCTTGGAGCCGCTCCAAAGGCCAGTCCACGCGCCCAAGTCAGCGGGCAAAGGAAGGGCTGAGATGCATCAGGTCTGTGGCTGGCAACCCTGTGCCACGCACACCCCCGAGCACATCTAGGACTTCACGCCTTGCCGTCCCGCTCTTTAAAGTATTTTCGTACGTTTGTAGCCACTCCACACAGCTTTTGCTGGTGACGTTTCACGTAACTGCTGTGTTTGCTTTCCGACCCAGAGCCCTTCCTGTTTCCATTTCTTCATTCTGCCGTTTGGCCTTGACGTTGGGGGCCCTCCTCTCAGGGGAACTGCTCGTGCAGGTCCCTTGTTGCCACTAAACACAACGCTTGAAGCAGCGGCCCCTCCCCGTGCTTAAAGGATGCTGCTTTTAGGGCACAAAACAAGCCTTGTGCCTGGTTGTCCTTCAGTGAACCAGAGGACAGACACTCAAATGGACAATCACCTCTCACCAGCCACAGAGGACAGCTGCGACCAGTGGGTCCCAGGGGTGGCAGGGCCCAGCGCCGGGGCTCTAAGTGGGGTGGTCGGTCCATTTTCTGGATCATGTTTGAACTGGCAAGTCAGACAGCGTGGGTGCAGGCAGGGGTTGGCAGGAGCGTCCCTGAGCCTGGGGCCTGCCCTGTACGTCTGGGCGTCTTCTACTGGCTGTGATACGGTGCCTGATGACAATGGCTGCTGCCACTTACCGAGACCGGAGAGCTACATGTTGGGAGCCAGAGGACCTGACCCCCTGGCCAGCTGAATGACCCCAGCCTCAATCCCTCTGAGCTTCTGTTTCCTTACCTGTTGAATTAAAACAACCCAGCGATGTGGCACCTGGGTGGCTCAGCGGGTTGAACATCCAATTCTTGGTTTCTGCCCCCAGGTCATGATCTTGTGGTTGTGAGATCAAGCCCTGTGTGAGGCTCTGTGCTGGCCGTGAGGAGGCTGCCTGGGATTCTCTCTCTCCTTCTCTCTCTGCCCCTCCCCCACTCACACACATGCTCTCTCTCTCAAAATAAATAAAATAAACTTAAAACACAGTTGCTGACTCACATGATCTCTGGAGTGTTTGAAAATTAAAAAAAAATTTTTTAACGTTTATTTATTTTTGAGAGAGGGAGAGAAAGAACATGAGCAGGGGAGGGGCAGAGAGGGAGACAGAGAATCCAAAGCAGGATCCAGGCTCTGACCTGTCAGCACAGAGCCGGATGCAGGGCTCGAACTCGAGAGCTGTGAGATGGTGACCTGAACTGAAATTAGATGCTTAACCGACTGAGCCACCCAGGAGCCCCTCTCTGGGGGTATTTGAATGAGACTATATGTGTGAAGTTTTAATTTTTTAATTGAGCCATAATTTAATAAAATTTGCCCTTTTGTGTGTGTGTGTGTGTGTGTGTGTGTGTGTGGTTTGCTAAGTTTTATGTAGCCACCACCACCACAATCAAGATACAGAATATTTTTGTCACCCCAAAAAGTTTTTCATGCCTCTCTATAGTCAAACTCTTCCCCCAGCGTAGCCCTGACAACGCATCTGATTTCTGACCCTATAACTTAGCCTTTTCCAAAATGTCATATACATTGAGTCATCCAGTATGTAGCCTTTTGAGTCTGGCTTCTTTTATCTTTCTAGCATAATGCACGACAGATTCACTGATGTTCCTGCATTTGTCAGTGGTTTGTTCCCTTTTATTGCTGAGTAGTATTCATTCCATCTTGTGGCTGTGCCACAGCTGGTCGGTCATTCCATTGTTGAAGGGCATCTGGTTGTTTCCAGAACTTGGTGATTGTGAATAGAGCTGCTGTAAACGTTCACGTCCGGGTTTCTGGGTGAACAGTTTCCATCTCTCCAGGGTAATGAGTAGGACCATTGGGTCATGTGGTAAATGTATGTCTAACTTTTTAAGAAACTGCCGAGCTGTTTTCCACGGTGGGTGTACCATTTTGCACTCCCACCAGTAATGGAGGAGAGTCCTCGTTTCTCTGCATCTGTGCCAGCACTTGTTTTTTTTGTTTTGTTATGTTTTGTTTTGTTTTAGCCAATCTAATAGGTGTGTACCGCGAAGTTGTTTTTTATCTGTTAACCAGTAGTTCCCAGCTTCCGTAGGCGGTATGGAAATGCAGGTGGAAAGCAAGACTCTGGAGTCAAACCATCTGAGTTCAAATTTGAGCTTGATTATTTACTAACTCTTTTAATTTTTAGCTTTCTTATAGGAAAAAATAGATTGAATGTGAAGTTGTTCAAGGATTTAAGGATTATCATGAGTGACAAGTACATAGCTTTCCCAATGTTCAGCCACTATTATCACTAGAATAATGCCCGATCTCTGGTTCCCCCAAGAAGCATCAAGAAAGGTGTTATGATTCCCCTTTTATAGATGAAGCCATTGAAGTTCAGTCGAAAGACCGCACTTCCCAATTCTCTAACAGATAGTTATGGACATAGAATAAGTTCTGGCCAATGAGATGTAAGGCTAAATGTCATGTGGGGCTTCTGGAAAGTCTACCTTAGCAGAAATACGACATAACCTTTTTCTCTCTGGAACTAGGACTCTCCTCCATTACTGGTGGGAGTGCAAAATGGTACACCCACCGTGGAAAACAGCTCGGCAGTTTCTTAAAAAGTTAGACATACATTTACCACATGACCCAATGGTCCTACTCATTACCCTGGAGAGATGGAAACTGTTCACCCAGAAACCCGGACGTGAACGTTTACAGCAGCTCTATTCACAATCACCAAGTTCTGGAAACAACCAGATGCCCTTCAACAATGGAATGACCGACCAGCTGTGGCACAGCCACAAGATGGAATGCAAACTTGTTGGCTGTATCTCCAGCAGCCTTTTTGGACCATGAAGTGATCTTAAAAATATAAATAAGTGTTGAGGACAGAAACATAGGAATGTGGGTCCGGATGGCATCACTGTATTAGCCCCATACTACCCATCCCTAGACTTCTTCTGTGAGAAAAATTAACTTCTATCTTGTTTAAAACAACAGCAAAACGAAAAACACAAAACTTAGTGGCTTAAAACAAGCATTTAGTCTCATGGCCACAGTTCTATGCTTGATTAGGGTTCAGCTGACTTGGGGTGAGCTTGGCTGTGGCTTTGCCCAGACTGTAGGCTGGCTGGACTTGGCTCTAAGCTGAGGGTCGGATTAGGTCTCCCATTCGTTTTGGATCAGCCTTTCATGGTGATTTCAGAAGTGCTAGAGGACAAGCTCAGTTTCACAGACACATTGAGAACTACTGCTTGCATCCTATATGTTAACACGCCATTAGCCAGAATGGGGCCAAATCTACCAACAGTGGGGGGCAGAAACATACCCTTTCTGTAGTGGAGCGACTGTAAGGCAAAGGACAAAGGGAATTGACATGGGAGGTGTGGACAGTTGGGAACAATAATACCACTCATTACAGCTACACTGAGGTATTACCATTGTGTCTGCCATTTTTCAAGATGGCTGGACCTGGTAATGGAGGTAGAATAAAGCCCATGAATAATGCCGGCAGAAAGTATTTTATCTTATGTTTTTAAATGCTTGTTTATTTATTTTTGGAGAGACCAAGCCCGAGTCAGGAGGGGCAGAGAGAGAGAGAGAGAGAGGGAGAGAGAGAGTCCCAAGCAGGCTCCACACTGTCAGCCCAGAGCTCGATGTGGGGCTCCAACTCACGAACTGCAAGATCATGACCCGTGCCAAAATCAGAAGTTGGGACGCTTAACTGACTGAGCCACCCAGGTGGCTCCTTAGAAAGCATTTTAAAGGAAAACGTTGGGGCTTCTGCATCCAGAAAGCTAAATACCACTTTCTCATCCAGACAGAAAGCTAATGCAGAGAGAGAAAGATCTGACTTCAGCTCTCTGGCCAGATAGGGCATTGATGAACGTATCAAGGGTAAAATGCATGAAATTATATTTTACTTTTTACTTTTTTAGTATCTTCCCCAATACCTGGCACAGTTCTTGGCATAGAGCCAGGGCCAAATAAACATTCATGCATTTATTCATGAATACGTCTGAGTCTGACTTTTTTCACCAAAGATTCAGTAAGACTCTCATAAGATTATGTAGAACAGGGTTTCTTAACTGCTGTATTATTGACATGTGGGGCCAGATCATTCTTTGTTGTGGGGCTGTCTGGTGCACGGTAGAGCATTTGATAGCAACTCTGACCTCTACCTACTAGCTGCCGGTAGTACCCCTGCCTCAGTTGAAGCAACCAAAAATGTGTTTAGACTTTGCCTGATGTAGACAGAAGAGCTGGTAAGAGCCCCTTCTAGCACAATTCTGAGAAAAATGTCCAAAGTGCAGAAATTTAACTTCAAATAATAGAAATAAGGGGCGCCTAGGTGGCTCAGTCAGTTAAATGTCTGAGTCTTGATTTTGGCTCAGATCATGATCCCAGATCACGGGATTGAGCTCCGAGGCAGGCACTGTGCTGATAAGGCAGAGCCTGCTGGGAATTCTCTTTCTGCCCCTCCCCCACTTGCTCTCTCTCTCTCTCTCTCTCTCAAAATAAACAAATGAATTTTAAAAAAAGAAAAGAAAAGAAGTAAACTACCTCAAGACAGTTGTCTTACATCTACATATTTGTAGCTAAATATTTTGTGCAATTTCTCACAGCTTTAGAACCAGTCACCAGTCCAAGGAAATTTAGTAAACTGCAGACATCACTGTGTTGGCCGTCGATTATTCTGGTAAAGGCACAGGATTTTCACTGGGTGGATAAAATTCCATTCTTTCCCTTGACCAATATATTTTTTGAGGGTCTCCTCTGGGCCAGGCACTGTTCCAGGCAATGGAGAAACAGCAGAAAATGGAGCTCCTGGTGGGGCTCCCATCCCGGTTTGAGAGAAAATGAGGAACATGTAAACACAAATATAGCACATCAACACTTTAGTTCTAGGTGCTAGGAAGACAATAAACAGGAAATGACTTGGAGAGGGCCGCCATTTTAGGAGGAAAATTCCAGGAAGTGAAGAAGTAAGCATGAGGCGCTTTGGGAGAAGTCCAATCCAGGCAGAAGAAAAGCAATTTTTCTTTTCTATGCAGCAATACGATGATGCAAGACCCAGAACCTACCATCTCACTCCTTCCTTCTTCTCCTTTCTTTTAAAAGAAATCAAAATTACTGAAGCGACAAGAAACCTATCAAAGCTCTTTGGCCCCAAAGTTTTTGTCAAGCAGGCTTTGTGTCTGGCCAAATCACCTCCCACCTGTGGGCCTCAGTGTCCCCGTGTGTCCAATGCGAATGTTGATCCGGAAGCTCAGGAGTTTTTTAGGACAGAGGGAAGAGGAGTGTTGTGTTGACAACCCGGGTTTGAATCCTGACTCCTCCATTCTCTAACACGATAGCTGTGGAAAAATGTGTTTACCTCCCTGAGCCTCGGTTTCTTTGAAGCAACCCTCTTGGGACTGGATAAAATGCCCTGAGTCTAGCCTGGGGCCTCTGAAGCCCTACACCTCTCAGACTCCCAGGTCTCGAGATGATCTCTTTGGAAAGGCTTTGCGAAGAGCCAGGACACCGGGGCACAGAGTTGCAGTCTTACCGCTCTGATGACCCTAATTGTAAGCTTTCTCGGTCATTCAGAGGGCTCTTCAAGCTTTGTAAGTCCTTAGCTCTACATGATTTCACTGTGGACCATGGTGTCGAGAAATAAAGGGACACCCAGGATTCCAGCACCTGGCAGCACGTCACCCTGACATTTCTGAAAAATCAAACACGATATGACAACTGGAATGTGCTGGGAAAGGGAGTGTGTCTGGCTATTTGGATTTCCCACGTGTTTGGATTCTGGGGCAGCAGGTGTTTTCTGAATGAAAATCAAGGCCAACCAAGATAGCCAGGTCTGGATGTTCATAATAACCAGGCTCCTGCCAGAGGAAAACTTGATCTGCAGGTGTGAGGGTGCCCGGAAGAGAAGGGCGAGGGGCTGCCCTGCCTGGCTATCTGGGTGGTCAGGATAGCTGGGTGCCCCTAGGCCCGTTCTCCCTCCTCCTCTCCATCAGAACCTGGGCTCGGTTTGGGGCATTCTCCGCTTCCCGGACACCCTTGCAGCTAGGAGTGATCACATGACTTTGGTCTGGCCAGTGGTAAGCAGGGGGGTGCTGCTGGGGGGCGGGGGACATTTGGGTAAATTCTTGTGTTCGTGTCGCAAGGGGGCTGGCCGGCTGGTACACACCCATTAGCTCCTCCACCCTTCCCCACTTGCCCCATCTGGGACTGCTGCCATGGGCAGAGATGGGGCAGCCGTCCTCCCAGCAGGACGGGGAAGGCTACACGCTAAGGGTGGCAGAGAAGAAAAGCGCATCCCAACAGTGCGTGGGGCCACCGTGTTGGCCCTGGGTTACCCACCTCTAGACTTCTTGACGTGGGGGGAAAAGTAAACCTCACCCAGTTAAGCCCCCTAAGTGGCTCCCGCTCTAAGTGGCTGTGAGACTTCGTGCCGACAGATTCAGCGTGCCAATGTTTTGGACCCTCTGTTGGGCACATTCGCTCAGTCCCCAGTGTTTCACTCAGTCCTCACAGCCCTCCCCGGGGTCATGTCTGAGCCCCAGTTGACAAATGAGGAAACTGAGGCTCAGAGAGGTTTTTTTTCTCCCCACCCCTGCTCACAATCCTGCAGGTTGTCAGCGGTGGAGTTGGGGTCTGAACTCAAAGCTGCTTGCGTCCCAGGGCAGCACGCCCCATCCCCAGCCTGTAACTCTAACAGTAAACAGCAAGGCAGTCACAGAATTTACTGTGGCTCTGAATCCTGGCAGGCCACTTGATATTGTTGTGGGAGGGATGCTACCTAGTGTCTCTGAGCCTCAGTTTCCTCCTCTGGGACCGAGGACGGTAGCAGTGCCTACCTCGTAGGGCGCAGGGGAGGGCGGCCGGCTGCGTGGCATGGGTTAGTTACACTCGTTGCGTGTCACCCCTTGACTTACTCTGGCTTTGTGGAAGCTGATGCTGAGCTAAGTGCATTTATTTTATTTTATTATTTTTTTAATGTTTATTTTTATTTAGTTTTAAGAGACAGAGTGTGAGCGGGGGAGGGGCAGAGAGAGCGAGAGACGCAGAATCCGAAGCAGGCTCCAGGCTCTGAGCTGTCAGCACAGAGCCCAACGCGAGGCTTGAACCCACGGACCGTGAGATCATGACCCGAGCCGAAGTTGGACGCTCGACCCGCTGAGCCACCCAGGCGCCCCGAGCTAAGTGCACTTAAAACCGCTGTGTGATCCTCCCAGACTCTTGCATCAGCCCCTCTGAAAAGGTATCATAGTTTCTCTTTCCAGGGGAAGCAACTGAGGCTTGGAGAGGATGAGTTCCATTCTGAACCTCAGTCTCTTCCTCTGTAAAACGGGTATGGCAACAGTACCTGACTTGTATGGGTGTTTTTGGATTGAATGAGAGAAGGGTGTAGGTAGAACTCAGCCCAGTGCCTAGCACATAGTAGACACTCCGTTAATATAGCTGGTGCTAGAATTTGTCATTATCATTACACAGCTTTGCATTGGCCTTGCCGGTCCTCTGTTTCATTGCCGTAGGGGATTCCAATCAGACACGCAGCCTGATTATAGGCTGAGGTGGCCTCTGCCCTGCGGTCAGCCTCTGCGTGGCTTTGCTGAGACTGAGTTCACAGTGATGAAGTCTGGCCAGGGGCCAGGCCGGGAGAAAGCCATCACAGCTCTCCCCATCCGTGGGGACCGGCCCAGCTTCCCTCTCACAAACCTTTAGTCCTTGGAGGCTGAAGCCTGACTACTCACACGAAGGCCTTCCTCACAGATGTTCGGCACAGATAAAGAACTGTCTCTGTCCAGGCCCCACTGCTGGGTACTCTTAATTTATGGAGAAATTCCTCTGTGTGAGATGTGGCCTTGCCCTGTTCCCTGCTGGGATCTGCTGGGCTGGACAATGGCAGGGCCCCTGGCTGTCAGGTCACTTTTCTGTAGGGCAGTGGAGGAGGGGGTCAAGATACACACACACACACACACACACTCTCTCTCTCTCTCTCTCTCACTTGCACCCTTACTCTTTGCCACACACACTCACACTCATATTTGCTCTGAGGGACCGAGAGGGCTGTGAGGGGCTGCCTTCTCTCTCTGTGGGCTCCCAGAACAGTGCTCTGCACATGGTCAGGCATTTCTGCCATGTGCTCTGGGTGGATGGGTAGACGGACGGATGGATATAAGCATAGTTGAGTGGGTATTCATCCATGCATTTGTCTCAGCCTCTATTAAGCACCTACTGTATGCGGGGTCTGCTCCAGTTTTGGGGGAGAATAAGACTACACAGAGCCTGCTCTAAAGGTCCATCAGTCGCGCTGGTGGATGAATGAGCAGAGGGACCCACACCCTCGTTTCACAAGGGAAAGCCCCCCTTCCTCCAGGGACAGAGCCAAAGTGAACGACCAGGACAGATGGCTGCATCTCCTTGTTCAGGTCCCAAATGCAGGACAGGGCCTCAGGTGGGACAAGTGAGGCCCACCTTGTGCTTGCATGAACCTGGATGGGTGCCTCCCTAAATGCTGTGCCCAGGGGGCCTCAGCTTGCCTCTGCTGAGTCCTGGCCAAATGCGCCTGCAGCCTTTGGAGAAGGCACTGGGCCTCCTGAAGAATTCTCATCGATCTAGGGCTATGAGGAGACACGGTTGCTGCCCCGGGAACTTCCGGGGATAACACAGGCCCATCAGAGCGATGACAGGCAGGTGGGGGAACGATGTTCACGGGAGCTGACATTTACATTTGCTGGTGGGCTAGGCTGTACCAGAACTGCCTGGAGACTTACCACACCACTTCATGGCGAGGACAGTTCCCCCAGCCCTTAGATGAAAGGACAGGTGCTAACAGAGGGTGGGTGACTGGCCTGAGAACGGACAGCGGGTAAGCGACAGGGCAGGGTTCAAATCCTCTCCTCTGCAAAAATCCTGTTTGCAAAATGTGGCCCCACGCCATAGAGTTACAGGGATTGCGAACCGCCAGAGGGATCCAGGACAGCTCTCCAAGGAAAAGGGTGCTGGGGATAAGCCTTGGGAAATGTGTTCATTGAAGGTGAGGAGATGGGAAAGAAAGCATGTGCTCAGGGCGTGGAGGTGGGCCGACCCTGGGCAGGTGCAGGCCATCCACCCCAGGATCCTGCAGGGCCAGGCCGCATGATGTGCAAGCTAGCCCTCACTGTGCACATGCTATGACATGAGGCTAAGAGAGGAACACTTGTTGCTTAAGGCCACACCACACGGTGAAGACAGAGCCAGGGCTCAAAGTGTTTTTACACCAGGAATCACAGCAAACAAAAGGAAGAAAAAAAAACAAAACCCAAAGCAGTATTTCAGTCCACCATGTAATGCACTGAAAACAAATCAGCCACCCCGGTTATTTGGCCTCTTGTAGCAAAACAAGCGTCCATGTGACTTCACCCTCCCCTGCGCCCAGTCTCACCTGCCCCTGCCCCTTCCTCGCGCCACCGCCCCCCCCCCACCCCAAGCGATGCCCAAGATCCAGGGGGAACAAAATGCTGGGGGAAAACCCTAGGCCACGACTGTCCCGAAGGTGAAAGTCAAGTTGCCAAAATAAACTCCTTTTGTCTTTCTTCATTTTTCCGTGTTTAAATAATAATAATCTGAAAATGAAGTCATTGTGCTCACTGGTAGGCCTGCCGGTGTTGCCCAGCTGCCCCAGGCAGCTGTCTGGTGGGTCATTGTGGCCCATCTCCCTGGGCTCCTACTCCTGGGCTCAGCCCCCGCCCCCCTGCCCCCACGTCTCACCAAAACATATCCATCCAGTGTGCCACTCTCTCGGGGTCCGTTGCTCTGCTCACAGGACGGGCCACCTCTCCCCAAGGCCTTGTCCCTCGTTGGTGGCTCCAACTCTGTAAGGCAGTCGCCTTTTAGAGAGACAGGAGCCATCAGAGACAGAATTCCCCACCCTTAAGGCATGGATGAGTCTCAAGCGGTAGAATCCGGGTCCTGGGTAGCAGACAGGTAGGGAGTCTTTTAACAGAGGAAGGGTCGTTGGAGCCCTCGAGTCCTAGAAGCGCACTCCCTCTGGCTGGCCCTGGCCCTCCTGCTCCTCGTCCCTCTTCCATGGCAGGCCGGGCAGGTGTCCTTGCTCTTGGCCTCCACGGCCCATGGAGAGACACCGCTGGCCGCAAGTGACTGTCCTGGCCGTCTCCCACTGCCTTTTCTTCTCAGCAGTGACCTTCCTGGGGCAATCTGGAGGATCTTATTCTTTTTTTCCCTCCACCCCTGCAGGGAGTCCAGGGAGCCTGGTATACAGTAGGCGCTCCATGGTGGTCACAGAGCCGAGAAAGGAACACCTGAACCCTGAATTCCAGCCCATGTCCTTGGCGGTCACCTCTCTGTTTTTTCCCTCTCGGGGCTCTCCCTTCCCTGGCCCCTGATGCTTCCAGGGAAGCGGGGAGAGGCAGGGCTGGGGGTGGGCGGTCAGACAGCCACATGGCTATGAGCCCACTCAGTTAACCTCTCTGGCTTCTGGCTCCTTGTTGGCCTGATGGGAGGAACAGCGTGTTACCTCTTACGGAGCAGGGGTCATCCAAGGAGGCGATGTATATCAAATGCCCCACAGAGCTCCTATTCGCAGTAGGAGCTTGGTGATGGAACGTTCTGCCGTGTTTACGATCTTAGAGGGCAACGTTGCTAAGAATTACCTGAGCACGAGCCACGTGCCAAGCACCATGCTGAGAGCTCTAATCGTGGCGAGAGGCGGTGGGTGCGTTTGCTGTCCTCATTTCACAGGGCACAAAACTAAGCCTTGGTGAGTGACCAAGCGGGGCCCGAGTTCAGGATTATCATCTCTCACGTGCTGGGGATTCTTCCATGAAGCCTCTAAAGTCCTAGCTTGCTGGCCTGGGCTGGGAACGCAGACGCTCTCCCCGTCATCAATGAGCACTGGGGAGGAAGGGGAGGGTCCTCGGCCCCCCGCAGCCGCAGCTCAGGACAATACAGGCACAGACACACATGTGCACACACAGGAACACACACAGCGCACGTGCGCGGATGCACTCACACACGCATAGACACCCACAGAGACACATATGTGCACACGCATGCACACCACACATGCACACCTGTGTACGTGGGAGGTGAAGGCCTTTACGGAAGCAGAGGCCTCTGCCGGCCTCTAGCACAGGCAAATGCTGACGCTCTCTGGGCAGCGTGGGGGAGGGATGCCGGCCTGGCTATCGGCTTCGGATTTCTGGCTGGGAAGAGAGAGGAGGGTCCCAGACGGGCAGATGGAGTCGATGTGGTGGGCTGGGATGTCCGGCCGCCTCTAGAGGGTGGAGGCCCGGCTGGCCGTGGGGCCACAGGGGTCACTGAGTTCTGCAAACAGGAGGCCCAGCCTAGACCTGCTTGACTGGAAACTGCTGACCTTGTATTGCTGGAACCAGGTGCTCACCTCTGACCTCTCTGGGGGAGGGAGAGCAAGCACCGGCTTAGAGGGCAAGCCTGACTCAGGGCAGGAAGGTAGCAGCCTGGGGAGGCCCCGATGCGCCTAGGGTTCCACAGCCTGACCTGCCGGTGCATCTGGAGGTGTGTTCCCTTCCCCCAACTCCCAAGAGCTTGCGCACCGAGCCCGCCGACCTCCCCCAGCAGGCGGAAAGACATAACGCTCTAGCCAGGGCTATCCAACAGAACTTTCTACAATGACGGAAGTGTTTTGCATCTCCACTGTCCGACAGGGTAGCCCGATGTAGTGACAGAACACAGGCAATGTGGCTGGTATGGCTGAAGAACTGAAATTTTCATTTCATTTCATTTCATTTAAATTTAAGTAGCCACGTAAGGTATCAGCAGGGTGGGAGGGACGGAGGGCCCGAGTTCTGGGAGGGGGCAGAGCAGGGCTTGAGCCCAGCTCATCTGCTTGATGGCCGTGACCCACTCGTGTTCGTGGAAGTGCATCCCCCCAGGACCCAACACCAGTGCGAGTGCTCAGGTCAGCACAGGGCCCTCTAGTCACCTGCCTGGACTTGAGTCTTGGGCTGCGGGCGTGCCTCAGTTTCCTCATGTGTAAAATTGGGACAAGTGTGGTGCAGACTTGTAGTAAGCACCCTGAGTATTCGCAGCGGGTTAGTTATAAACAGAAGTCTCAAAAATTAAACCCATAGGCCCTGCAGACTGGGATTTTCCAACCATAGCTCCCAGAGGCTAGCTCTTGGGGGACCTGAGCCGATGGCTCTAACGACTTCAGCTCGGAAATGGGGTGCAGGGACTGGCCGGGTACATGTATGCAAGCCTAGCATTTAACAAGGATCCCTCCAAGCAAGGGGGCTCTGTTCATTCAGGGGCCCTACTTTCTTATTAGAGATAACATTCCTCCCAACTCTCAAAGCAAATCCTCAAGAAGTGGGAGAAAAATGTTAATGCTCTTTAATTAAAATTCCTTCCCAAGCCCGTCCGTCTGGGCAGGCAGGCCCTTGACCGCTAAGAAACTTGCAGGTCTCAAAGAGCTGGTTCCTGGTAGGGCCTGGGAGGACCTGAAGAATCCTAGGGACTGAGTTTAGGATCTGGTTCAGGAAGAGTGTTTTGTACCCACGCCAGGGACACGAGCCAGGGCTCCCCAGATTCACAATGCAATCTCCTGTCCTTCTGTGACACATGTCTCGGTGTCCTTAACGAACCAGCGCGTTGCTGGGCTCCATCTCTAGGCCCCCCAGACAACCTGCAGAGCAAGAATTTTTGTTACCAGTCTGCAGTCTCCAGAGGAGGACATTCGGGTGCAGAGTAACCTGTCCAAGCCGCAGCCCTGCAGCCCTAGGGTTCACGCCCAGGTCTGCTGGACTTTGAGACAGGAGTTTTTCACCGCTCCAGGACGCCTGGGTCAACACAGCCTGAAGTTCCTCGGGGGCAGCGACCATGAGAGGCACTTGTCCAGACACAAGACACAGAGTCATACAAACCAAGACCTTTTGTTTCTTTTCCTTTCTGAAAGAAACACAGCAGACCCGTCTCATCCAAATGCACACCGTCCTTCCTCCATGGGTAAGACAATACTGCCTCCAGAAGTGTCTGTCACACTCACTGTCCTGGGTCTTCTTCGGGAGCAAATGTCGGCATGCATCCGTGGGCTCCTTCCTTTATCACCACATCTTGTTTGTGACAAATCAGTATTACCCAGACTGCCCTCCCCACCACCCTCAATGAGTGAGTTTACTGAATTACCTTTTGATGAGATACCAACTGAGTGATTTGAGAGCGCTATTTAAAAAGGAGCTTCAGGGGCGCCTGGGTGGCGCAGTCGGTTGAGCGTCCGACTTCAGCCAGGTCGCGATCTCGCGGTCCGTGAGTTCGAGCCCTGCGTCGGGCTCTGGGCTGATGGCTCAGAGCCTGGAGCCTGTTTCCGATTCTGTGTCTCCCTCTCTCTCTGCCCCTCCCCCGTTCATGCTCTGTCTCTCTCTGTCCCAAAAATAAATAAATGTTGAAAAAAAATAAAAAATAAAATAAAAAATAAAAATAAAAAGGAGCTTCAGGGGTGCCTGGTTGGCTCAGTCAGTTAAGCATCTGACTTCAGATTGGATCATGATCTCACGGTTCGTGGGTTCGAGCCCGCGTCAGGCTCAGTGTTGATAGCTCAGAGCCTGGAGCCTGCTTTGGATTCTGTGTTTCCCTCTCTCTTTGCCCCTCCCCTGCTCATGCTCTGTCTCTCTGTCTCTCTCTTTCAAGAATAAATAATAAACATTAAAACATATTTTTAAAAAAGGAGCTTCAGAAACCTCACTATTGTGGGGATGTTGTCAGGATATTGTCCCTTCATCCCACGAGACCCACTTTATTTGGACCATAAGAGAACTTGCCTTCAGACCTCAAAGTCAGACAAGCCCATACATCTGGACAATCAACTTGTTTATGTCTTGTGGAATCTGAGCGCCTTGAAGCTGACCATTTTCCTTCTTTGCTTTGGCTACTAGGAAGCTCAGGATTACATATGGAGCCCACTTCTGGCACGACAGCACGTGCCTCTTAGGGCTGTGCCCCGTTTCAGCTGAAACGTTCGTTTCCCCCTCTGACCATTTACCCACTTCATATTTTCTTAAAAAAAAAAAATCACCTCAAATCCATTTGCAGCGAGAGCAAGGTAAAAATAAACAGCAATCTCTGAGTGATTGTCCGCGCCATTTGCCCCATTCGGTTTGGGGTGTTTTGGGTCATTTCCCAAAGTCACTTCCACTCTCGATCTGAAAATCTCCGTGTGGGAGAAATGCTTTGCCTCCCACGTGAAGACTGTGAAGAAAAGACTCACTTGGACATAGGGTGTCTTAGGACCTTGCTGACAAATCATAGGCTTAGTTTATAGTCGAATCTGGTCTATAGGGTGTCGGGTTGGGCAGCACAAAGAGTCACGACACTGGGTCTATGGTCTTCACACTGGTGCAGCCAACTGTGTAACGTGGGGGAGGTTGCTTCACCTCTCTGAGCTTTGTCCCGCTGATACGGGGAGGCAAACATGGCCCCAAGCCTGTGTACACAGCTTACGTGGGATTTCTATGAATTACCATGGAGGGTTTGGAAGGGCTGGAAAGGGAGACAAACCCTAGGCTGGCTTACCCAGCCTGTGACCTGGGGGTTTGGGTTGGACCCTGGGGTCGGACTTATGCCTCTGGGGGCAGGATCTGAGTGATAGAACCCAGACTTAACCAACAGCAGGTCACAGAATTTTGCGGTTCTGTTTCAGCCCAGACGGTTTACGGGTGCTTTTGCAGCCACCTAGGAGCGTCTCTCACTCATCAGAGTCGTCATAACCCTTGACAAACGCGCGTGGTGCCCCAGTGGGAACTCAGCCCCCGCCTCCTCTCCCCACCACCCCAGGCCCGGCAGGTAACAGAAGGCTACACTTAGGATATTCCGTGTTAGTTTGGTTTAGAAAGCTAAAACCTACCATATGAGAAAATCCCTAACCATGCCAGGCGGTGTTCTCCTTTCTGACAATCAGGGATATGTCAGGACGCATCTCTGTTTTCCCCTGGGCCTGCCAGGAAGCCCGGAACAAAATACGAATTTCAACTACGATAACTTCATAGATCACTGTGACCCGGGGTTTTATGTTTCGATTTCTTATGCCCCCCACCAGCCCTGACTTCTGAGTCTTATTTATATTTTCCTGGTTTTCATTTGTTTTTCTAATTCATGTTCACGCACACACGTCTGAGAAAGTGCATCGTCGTCGCGGGTAACCTCGTGCCCTCGCAGGTGGTATAATCGTGGAGGTCTCACTATGTGACTTGCTTTTTATCTAGCAGCATGTTCTGGAGCCCTGCCCTTGTGAAGGCAGAGGAGCTACGTCAGTGTCTTTAATGGAGTGTGTGATTTCATTGCACGATTTTATCATAATTTATTAGGCCAGTCCCCTATCTGCGACATTTAGCTTGTGTCTCCTGCTTTTGCTGTTATAAATAACGCTGTCATATGGGGGCGCCTGGGTGGCCCAGTCGGTTGAGCATCTGGCTTCGGCTCAGGTCGCGGTCGCTCAGTTCTTGAGTTCGGGCCCTGCATGGAACTCATCCGAGCCCCGCCTCAGATCCTCTCTCTCCCTCTATCTGTGCCCCTCCTACCCCCTCACATTCTTTCTCTCTCTCAAAAATAAATAAACATTAAAAAATATATCATGCAGTCACGGGGCGCCTGGGTGGCTCAGTTGCTTAGGCGTCTGACTTCGGCTCAGGTGGTGATCTCACGGTTTGTGAGTTTGAGCCCCGAGTGGGGCTCTGCGCTGACAGCTCAGAGCCTGGATCCTGCTGCCGATTCTGTGTCTCCCTCTCTCTCTGCTCCTCCCCCGCTCACACTCCGTCTCTGTCTCAAAAATAAATAAACATTAAAAAATATGTGTATGATGCTGTCATAAGCAAGTGTGTCTAGACCCCCCTGCATGCATGAAAAAGTGCTTCTGATCGGTATGTGTCACGAAATGGAAGAGTTAGGTCACGGTAGGTGAGATTTGAGATTTGAAAGTCATCTCGCCAAATCGCCTCCCAGTGTGGTCGTAGCTGTTTACACGCCCCACGCGCAGGGCATAAGATCGTCCGTTTCCACATCGTCTTCGTGCTTGGGGTCCCCACGCTTGCTAATTTCTGTGCATCTCACATGAAGGACACCGTATCGCACTGTGGCGCTCACCAGGTTGCTAGTGAGGAAGAGTCTCTTGTCAGATGTTCTCCTATTTTGCTCATTGTGGTTCATATTCTTGGTTCGTTTTTTGTTGGGTTGGTGGTCTTCTGTTATTGTTGTGGACTTATAGGCGTTATTCACATATTCTGGATATTAATTCTATATATAAACTAATTCCCCTTAGTCTTTTAACATTTTTTATAATTTATCAAACTTTGGTTATGGTGGTTTTTTTGGCACCCAGATGTTTCAGGGTTTGTTTTTGTTTTTTTTTTAAGGTAGAGTTGACATAACATTATATTAGCTTCAGGTATACAATGTAAGTAAATATTGCAAAATGATCACCACGATAAATCTAGCCAGCACCTGTCACCGTATATATAGTTACAATTTTTTTTTCTCATGATGAGAACTTTCAAGGTGTACTCTTGGAGCTTCTTTCATGTTTTTAAGTTTATTTATTTATTTTGAGAGAGGGAGAGGGAGGGGAGGGGGACAGAGCACTAGCAGGGCAGGGATAGAGAGAGAGGGTGAGAGAGAATCCAAAGTGGGCTCCGTGCTGTCAGCACAGAGCCTGACACAGGACTCAGTCCGACCCGACAAACCGTGAGATCACGACCTGAGCTGGAATCAAGAGCCGACCAGGTAACCGACTGAGCCACCCAGGTGCCCCATGTTCTAGCTACTTCTAAATATGCAGTGAGGTATGATTAATTATAGCCACCGTGCGGTACGTTACATCCCCATGACTTATTTATCTTATAACTGGAAGTTTGTACCGTTAGACCCCCTTCACCCAGAAATTTCAACTTTGATGCAGTGAAATATGTCTGTTTTGTTTTTGTTTGTTTTATTGAATTAATTTATTTTTTTTGTGGCTTCTGGTTGGTATGCCTTCCTGCCAAAGGCTTCCCCGCTGCAAGAATGTGAACATATACTCCGATGTTTTCTTCTATTGGTTTCGAAGCTTGGTTTTTCTTAACTCATTTGCATATCTGAATTTAATTTCATGAATGGGGGGTAGTGGCGTTTTCAAATACAGGTGGCTGCTTGCCCCAGTGCCATTCACTGGTCCGCCCGCTCCCTCAGCGGTGCGAAAGCCCTTCCCTCAGGCACCCCGTTGGCTAATGGGTGTGGGCTTGTTCTGGCTCCTTGTTTGGTTCCATTGATTTATGTAGCCATTCTACTAATCCTGCTCTCCTCCTCCAGGCCCTGACTTTCTAGACTGGATTACGGTGCTCAGGTTTTTATTTTTAAATGTATTAATTTTTTCTAATATGATATACATATATACACATACACACACATACACACACACATATATACACACATGCATATATATATTTAATGTTTATTCATTTTGAGAGACAGAGAGAGACAGAGCGGGAGCGGGGGAGGGGCAGAGCGAGAGGGAGACACAGAATCCGAAGCAGGCTCCAGGCTCTGAGCGGACAGCTCAGAGCCTGAGATGGGGCTCGAACCCACAAACCGTGAGATCATGACCTGAGCTGAAGTCAGACGCTTAACCGACTGAACCTCCCGGGGGCTCCCAATGTATTTTTATATTGAAGTGAAAGCCACATAAGATAAAATTCACCATTTAAAACATTTTAAGGTTGTACCATTCAGTGGCTCTTAGTACATTCATATAGTGTGTGGCCTTCATTATCATCTAATTCTACACCATTTTTGTCACCCTAGAAAGAACCTCCTGTCCACTAGCAGCCACTCCCCGATTCCTCCCCTCCCCCAGTCCTTAGCAACCACTAATCTGCTTTCTGTCCCTATGGATTGGCGTATTCTGGACGTCTCATATAAATGTGATTACACCATATGTGGCCTTTTGTGTCTCCCTTCTGTCACTTAGAATCTTGTTTTCAAGGTTTATCTATGTTGTAACATGTATCGGTACTTCCTTCTTTTTTATGGCTGAATAATATTCCATTGTATGGACATACCACATTCCGTTCATCAGTTGACAGACATTTGTATTATTTCCATTTTGGGCTGCTACAAATAATGCTACTACGAACATTTATGTACATTCAGATTTGAACACATGTTGTCATTTCAGCTGGGTATGTACACGTACATGGAATTTCTGGGTCATACGGTTTAACTTGAGGAGCCACCAAATTTTTTTCCACAGTGGCTGCACCATTTTGTATTCTCACCAATAACGTACAAATTTTCCAATTTCTTCACATCCTTGACAACACTTGCTATTGTCCACCTTTTTGATTAAAGTCATCCTAGTGGATATGAAATTATCTCATTATCGTTTTGAATTGCATTTCCTAATGACTAAGGATGTTGAGCCTATTTTTATGTACTTATTGGACATTTGTAGATATTCTTTGGGGGAATGTCTGTTCAAACTCTTTGCCCATTTTTATTTGCGTTGTCTTTTTTACTATTAAATTTGAAGAGTTCTTGACATATGCTGGATGGTAGAACGTACCAGAAATATGATTTGCAAATACTTTTTCCTATTCTTTGGGTCGTCTTTTGCATTCTTGATAGGGTCCTTTCATGCACCAAAGTATTAAGATTTATTTTTAAGAATTATTATGGGTGAGAGGCACCTGGGTGACTCAGTTGATTGAGCCTCTGACTCTTGATTTCAACTCAGGTCATGATCTCACAGTTCGTGGGATCAAGTCCCGCATCAGGCTCCACTCTGTCAGTGTGGAGCTTGTTTGGGATTCTCTTTCTCTCTTGCTCTCTGCCCTTCCCCTGCTTGCATACTCTCTCTCTCTCTCTCTCTCTCTCTCAAAATAAATAAATAAACCTAAAAAATTATTATAGGTGATACCCAACCATTAAGGGATGTAGGAGGACAAAAAAAAATATTAAAGAATAAATAAAGAAAGAATGTCAGGTTGTATAGGACAAGGGTTAAATAAGCAGTGTTTCAATAGTTTCTATAAAAGTTCAGAAGAAGGCAAGATCACCAGGGACGAAAAGAGCTGAGAAAACATCTGTAGAGGTACAAGGACTTGGGCAGGATTCAGGCTAATGTATTCTAGCAATTTGTTACTAATTCACCAGCCACACTTTGATGAGCATCTTCTCTAGGGCAGGTTTTGTGCATGAGGAGTGGCAGCACGCGGAAGGATGGGTGGGACCCTCACACTCCAAACCAGGAAGCACGGATGAGTGATTTGGGTTACACACGGCGGCATGGATGGGCTGCAGTGGCTGGGGGAGCACCCGGGGTTGGGTGTGGCCTCGTGACAGAAGGGACGCCTTGCCCAAGATCTGCAGGATCAGGAGCTGGTTGCTGAAGACAGAAGGAGGGCAAGTGCCAGGGCAGGAAAATAGCTCCAGCAAAGCGAGCCCTGTGTATAAAAGGCCTGGTGACAGAAAGAGTCTGCAATGTTCCAGTCAGAGCCTGGGCCGTGGGGGTGAGATCCGGAGCTTGGGAATGGGAAGGGATGGTCTGCAAAAGGCCTGTCTGCCACACAAGGGGAACCAGACTTTGCTCTGCGGGCAGAGCCACCCATTGAGAATTTTATAGCAGAAGAAAGATATGATCAGACATTTGCACTTTGTGAGGGTCGCACAGAGTAACACATAGAGGGAAGGGGGTCAGCCTGGGGCCCAGGGGCCATTGGGTGCTAGGGGCAGCCTCAGGTCAGAAAAGGGGTGCTGGCTGGACAGATGTGCTCGTATATACTTCTTTCATTATTTTTCTCTTAATACTGGAGGGCTCCATGATCGTTTCTGAGAACAGAAAATATCAACTAGCAAGGAAAGCATGAGAGACGGTCAAGGTACAGAGAAAGCTACCCAGAGAAATTATTGTTCACACCTTGTGGCCCATGAGCACACACACACACACACACACACACACACGCACACACCGCCCTGCAACGAAACATCCTACGTGCTTGTTTGAAACTCAGTCCAATTCCTTAAATCAAACCCATGTTGGCAGACATTTTGTTTTGAATGTTTTACAATTACAGCTCAAAATAGGGATAGGTGGCTGAAAATGAACCAGAACTAAAAAGAAAAATGGTCACCTAAATCCGACGAGGACACTTCCTTGTATGTGTATAAAAGGTCGAAAAGCCCACGCTTTTTTTTGGCGGGGGGGGGAGCTGGTAATGTGTGTTCAACCAATAGATCAGGGAATAATTGCCTTGATGATGTAAGAATGAGGAGGGAACTCACCATCATGGAACATTCTAGATCTATGTGGGAACTTGTCCAGCAGCACGTCCCTCCCAGCTGGGTGCTCATCCCCTGGGAGGCCCAGCAGTCTGCCCCGGTCACAGGCCCATCTTGGGCAGGGCTCAGGCCTCTGGACCCGCTGTGGCTCAGCACCTGGATATGCCCGTGTCGCCAAGCCTCCAGCAAGGGTGCCAAGCATGAGATCTGGAGTCCCTCAAGCCAGAGATGAAACACTGGCTGTGCCATTACCACCGGGAGACCCTGGGCAGCTCTCTCACTCCCCACCCATTCATTCATTCATTCATTCATTCACAGAGATCTCTGTGCTGGGCCCAGAGATGAGTAGGACCCAGGCCAGGGACACTGTACACAGTTGAACAGGAACCTCTGGGTGGTTCCTGGAGGACAGATTCTGTGTGGTGGCCCTGACCCCTACTTTGCCCTCAGGGAGTTCACAGTCAGGGACAGTAGGGGGTAGTGACATGAAGGGATGCCTGCAACACACAATCAGGGCTGTGCACAGATGAACACTGGTCTCATGGGAGTTGCTCCAATAGCTAAAGCCCATCAGGGGAGGCTTCCCAGAGGAGGTGATGATGTGGGAATGCAGGGAGGGCCAACAGAGTGAAGGGAAACCTTAAGAAGCACAGGGCTAGAGACAAGTGGGTGGAAAGACTGAACATTTCAGTGTGGCAGAAACGTGGGGTGTGGGTGGAGGCAGGACCCAAGGGAAGGGGCTTGGACCCACCCCGAGGGCAGCAAGGAAGCACTGGAGGACTTTTACCAAGTAGGTGGCACTCTTTGCCTCTATTCCCTTATGGGTAAAATGGACACAGAGATCCCTGCCTTTCTGGTGGGATGCAGCTCGCACATGTTGGGTCGTCAGCAACGAGGCAGTCATCGTGTCTGCCCTCCTGGCCAGGGCAAGGGTGTGGCGCTCTACTGGCCGGGCCTGGTTGGCACAGCTTGCCACACTCCTGCCCCAGAGCCCTCTGTGGTGGGGTCAGGTGGTGAAACCAGATCCCAGCCCAGAGAAGCCGGATGACGTACCTCTCTGCCACCCTCCCCCAGACACAGGCTGTGCCTCTGACACCTGGCTCACCTCCCCTGGCACCCGGCCTTTGAGACAGGGCCAAGGTAGCTGGGCAGGGCCAGGCCGAGGGCATGGAGGGTGGCTGGGCTTGCACGGGCTGGGCTTCCTGGGGTTGGCATCCACCAGTGGAAGAGGAACCAGAGAGCCCTAGGGGCGCCGTGGTACCTGTCTGGCTGCTTCTGCTTTCCGTGGGTACAGACACTCCTGCCCTTGTCCCCATCTCCATCCTGCCTGGCCCAGGCTCAGCTGCCAGGACCCCCAGCCTCACTGTCACCCGAGCATCGCCTGCCCCAGCTGCTTGGTTTAGCCAAATTACACTTTAAACATTTGAATATCGACCCCTTTTCTGATTGCACAAATCGTACGCGCTCATTTTAGAAACCTTGGGAAATACTGAGAAGTAAGAGAAGGAAACAAAAATGATCAGCCCGTCACCCAGGGACAAGCTTTGTCGAATTAACATTCATTCCAGATCTTTCCACACCTGTGCGGGTAGACACACACACACACACACACACACACGCACACACACATTTGGGATCACAACGCACATACGATTTTGCATTTTGCTTTTCTCATGGATTATTTTATCCTGCGAGGTTTCTTTTTTATTTGTTTACTCATTTATTTTTAATGTTTATTTATTTTTGAGAGATAGCCAGAATGCAAGCTGGGGAGGGGCAGAGAGAGGGAGACACAGAATCTGAAGCAGGCTCCAGGCTCTGAGCTGTCAGCTCAGAGCCTGACGAGGGGCTTGAACTCACAGACCGAGAGATCATGACCCGAGCCGAAGTCGGATGCTTGACTGACTGAGCCACCCAGGCGCCCCTATCACGAACGTTTTCATCGGTCTTGAAGATGACTGAAAAGCATGTCAGTGTTTCATTATGGAAAGGTTCAAGTGCACCTGCAGGTGGAAAGGACCACAGAAGGAACCCATGCACCTACCACCGGCTTCAACCAGCAGCCCCCGTCTTGACCCAGGACGGGCGGGGAGGGGCCAGGGAAGTAATCGCCCACCTCTCTGTTCCCCCTTCCACAGTTCTATGGGGCTCCTGACTGGCCAGCCCCCCCTGAAGCCAGGGGGCTCGGGGACGGTGGCCACAGACCCCAGCGGTCACTGACCCAGAGGTCAGCCTGCTCAGCCTCCTGGAGCAAAGAGCGGGGTAGAAGGTGGAGATGGGGCCGGGGGTGGGGACGCAAGTGGAGGGAACCCAGGCCAGGAGGGACCGATGCAAAGCAGTACAGTTGGAAGCGGACTGTCTTGGGGAGAACTGGCAGGGAGAAGGGGCCCGGGGACTACATCTTCTCAGACACCTACCGGCATTACTGTAATAAACAATGAAATGAGATCGCCCCACAACCTAGTTCTCTTTAACTGAGAGACTGGCCCTGTTTGGGTAATGTTACAGCTCACCAGAACTTGGAGAGGGGAAATCTCACGTTCCGGGTCATTCTTATGAATGTCAGGTCGGGGAGGTGCCCTTCTCTGGTAATCCCCCAAGTCCGGGTGCCTCACGGCAGTTCAGCAAAGGTTCACTGATCTGATTCAAACTGAGCTCACCTGTGGCACCCCAGATGACCCTGGACCCTACCAAGCGAAACCTCTGTCCCTGTTTGGGCAATTAAAATGTGCCCGTGTGCTCAAACCCTTCTTTTTTAAATTTTTTTTTTTTCAACGTTTATGTATTTTTGGGACAGAGAGAGACAGAGCATGAACGGGGGAGGGGCAGAGAGAGAGGGAGACACAGAATCGGAAACAGGCTCCAGGCTCTGAGCCGTCAGCCCAGAGCCTGATGCGGGGCTCGAACTCCCAGACCGCGAGATCGTGACCTGGCTGAAGTCGGACGCTTAACCGACTGCGTCACCCAGGCGCCCCTCAAACCCTTCTTAAATGCACGTGGACATTCTTCTGGAAAGCTTCCCCCCCAGTATATCTTTCCTCCTTAGCTAGCTCGATCTATTCTATATCTAGTCTCCAGCACAGGGCCTGCCACCCCCTCCCGCAATGATGCCCTGGTTGGTGGCGGCTGGGGAGGGAAATGAACCCTAAGTTGTCTGGCCCCAGGCTGGCAGGACAATGAGGACAAGATTTCCGAGGCGAGCTTGTCATTTTTAGGTGAGGAGAGAAAGAGCAGCAGGGAGCAGAGACCCCCTGGGACACGCCGCGGGAACACTCAGGTGAGCTCTGAGACGATGGTGACACGACCTGTGGCCTGTCACGTCGGGGAGCCCACCCGCTGGGGGATGGGTGCCTGTGACCAGGTGGAGGACAGACCCGGGGAAGGCATCTGGGGGAAAACACACAGCGGTTAATCCAGACACGGAAACATTCTGGAACAGCATCCACAGTTGGCTGCTTTGGGGCCAGCCCCTTATGGTGAGTGTCTTTCCAGCTGATTAAAAGTATTTAGCCTTCCCATTTTGTGTTAGGATCTATCTGCATTCCACTTCCCCCCAATTCCTCTGCAAGAGAGAGGGAAAGAGACGCAGAGGGAGGGAAGGAGAGAGAAAGGCTGAGAGAGAACGAGAAACCTTAAAGTCTGCCTCGGGACCTTGACTCGACCATTAAGGCAGCTCAGGGTCAGAGTTGAACAGAGGCCAGGAGACCAAGGGCCGAGCTTTCCAGAAGCTACAGTCCTGGCAGGAAAGATGTAGGCATTTGTGATTTCACCTTCCTGGTGGCCGGGTGCCCTGACTGCGAGCTTCAGTAACCCCCAGCACAGGGCGACTGTGTCCCCTTCCCACCAGGCAAGGCTAGAAGCCTCTGCGGAGAGGTCCTGAGGTCCTGCTCCCCAGGCTAAGTCTGTGCTGATGGGGAGGGTGTGCCTGAGTGTCTCATGCTCAGAGATCCTCTGTTCTGACCCACCGTTGCATGGGCTCCTCCAGGCTGCTGCCCGATTCAGGGAAAAGGAGGCCCCCGGGAAGGTGAGCTGCCCAGGGCACCTGGGCATCTGCACCAGGACCTGGGAACGTTCCCGACCCCTCGTTTGCAGGCTGAGGACCACCAGCCTCGTCCCCCATCCTCAACCACCTGGAGAGGTTAGAGCTTCATTCTGCAGACGAACGGGTGAGCCTCGCAGCTGGGATGTCCCTACCCAGCCCCATTCCGTGGGGGTAATCTGGGCACACATTTGCCAAGCACCTCATTCCACACTCTACGACCATAAACTTGCTCAACCCCTCTCCTGCCTACTGGGCAGCTGCTATAAACTTCTTGTTACAGGTGAGGAAACTGAGGTCCACGGGTAAGTGGAGCAGATTCAGGCCTGGGCATCCTCACTCCATAGCCTCCGCTTCTGGTCAGCGGCCTGGTGAGGACACCAGCACATACAGGGGCCACGCAGGGGTGACCGATGGGAACGTGGGAGCCACAATGGACGAGGAGCCCCAGAGCTGGGTGTCAGCTTGGCTGAGGGTTCCCCAGGGTTGCTGCTGTTTAGGGATGTCTCAGCTGCCTCTTTGGGACAGAATTCTGGCAGGGAGGGGCCCCAGACGGAGGCTGTGACCTTAGTGGATCTTTCCCAGGACTGTGGGTGGTGGGGACTCACAGGACCGACCTAGCCTGGGGCTCTCCTTGACTTTTCCCCTTTTGTCCTTTGGCCCCCTCTTTCAAAAGGTTTGCATTAAAGGGTCCCCCACCCTCACCCACTCACCCCACACATGCACCCTAATGCTGACACTACTCAAATCATCATCAGGCCTTGGGACAAACGTGATCCCGGGAAATCCACACCTGTCCTTGAACACTGGACACGAGTGCCCCTAATCGCCCCTGGCCCGTACCGTGTCGCCACACTTCCGGGCGACAGAAGTGTCCGGGTGCTGCCGGGCTCCAGCTTTGTGGTCCCAGAGCTAGGCAAGGCCACCGTCCCAGGAGGGTTTGCCGCCTGGGTTCTCTCCTCCCAGCCTGGGACCCCAGTCCAAGCTGACTCTGCCGCTTTCCCCTGGGTTAGCCCTGAGAGCCTCAGGGCCTTCATCTTGGAAGTGGAAAGAGAACGTCTCCCTTGCTGGCTGGGGTTGACTGTACCGGCTCATGTCTATGAAACTGCCTGGCACAGGCCTGACCTCAAGAGGCTGCAGTCTGTGTGTTTTAGCTGCATTTCTGTACCGGCAAAGGACCCCAGGCCTTTCCAGCTCTGAAATGCCAGACTAAAGCTGCCTCCCAGACCCCATGGATCTGGCTTCTCCCAGACCCTCAGCTCCCTGGCCTGGTCAGTAGGAACTCTCTCCAGCCTCACCCAGCAGCGACCTATTGATTTTTTCAATTGTTTAAAAGATTATGTATGTATTACATAAGCATGCTTTCTATGTAAGAAAATTAAACCCTATTGGAGGGCATACAAAATATAGAGTAAAAATGCCTCTTTCTCCTCCCTCTACTTCTTCACCTTGATCAATCCCCTTCCAAAGATAAGCATTGTCCGGAGTTAAGTGTGGATCCTTCCAGATGGCTTCTATCAATTCGCACACACACACACACACACACACACACACACGACTAATTAACATCTTTCTCAGGGTGTATACGCCATAATTTATCAATTCCCTTGTTTATGGACATTTAGGTTATTTCTTTTTTTAAATTTTTTTAATGTTGATTTATTTTTTTTAAAATTTTTTTAACCTTTTATTTTTATTTTTGAGACAGAGAGAGACAGAGCATGAACGGGACAGGGGCAGAGAGAGAGGGAGACACAGAATCGGAAGCAGGCTCCAGGCTCCGAGCCATCAGCCCAGAGCCTGATGCGGGGCTCGAACTCACGGATTGCGAGATCGTGACCTGAGCTGAAGTCGGACGCTCAACCGACTGAGCCACCCAGGCGCCCCAATGTTGATTTATTTTTTGAGAGAGAGAGAGAGACAGAGTGTGAGTGGGGGAGGGGCAGAGAGAGAGAGGGAGACACAGAATCCGAAGCAGCCTCCAGGTTCTGAACTGTCAGCACAGAGCCTGATGCGGGGCTCGAACCCCTGGACACAAGATCATAACCTGAGCTGAAGTTGATGCTTAGCCAACTGAGCCACCCAGGCACCCCTTAAAGATATTTTTAAAAAGGAAATAATATAAGTCAGTCATGAATCCAATACCAAGATGGATAGTAAGTACAATTTTAACCATATTTGCTTCAGAGCTCTTTTTTAATAGAGGAAATGGAATGTGATGTAGAAAGCTAATCCTTCCCCGTAGTTTTCCTCTCTCCCACTATCTGGCAGTTGCTGTGGGCCCCTCTGAGCATGTTTGTATGTAGACCACAGACACTAGGCTAAATCCCACGATCATGGACTTCTCCCTCCTTCTTGAGATACTTCCCTTGCTCCGGGACACCTAGTTTCCTCCCTCTGCACAGGCCACTCCTTCACAACGTCCTTCACTCATTACCCCCTCATCTTCCTGTCTGCTTGAGGTAGGAGGGCCCAGGGCTCCGTCCTTCTCATCTCTGCCTACACCCTCTCCATGACCTTCCATCCTCTGGGTTTTAATAGTATTTCTATACTGACTGACATCCACATCGATACCTGTAGCCCAAGACTTCCACCTCATTCTATGTCCATATACCCAACTACCTATTGGAGGTACTCTTTGGGATGATTGTTGAGTGTCTCCATCAAGGGACCAGAAGCAAACTCATGAACTCCCCCCACCATTCCTCCCAAATACCCCCATCTCAGTAGATAGGTACTCCACTCTTCTAGTGCCTAAGCCCCAAACCTGGGCCTCATTCTTGATTCCTCTCTCTCACAGACTGGACACCAACACCAATGAGCATATCTTGCTGGCTCAAAATACACCCAGGATCTGACCACTTCTGGCCACCTACCTCCACTGTCACCATCCTGGTTCTACCATACCCATCTCCATCTGCCATCTTGTAAAAGCACTCGTCATTCACTCATTGTTTGTGTCTCCCAACAAGAAGGCAAGGATATTATTCATTGTGTTTATTCCTGCACCACCTGCCTGGAGGACAGTGCTGACATGTAATAGGTATTCAACAAACATTTGTTGGATGAATGAATATTTTAATCATCAGTTTATTTCTGTACTCCATTGTGATTCATTGAATGACTTGACTGTTCCTGATGAATACTTCAATATTTTATTTTATTTTATTTTATTTTATTTTATTTTATTTAAAAATTTTTTAATGTTTATTCTTGAGAGAGAGAGAGAGAGAGTGCACAAGTGGAAAAGAGGCAGAGAGAGAGAGAGAGAGAGAGAGAGAGAGAGAGAATCCAAAGCAGGCTCCAGGCTCTAAGCTGTCAGCACAGAGCCCAGTGTGGGACTCGAACTCATGAATGGTGAGACCATGACCTGAGCCGAAGTCAGACAGTTAACCGACTGAGCCACCCAGGCACCTCTCAATATTTTAGTTACTTATCTTTTTGAAAGAGAGAGAGAGAGAGAGAGAGAGAGAGAGAGAGAGAGAGAGAAGGGAGGGGCAGAGGGAGAGGGAGAGAGAGTATCTTTTTTAAAAATTTTATTTGAGAGAGAGAGTGTGTGTGTGTGGTGGGGGGGGAGGGACAGAGAGAGGGGAGAGAGAGAGAGACAGAGAGAGAAAATCTCAAGTAGGCTCCACACTCTACTCAGAGCCGGAAGCAGGGCTCAATCCCATGACCCTGGGATCATGAACTGAGCTGAAATCAAGAGTCATATGCTCAACCAATGGAGCCACCCAGGTGCCCCTAGTTACTTACCTTTCATATGTTTTGATAAATGGTGTTTCACGTACCTTCTGATTATTATTCTTTTTCAAAGTTGGCTTTATCGTCCTCATTCATTTCCAATTCAGATGAACTTTAAAAGAGTAATCTTGTCAAACCTCATTAAAAATCCTATTGATGTTTTGACTAGAATTACATTTATAAACACATAGATTGATTTGGGAAGAGACGATGTCTTTACCCATTGGGATCTTCCTATCCTACAACATTGAAGTTTCCACTTATTCAGGTCTTCCAATGTTCTTCTATGTGGTTTTAGACTTTTACTTATATCAATCTTGCCCATTCCCTGCATTTCTGGGAAAAATTCTATTAGTCATGATGCATTTTTGGTCCAGGATCCAATTCAAGATGAGCCACTGTATTTAGTTGTTCCGTCTCCACAGTCTCCTTCCATCTGAGATAGGTCTTCCACCTTTCTCTGCCTCCCTTGCCTTGAGAGTTTTAAAGAGTATGGCTCATCCTGTAGGATGACCTCCCCCTCGGTTCACACAGTGTTTGCACATGTCCACACCCCAGCCTGCAGCCTTGGTGTTCAGGAACGAAAGACGTACCGGACAACTTCTCAGGGCCTCACACCAGGAAGCACGCATGTCGACCCACTGGCTCCTAGAGATGTCAGCCTTCATCATCTGGTCAAGCTGGTGTCTGCCGGGTTTCTCCACAATAACGTCGACGTTGTTGCTCTGTATTTGACTAGCACGTTGTTGGGAGACAGTCCAGTATCATGCCAATATACTGTTCTTCGTCATACTTCTACCAGCCAGCCTTCCGATCCATTACGGCTCCTCCCCGTATCAGCTATCACTATGGTGACTGCCAGGTGGCGATTATTTCTATAAGCCTCCCCTACTTCCATTAATTGCGTTTTCTTGCAAGGAAGACCTCTCCCCATTCCAATGTACTCATGTATGTGTTTATTGACTTGTATCAACATGGCGTCATGGTTTCCATTGTCGTTTGTAGGTTGTGTTCTGAAGGTGGTATTCTGTATGCTGGGTGTGCTCATTGCCACCAGGGAGTCAAGGCTTCTCAGGTCTCTTGGTGAAAATACGCCTACATCGATATGCCCATATGCATATATCTACAACTATTTCTACATCTATCTGGTAAATGGACTTATAAGCCTGGGAGTTCACATCGTACTTCCAATGCCTTGCCAACTCCTCAGGGTTCTTTCCATCCTTCCCTGTTCCCACGTTTGTAACTCAGAGATATGGTTCCCATATCCTCAATATATTTACTTACGTGCTCAATCCATTAACTATTTGCTCAGTGTAAGTAATCTTCTGTTCACTCCAGCCACCTCCACAACCTGCCACCCCTGCCCTAGTTCCTTGGAGCCTGGAGAACACAGGTGTCCACACCTCTGCAAGGTACCCCTTCCACCCCACCCCCCGCCACCCTGTTCCCTCAGATGCAGACAACTCCAGGCTTGAAGGGGAACCAATGGGTAGGTGGAAATTACAGAATTATTTGAAAGAAGACCCCTGCTTTTAAAGCAATCTGAGGTTGGGTTTTCTGTTACAGGATAAGCTGTCTTACCTGATGCTATTGGGATTAGTAATTGGACCAATTTGAAAAAGCTCAAGTAGGGATCCATAAAACATGTTTCGAAAACCACATGCATGAATGTTTTCCTTAAACTTTTAATGTAACCTTCAAACGGCAGACACGTCTTTATTTTCCAATATTTTGATGTAGGGCTAAGGCCTTTCTTCGATGTGGGTTATCTTTCACACGTAAACCACACGGAGAAGACATTGTCTACAATTTCCGGGTGTCAATGTCCTCGGAGTGATCTTTAAAGGTGTTTGCAAAGCTCTTTGAATGCAAAATCATTCTAGATTAGTGAAATTCCCCTAACCCAGATTTGTTTTTTAAAAAATTTTTTTTTCAACGTTTATTTATTTTTGGAACAGAGAGAGACAGAGCATGAACGGGGAAGGGGCAGAGAGAGAGGGAGACACAGAATCGGAAACAGGCTCCAGGCTCTGAGCCATCAGCCTGACGCTGGGCTCAAACTCACTGACCGCGAGATCGTGACCTGGCTGAAGTCGGACGCTTAACTGACTGCGCCACCCAGGCGCCCCTCCCCTAACCCAGATTTGTAAAACTCTCTTGCGTTTACTCTCTTTGTAAAACCAGTTGGTTTCAGTGACTTGCATTTAATGTGCCTTTCCATGACATTTAATGTAATTTTTATAGCAATAATACTTTCTTTCCACACTCTTATTTCATTGATCTAGGGGCACCTGGCTGGCTTGTTGGTTTGATCTCATTGATCTATACACTATTTACTTAAATTATATACACTTACAATAATAAATATAATTAGCGCAAACAAATTTGGAGCCAGATACAACTGATTGGCATGCGTACAACTCAGCTGATAAGAGCAGAAGTACATGAAGTTCTAGAACACTCCAGGATACTTTTTTTTAATAAGGGTCACAAAGCAAATATTTTGTCCTTTGTGGGCCATGTGGTCTCTATAACAATTTCTTAACTCTGCCACTGTAGTGAGAAAGCAGCCATAGCCAATATGTACATAGCTGAGCATGACTGTGTTTCAAGAAAACTTTATTGACCAAAATAGGCGGCGGGCCAAATTTGATCTTCAGGCCACAGTTTGCTGACTCCAAGGGGGTACCTGATTAGTTACATGCATTCCATGGGCCATGGGCATCCATCAGGATGTACTGGGGGAAATGGAGTGCAGTGGTCACTTGAGTGGACCTAAGAGACCTCTTACTGCCTTGCATCAGAAAGCATCCTTACTGGGGTGCCTGGGTGGCTCAGTCGGTTGAGCGTCCGACTTCAGCTCAGGTCACGATCTCGCGGTCAGTGAGTTCGAGTCCCGCATCGGGCTCTGGGCTGATGGCTCAGAGCCTGGAGCCTGCTTCCGATTCTGTGTCTCCCTCTCTCTCTGCCCCTCCCCCATTCATGCTCTGTCTCTCTCTGTCTCAAAAATAAATAAACGTTAAAAAATTAAAAAAAGAAAAAGAAAGAAAGCATCCTTACAGACACTACCTGACTCAGCTTCCCCAGTTGCCCATCATGCAGACCTTTCTACTTCCAAGCTAGAGTTCACTCCTTGGCATTTTCCTGAGGACAAGGCATGTTTTATTGTATTTTAAGAAAACCTTTTATTATGGAAAATTTAAAAATATAGAAATGTAAAGTAGAATAATAATAAACCTGATGTAGCCATCACTCCACTGCAACAATTTTTTTAAGCTTATTTATTTATTTTGAGAGAGAGAGAGAGCAAGTGGGGGAGGGACAGAGAGAAAGGGGGAGAGAGAAAATCCCAGGCAGGCTCCACACTGTCAGTGCAGAGCCCGATGCGGGGCTTGAACTCACAAACCATGACATCATGACCTGAGCCAAAGTGGGACACTTCCGTGACTGAGCCACATCCCCCCCCCCAACTGTGACAATTATTAACACATGGCCAGTTTTCATCTGTAGGCAAAGAGGAGCCTTTTTCGCTTCCCTGAAAGCCTCTGCTAACTCAGGAGTATTGTCTGGGGAGGACAGCCAGCAGAGTCACACTTGGGGATCCCTGTGTGGGGGTAAAGGGGGCAGGACACTTGGTAGCTAAGAGAAACTGCCCCCAAAGACCTCGGGTGTCCAAAGCTGGGGAGATCTCCCTGTGCAAGATGGGTGTTGTCTGCCTTTCAAGGACTCTCTTACTGAGGAGCTCAGAAGCTAAACTTTCAGGTGAATACTTAAGACCTTCCACCAACGTCCCTTCCCCCAAATTCTTTCTTTCTTTCTTTCTTTCTTTCTTTCTTTCTTTCTTTCTTTCTTTAACTCTCTGCAAATATAAAAACACAAGTGTGCACCATGGCCCTTCAAGCAGATTTTTGAAGAGGCCGCACAGCGCAGCGGCCGAGAGTGGCTCCAGAGTTAGACCACCTGCTCCTGGATCCAGTCCTCCCGCTGCCAAATGTGGGGACATCTCTTCTCCTTCCTGTGCCCCTGTTTCATGCCTCTTAGGATTTTTGAGAGCATTAAAAGGGCTAGATAATAAGTGTAAAGCACTAAAAACAGGTGTTGGTACATATTAAATAACATTATTAAGATGAGATGATGATACAGAAAGACGATGCTAGAAGCTAGTAGTAAAAATACCTGGGTCTTACTACAATACTAACTACTGCCTGTAGAGAGTGGGCTATGGTGGGGATGAGGTCGGGCTCCTGGCCACACTCTTAACTAGTTTTGTGACCATGAGTTAGTCACTGTCCCTTTCAGGGCCTCCAAGTTCACATCTATAATAGAAGGTACTCGAGCAATCTATCCCTTTTGTATTACTTTGGTCTGAAACCTGGAGTCTGTTCCCAGCTCACCGTGGGCCTCCTTAAGCCCTGGGGCTTATTTTTAATTAACCAACCATCAGGAATGCAAAAGCTTAGAGGTCAGATGTCTGAGGCCACCAGCCTGGTGCCTCCTCCTTCCACTCACTCCCTCTCCAGTCAGGTCTCAGACTCAATAGCCGCAGGCCATCCTCTGGCCCAGCTCACTTAGGTGAGGTGGCTGCCCCTGGAGTTCAGGAGACTGTGGGCTGGACAGTTCCCAAAGCCCTTGCCAGGCCCGGAATTGCCACCTGCAGCTAAGAGGAACGGGTGGGGCACCCCATCCAGGAAGCCAGCCCCTTTCCCCGGAGTGTCCTCCCTAACTCTAGATTCGAGACTCTAGAACCACTCGGTCACCTGAGGCTACAGGTGCTCCAGAATCCAGAAGGTAGTCTGCAGTCTAGTCCTAAATAAACAAGGGTCTCTTCTGAGTCCTCTACTGATGGACCCCTCTGTCTTGGGGTATGCTTGACTTCAGCTTTCAACCTCACCAAGTAAGAAGGTGGTGCCGACCGTGTGGCAAGTGCCTGGCTAAATGGATCGAATGGGGAAGAAGGGTCACACGCCAGTAATAAGAGAGCTGAACTTTAGTCTGCTCTGTCACCAGCCGGTGGATCTGTGGGCCCACTCTCCTGGAGGGGGTTGCATCCCTGAGCCCCATGCCAGCTCTCTTGGGTGAGTCTAGGATGTGCAGGAGAATGAGGAGCAGAGACCAGAGTGTCCCGAATAGTAAAGCAGGCTCTCACCCACCCGTCCACAGGCGTGTCCCTGACACTCCATTACCCACCCACAACCTCTGGCGTGGCTTTCAGATGTTCTCTGGGCACACGTCCGCTTTCAAGACCTCGAGCCTTGCATTAGGGAGACGGTTGGGCAGAACTCACTCTCGGGCTGTATAGGTGACCGCGGGTGACAGGGAAGCAACAGAGGCCCACGGAACAGAACTTCTCTCTGCGTCGTCCAGGTCATGGGAGTGACTGTGGGTGAGGCTCAGCTCTCCCTGCACGGAGGGTCAGCCTCACCGTGGGACCCTGGTCTCAGGTCCGCTGAACGTGGGAGGATGTCCCTGATTAAGTATCCAAACACACGCTTATGGGTCTGGCTTGGACGTCCTCTGGACACACACATTCCCCAAGAAGTTCCTGAGCTGGGCTTTCCTCATGTCACCGCTGGTCACTCCAGCTACCAGACCTCAATGTTTAGAAAGCTCAGTCATCAGTGGCAGCTTGCTGGGCGCTCGGTGATCTCTCTCTCTCTGTCTCTGTCTCTCCTAATGCCTTTGCCATGACACCTGCATGGTTGTCCCCAGTTTCACCTTTATGGCTGCGTTCTCCAGCCAGTGAGCATCAGCCTCTCAAGCAAACTCCATCCTTGCATTTTGACACATCAGCTGACATTCTAGGCTATACACTGGCTCTTTTCCTCGCCTCCCTCCTTCCGCCCAGAGATGCGTTATCCAGTTATTATAAGAGTTGGAGGCCCTCAGATTTCAATCCCACTGCATGACTGTGGTCTTTCTAAGCCTCAGTTTCTTTTTTAAAAAATGGTTACTTGTTTATTTTGAGAGAGAAAAAGAGAGAGAGAGAGAGAGAGAGAGAGAGAGAATCCCAAGCAGGCTCTGCACTGTGAGCGCACAGCTGGAAACGGGGCTCAGTCTCACGGACCGTGAGATAATGACCTGGGCTGAAATCAAGAGTTGGATGCTTAACTGACTGAGTCACCTAGGAGCCCCTAAGCCTCAGTTTCTGTGTCCGTAAAATGGGAATATTGGCAGTGTCTCTCTTACTGGGCTATTACGATAAGCAAAAGAGATGATGCATTCAAAGTGATTTGCACAATGCCTGACTCCAGACCTTTTATTTATGTGCCTTCTCTTGCACCCATCTGAGTAGTGAGCTCAATAGAACAGCTTAAATTATGCTTCTGGTAGCCTATATTTGTGGAATGATCTATTTCTTAAGTTATACATTAATTCAAGGCTTCATTAAGTAGCTCAATGCCTTGGGCAACAGATTACTTATAAATAGCATAATATTTAGTGGCTCCTTAGTTGTGCAGTCAGACATTATTAATGGGCCATGACTTCGAATCGGGATGAAGTGTAAACACACGTGCACATCCACTCGTGTCGCCACGTGCACACACACGTGTACACACTGAGCGACCGAGGAAGATACTCCCGAAGCTGCTGGCATGAGTTTATCTTACAGTTGGCTTTGGAAAAAGAAGATCAGCCTGGAAGAGAAAGAGACCAATCCCGTTTTGCATCAAAGAACGGGAAGGACATATTCCAAATGTTGATTCGCGGGCTCCTCGTTGCTTACCCCTAATTATTGCCAAAGCATTGTTTCAAGTTTACTCTTTTTACAAATGTTATTAGTCCCAGGGATAATTTTCTGAGTCTTTCACTTGGCAGAGGAATTACTAAATTTCCCATAGCCTATTTATTTATTTTTAAAATTTCTTTTAGATAGAGAGCATGAGCAGGGGAGAGGGGCAAAGGAGAGAGAGGGGGGGAGGAGAGAGAGAGAGAGAGAGAGAGAGAGAACCTCAAGCAAGTTCACTGTCAGCATAAGGCCTGACACGGGGTTTCATCCCATGACCCTGGGATCATGATCTGAGCTGAAATCATGAGTCAGACGCTCAACCGACTGAGCCACCGAAGCATTGCATTCCATGGCTAATTTAATCATTTGGGTAATTTAGGTAAAAAGGAGATCACAGTGATTTAGAACATTCATCTGGGGTAACTCAAGGCTTCCTGTATTTTGGTGTGTGTGTATGTGTGTGTGTGTGTGTGTGTGTGCGTTTTGCCAGGGACAGGCTCCTGGAGGTCAGGGTTGGTTGAAGAACGTATCAAAGAGAGACTTGTGAATACCTGACATTGTGGAACAGCCTGGAACAGATCAAGGGCTTTGAAGGTGGTCCAGGTGTTCCAAATGTATCTTGGCTACAGCTACCTCCATTACACATTTTTGGTTTTTGGTTTGTTTTGTTTTTTCACTAAAAACTCGGGGGGCCTGGGTGGCTCAGTCGGTTAAGCATCCGACTTCAGCCCAGGTCATGATCTCACGGTTCGTGAGTTGGAGCCCTGCGTCGGGCTCTGTGCGGACAGCTCAGAGCCTGGAGCCTGCTTCGGATTCTGTGTCTCCCTCTCTCTCTGCCCCTCCCTAGCTCACACTCCCCCCCGCCCCGTTTCTCTCTGTCAGAAATAAATAAACTTTGAAAAAAAAAAATAAAAATGGAGGGCTCCATCATGCTAAGTTTTCCAGGAATGATGAGAGATGTGGTTATTCCTGGTCTTTCAGCTCTGGGCAACTCCCTGAACCCGAAGACCTTGTCCTCATCCCCCTGCTCCTTACCCACCAACATTGTGGGGAGGCTCGGGCTCTGACCGCCTGTCAGAGAGCCAAGCAGACCGGCCCACCCACAAACCATTCACTTGCTTCTGGGTGTAGAGTCTATTCCCAGCTCCCCTAAGATCTGGACAAATCCTCTGGCCAGCGGGTATTGTTGTTTGGCCTCCTGTAGAGCACAGGATTTGGGATGTCATCACAGAAAACACCAGATTTTTGACCCCGTTCCATCGATTATCACCTTCTCTCTGCTTCTCAGTGATTCCCCAAATCACAGAACTTTACAACTAGCGTAAACCTTAAAGACCGTGAGGTCAAACATGACAGCCTGGGAAAGCAGGATGCAGAAAGAAAATAGAAGTCATGGCCACGGGCTGCCACAGTGACCAGCAGGGCCGAGGCTGGCTTCCTCGGCCTCGTCCTGATGTGCTCTGCTAGTTCCTGGAGGTGACTCCTTCCCCATCACAGCACATGTCCACCTCTGCGTCTGGAGGCCCGGAGTCAACAAGACGTCGTACGCCTCTGCTCTGCATTTGCCAAAGTACCGAATGGCTTCAGCAGAATCTAGAGAAAACAGCACCAGGGCCCAAGGAAGCAGATGGTTGGCGCTGTGGCTGTTCAGTGCGTCCTTGAATTGTTTCTGTTCTGCTTTGACAAAACCCAGGCCGGGGCTCCTGGACAGCAGCCCCACATTGCATCCAGCTGCACCCTGGTCCAAGCACACCCCCCCTGCCCCGGGTGCCCAGACCCTCATGCACCTGCTGACCCTGTTGGCTCTCCTGCCTGGAGTGCAGCTGAATGCACAGTGACATCTCTGGCTTTAGCGCTCCCTTACCCTCCTCGTGACAGCTGGCTCCCCCTTTCCCGGATCGGCTGGTAAGGCAGTGGCGATCAGCTTTGTTCAGAGGTAACAACCCCTGATTGTTGCCTTAGGGCTGGCTGACGCCTGGGGGACCGTGCTGCCTGGGCTGCAAGCCTGTGCCCTGTGAGCGTGGGCACGAGAGAAGGAGAAAGTCTGTGCTGCTCATTTGTTAGAAAACCGAGTTCCTGGTTTGCCCTGTGACTCTCCAAACACAGATTTTAAAGAGCCTCGCTTCTCACGGACCCACAGTACTGCAGGGCTCCTGGGGCCAGAGAAACGCCTATAAACCCTGCCCCCGGAGTCCCCGGGGCCTCCCCTTGGGAACAGGCTATGCCGCGTAAACCCCTGGAGGTAGCACCAACTTTCTATCCGTATCCCCGCCTGACGCTGAGACGCATCACGGTTGCTCTGAGCACACGTTAGCGTGACGGCTCCTGGACGGGGGGTGAGAGGGTCTCACCCCACCGAGCTGCCCTGCTCCCCCACCTCCTCAGGAAAAGGCAACAGTGTTGGCCGTGCACCTGCAACATATGGCCCAGGGACCACCCGCTAAGCTGGTACCGATGCACCCCTCAGGTGGGGCTCCGGGGGAAGGGAGGGCACAGTCCGCAGGGGCAGGACTGGCAGAGTGGGGTGAGTTTGACGGATGGAGAGCTAGGAAGGTGTCTCAGCCGTGCCCGTCCATCAGGGAGGTTTGCTGTGTGGGAACTGGGGACTCGGGGAGATGTCGAGACAAGCGAGATTAGGACCGAGGGGGAGGGGGGGACATCTGGGAGGATTAGGAGTGAGATGCGGCAGGATGGCGGAGACAGGCGGAAGCAGGCAGAGGGTGGAACTCTGCAGGCAGGTGGCAGATGCCGGCCTTGGAGCCGGACACGCTGGGCTTCCACCAAAGCAGTGTCGCCGTGGGCCATCGCCTGAACCTCTCTGAACCTCGTTCACTCATCTGTAAAATAGAATGCTAAATCCAGTCTGATCAGCAAGAGTAAGTGACATAAATAAATGTACAGCACACAGTCAGTGCTCCATAAATGCTTGCTCTCTGTGGTCGAGCAGAAGAGGCCCTGGTCATTGGCATTTGTCACAGCAGCTAGGAAATGTCAGGTTGGTGTTCCTGCCAAGGGCTGTTCCATCTCGCCCGGCAGTGCCCCAGACCATCCTTCCAAGGGCCATTATGCTGCAGACAGCTCATTTGCATGCCCTGGTTGGAAAGTGCCCAGCTCAGGAATGGAATGTTCTGGCCCCACCAATTTGATTTTCAAATCACTTCCCTCTGAGCAGGAGCCGCCCTGGTTACACCGAGCCCCAAAGGCTAAGCCGACTGATTACAGGACACTGAGATTGGAGTGGGGGAGGGGCAGGCCCCCACCCTGTGCCACACACCCACCTCCCAGTATACGTACTTCTGGAAGCCCGGTTAGGATGCTGTGGGAGATGGCCTGGAGAGAAGGCAGGGGAATCTGAGGGGCCAGGACCCCTGCTCTGCGGGATAGACACTGTGGGTGCCAGTGGAGTACAGATCCCTATTTCTTACCGCAGTCGGTCATCCCAGGACTCTGTCCAGAGTAAGGACCATTGGGCAGTGCCCCCATCAAACCCTGATCTAAACCTCCAGCAGTAGCCGCCTTCCTGACACGGCCAGCAGAGGGCCCCAGGAGCCTGGCGGAGAAGTTCCCGGCAGCAGGGCGCTGCTCTCTGTCATCCGCCTGAGCTTACGCTGATGCTGTCCCCGGTGTCATCTGTAGACTAAGAGGCCGCGTGGCTGGGGTGATCTCAGAGAACTGTCCCAGCTGCTTTTCATGCACCTCCCTCTGCGATCATAAGCCCTTTCTGAAAGGGCGGGACTAAGTGTCCAGTTCTCCTCGGGAAGGGAAAGAGGGATTTGCCTGCTTTTCCAAGAAAGTATAATGAGGACCCGGGCTCTGGGAGTTTAATTCCCTTGCCTGAGGTCACCGGCAAACGACACGGTCTGGGGTTGAATCTGATCAGCCTGACTTCAAAGAGGGGCTTTTATCAAGGCTGCTGTTCTGTCTGGTGCTGAAGGATGTGTCTCAGGCACGGCAGACGCACGAGAGGGAGGGGTAGAGCTTCTGAGGGGTAGCGCTGAGACATCCGTCACTCAGGCCATGCCCACAGGCCCCGCACAGCTGTCCAGGGTGCCAGCCCCCCTCCCGGCCGGTCCCTCTGCCCACGCTCTTCCCTCCCGCGGCTGCCTTGTGGCAGAAGGGCCAAACCTTGCTGACCACTCCGTCGGGGAAGCCTCTTCGAGCACGCTCACTCCCCCCTTCATTCAGAGGCTCCTTGGAAGTGAAACTGACTCCGGAACAAGTAAGTGATTCAAACGAGTTGCAGAACATTGCAAGCCATGGACTCATCATTGCAGCTGAGAGCGGAAACCACCACCGTGATGCCGTCGTTAACAGTTCCTTAAGCGCGAACCCGGAGCCCCCCAGGTTGGGTGACGGAGCGGACAATTCTGCAAATAGGTTGCAGGAGGAAATCAAAGGACCGCTCCACAAAATGCCCCATGGGCCTCAGCACCGAGGGCAGAAATGGGGTCTGGGATCCTGGGGACGTCCGTCTTCTCAAGATCTGTTTCCAGAGAGCCCGGGGAACTTGGGTCCCAATGGACAAAATAGGACTAGAAGCGAAGGGCGTTCTCCGGGGGCTGCTGTAGCATATTACCGCAAACCTACTGGCATGGAACAACACAAATTTATTCTCGTACAATTCTTTTTTTTTTTTTAATGTTTATTTATTTCCTTGAGGGAGAGGCAGAGTGCGAGTGGGGGAGGGGCAGAGAGAGAGGGAGACGCAGAATCCGAAGCAGGCTCCAGGCTCCGAGCCGTCAGCACAGAGCCCGACGCGGGGCTCGAACTCACGAACCGTGAGATCATGACCTGAGCCGAGGTCGGACGCTCAACCGACTGAGCCACCCAGGTGCCCCGTATTCTCTTACAATTCTTGACAGCGGAAGTCCCACTGGGCTCAGTCGAGGCGTCTGCAGGGCAACCCTGTTCCTGGAGGATCTAGGACAGCACCCAATTCCTTGCCTTTTCCAGCTTCTAGAACCACAAGCATCCCTTGCCTCCTGACTGCTCAGATCTTCAACTCCTCTCTGTCTCTGTCCCAGTCCCTCTTCCCAACTCTGACCCCCATGTCCCTCTCATTAGGGCCTTTGTGTGGTGACACTGGGCCTCCAGGATGGTCCAGCATCCTCTCTACCTCAAGACCCTTAATTCAATTACATGCACAAAGTCCCTTTTGCCGTGCAAGGGAACCTATTCCGGGGATTAAGGCATGGAAATCTTTGGGGGTCATTCTGCCCTACCACAATCACCCTTTGGGTTAGAAAAAGGGCCCCGGACAAGCAACCTGACCCCGGGGGTTAGCAGAGTCCCGGGGCTTGGCGAGCTTCGGCTTCCTCCCAGGCCGCTGGAAAAGGCAGGGAGGGCATCCGAGGTGAAGAGTAGGAATGTCCAGAGGTGGAAGGAGCCGTAGGGCTGAGTCCGGCTACTTGTTCACCTGCCCACCTTCTTTTTTTTTTTTCTTCCTGTTAGATCCTCTCTGTTAAATTATGTGGCCCAGAAACCTCTCCAGAAGCTCCGGGCTCCATCTCTCCCTCCGCCTCCTGGCTGGGGGGGCTGCTGGACACACTGATGCCCACTGTCCCCCGGAGTGTGCACCTCAGCCAGTCCAGGACGGGCCCTGGAATATGAATGTTTAATAAGTGGCCAGAGATCCTACGGAAGCTGTGTTTGGAAGGCACTGCATGAGGTCACAGACCTAATTCCTCAAGGTGAGGTGGCGGTGGGGGTGGGGGGGTGGGGGGGATTTTTAATGCGATAGGGGAGAAGGAGTCCCCTACCCCCTTTGGCTGAGCCCAGCCAGTCAGCTGGCCCTGCGTGCTGGCTTCAGGCTGGAGCCTCTGCTGGCTTCCCGGGGGAAGGGGCAGGTGTCCTCAGATAGACGCGTTTGCTTTGAGCATCTCACTTTCCTCCCCTGATCAAGGGGGCTACCTGGGGCAGGTGGGGGCAAGGGTGGCTGCCCTGTGTAACTCCAGAGCCAGACATGTGGGATGCGGATGTGGCCCAAGGGGGGGGGGGAGCGGACTGCCCACGCAGGGGTCACAACCATTTGGCCGGTCTCAGAAAGGAGACTTAGAGAGTCAGCCAGCCTCAGGCTGGTTCCCCGGGGCAAGCTGTCCCCCTGCACCCCTCCCCCAGGGAGCTGGGGTCCTGGGGCTCCACCTGTCTCACGATGCTCTCTGCTGCACTGACACCCCCACCCAGCCCCACCGACCCTCTCCACCTCAGCCTCGGTCTCCCACTTGTGGAACGGTCTGGCCCCCTGTGATGCCCTCACCAGGGAGCAGCCCCAAGAAGGTTATAGAACATTTATACCCTTAAGATCTCCTTTCGTCTTCACAGTGATCCTCCCCCAAATCAGGCAGGACACCCCTCCCACAGGGTGCCACAGTTTGGCACCCTGGTCCACTACCATGCCCGCCTTCCAAGAGCTGAGGGTCAGAGCCACAGAGGCCTGCGCAGCGTATCCCATATCTGGCTATCTGGTACCTGTGGTCCCCTTCTCCAAAAGGAACACCGAGGTCACCCTAGAAAGAAGCCAGGTGAACTCAGACCCGTGAAATCCAGCAGAGCCATTCATTTTCAGCCCTATACTGCCACCTGCTGGCCAGACAGGCTGGGTTGTTCCCAGCCAGTGGTAGGGGGGAAGGTACCACAAGGGCAGGTCCACCGAGGCCGTGTCACATTTCTCTTCCAAACTTGCTTCTCCTGCGCCACTGGACTGAGCCAGGCCTCCCATCGTCCCGAAGTGTGACTGACCCGCCACATTTACCTCCTTCCTCCCACCATCAAACCCATCTCAGATGATAGAAAAACCTGCTACAATAACTCACGCTGAGGCATCATGATTGACGCCGGCTTTGATTATTATTTATCTCTTCCCCAAGCTATAGGAGAATGAAAATTTTCTATTAGAATCTAAGTGTGGCTGTGTTCATCTCCAAAGAAATGATTCTCTAATGGTGGAAGTTCAGGCTCCATGGTGACATTTTGGATAGAAAGAAGTTGGCAGCACTCTTTCTAAGCATATTTTGATCTCTGACTCTCTGAGTATAGAGATCAAGCTAGTGGGGCACATCTGGGGTCCATTATCTCAGACTGCTATGAAGTAATAGAATATTGGAGGTGACAGCGCCCTTAGAGACCTGGTTATGGTACAGACAAATCTGGGAAGTGATTTGCCCATATGGAACAGACTGGAAACAGAATCTCTTCCAAAAAGGCTTAGGTTTAGGGGAATTTCTGGAAGACAGACACTCTGAGAATTTTAAGGGGAAATGTGAGCTTCATATCGCAGAGACCAGTCTCCTCCCCCGCCCCCAACTTATCCCCTATTCCCTCTCAAAGATGGAAGGAGAGGGCCTCCATGGGCAGAGGGAGCATTGCTGGGTTCTGTCCACACTATCCTTCTCCGGGATCCAGCTCTTTTCCAAGTGGGAGCCCCCAAGGAATCCTGACTTATTTTCCATCTCTTTGTCTCTCTGAGCTGCATTATGGGTAATTTCTTCCACCCCCCACCCCCCAACTCACTAATTCTTTTGCAGATGTGGCCCATCTGATGTTTAAACCATTTCTGGCTTGTACGAGTTTAATAATTATATTTTCATTTAGAGATGTTGTAGTCAGTTGTGAAATCTGGTCCTTTTTGATCACGTTGTGTTCCCTGATTGTACGCTCGATTTCTCCCTTTGTTTCCGTGAACATTGAAAACACGTGACTTGTTATTCTGTTCCTGATAATTCCACTTTGCCAAGTGTTTGGTGGTGTAATTCTAACAGGCGCTGCTTCTGCTGACAGTTGCCCGTGATCGATCATTTCTTCATGTTTGGGCCACTTTTCCCTGGGAGTTTGTATTCGGTCTGTGGAATCTGGGTCGGGGGGTCTGTAGACGTTTCTGTTCATGTCTACCGGGAGCCTTGGGATGGCTGCCATCTTGGAAACACACTAAAATAATTCTCAGCTTGGATATTGTTCGAGGAGTGTAAACTCAGACCCCAAATCCCTGTGACCATGAGTTTCCATATTTAAATTGGCGGAGGGGAGGGGCACCATCTCTCCTCCTCTTCTTGTCCTCTTTCCCCTCACTTCCTGTCTCCTTTACACAAAGCGGTGGCCAGAACACGTTTCCTTTTCTATGGCACCATTCATTGAGGGCATAGCTCTTTGAGGAGTCTAGCTTCTTCCAGAAGTTTCAGTCCTGACTCTCCATCGTGTCTACCTGGGCTCAGGGCCCGGCCTCCTCTCTTCTGTATGGTTGTTAGAAGCAGTGGCTGTGGGTTTCAGGTATTTCCAGATGCCCCAGGGCAGCCGTCAGCTTTGGGGATCACTTGCCACTTTGCTTTCAGCCACCGCTTAGCTGTTGGTCCCTGGGGGTCCCTGGCGTCCTTACACATTCAGCTTCCTTGCACTGAAAATCATGTTGGTTTTATTTTAGTCTTCATGCCTAGGTATTGGCATTGGAATTTTTGTCCCAAATGCAAGTCCTACTTTTGTACTGAAGCGTATCAACCTTTGCTCCACTTGAAGAGTTACACAGTCACAACAACCGTGTTGTTGGGGGATCACAGTCCACACGGAGGACCAGCCCCCCTTCCAGCATCAGTGAGTTTGGGGGGTGTTTCCCCAAACCACCCTCAGGCTTGATAATTTGCCAGAAAGACTCACGGACAGCTGTCACCCTCCCCGTCTATGCGTGGGCACAGACTAACGTGAGCCAAGGAAAGGAAAACCTGGGGCAAGGTCGAGAGGCAGCCCATGTGGGAGTTCTGTTGTCTTCTCCCCGTGGGGTCAGGACGCCTTGCCTCCCCAGCAGCGACACGTGACAAAGCACAGGCGTACTGACAAACAGGGAAGCTCCTCAGCCTCAGGGTTCAGTTTGTGGCTCCATTATATAGGAATGACCGATCACCTTTGTGGCCTGTTCAGTCTCCTGTCCAGCCCCCGGGTGTGCCCCCAACACCATCCCCTTCCCATCACACTGCTGGCGTCCCAGCATGGCCAGCTCCCCTCCCACCACGACCGTCAGGTATGGCCATTCTCTACTGGAGGTCACATTGTTAAACGCTCCAGCGTGACCCAAGACTCCCGGGCAAACAAGGACACTACTATCCGTCCCGATACTCCAGCTGACGGATCACCTCTTTCAGGGCAAAGTTAAATTACTTACTACACACCACAGTGTTCCTACCAAAGCCTCTCGGTTCTAGAATTCATCGTGATTCATCCCTTGGATGGCAGAATTTTCAATCCAGTAAACTTTCTGGTACAAGAAGCCTCCTGGGCACCGTACTCTGAGTTCTTGCATATCTGCAGACGTCTGCCCTGTGTCTTTATACTCGGAGGACACCTGGTCTGAGTGCGAAGTTCTTGGTCACATTTTACCCCTCAGGACGTCAGGCCCTGAACGAGGCTCTGGGGAGTGTGAGGCCGGCGAGCCCAGGTCCCCACTCGCCGCCCCCGCCTGAGGGGACAGGAGACGGGTGTCCCCTCCTGAACAGACTTAGGCGCACTTCATGCCCAACAAACTCATCGGGACGTGTTTTGGGTTGATCGCTGTAATTTTTACTGGGACGTGATATAACATGTTTTTGCTATGTAATTTCAACCTTGCCGCATTTCAGGAAGGCTTTCTTCTGTTAACATTTTACTGGGTTTTAAAATTCCTTTACTGTTTTCTTTTTCAGAAGAATCATCCCTTTCTATTTATTAACTTTCTCCACAATCACTTCTTTTTTTAAAAAAAAATTTTTTTTAACGTTTATTTATTTTTGAGACAGAGAGAGACAGAGCATGAACGGGGGAGGGGCAGAGAGAGAGGGAGACACAGAATCGGAAACAGGCTCCAGGCTCTGAGCCATCAGCCCAGAGCCCGACACGGGGCTCGAACTCACAGACCGCGAGATGGTGACCCGAGCTGAAGTCGATCATGACCCGAGCTGAAGTCGGACGCCTAACCGACTGAGCCACCCAGGCGCCCCTCTCCACAATCACTCCTATTCCTCTGTTCTTGTCTGCTTTATTATACACGATCCCCTTTTTAGCTTCTAATGTGGTTTTTTGTGTATGTCTGGCTTTTACCCCTTTTTTATTTTTTATTTAAAAAAATTCTTTTAACATTTGTTTGTTATTGAGAGACAGAGAGAGACAGAGCTTGAGCAGGGGAGGGGCAGAGAGAGAGGCAGACACAGAATCCGAAGCAGGCTCCAGGCTCTAAGCTGTCAGCACAGAGCTGACACGAGGCTTAAACTTACAAACCTCGAGATCATGACCTGAGCCAAAGTGGGTCGCTTAACCGACCGAACCACCCAGGCGCCCCGCTTTTATCTCTTTGATAACTTTATTTTTCTCTTCTGTTTCTTTCCTGAGCTATTCTAGCTCATGCTTTCCCTCCTGCTGATGTAACTTTGTATCTCCGCTCCAATCTCTTTCGCATCTATTTGAAAGATAAATTTTTTTTTCCTTCTAAAAAGCCATGCTGTCTTTAATTTTTTAAATATGAAGGACTATTTATCTGATTTCTCCTTTATTCTGTTCCCTGGGGATCCTCTGGGTGGGATTCCTCTTGTGATATGTATTTACTTGTCACTCTTTCTGCTCTTACCTTGTGGCTACTGCTCAATTATTGTTTTGTTTTGTTTTAATGTTTATTTTTGAGAGAGAGAGAGAGTGTGTATGCAGGGAGGGGAAGAGAGAGAAAGGGAGGGGAAGAGAGAGAAAGGGAGAGAGAGAATCCCAAGCAGGCTCAGCGCTGTCAGCACAGAGCCCAACATGGGGCTTGAACTCACGAACTGCGAGATCATGACCTGAGCAGAAATCAAGAGTCAGGCGCTGAACCCACTGAGCCACCCAGGCGCCCCAACTGCTCGGTTTTGAGGGGGAAGCAGTCCGTCCCTTTTTCGCCCTCAGAACTGTTAGACCCCATGACCCAATTTTTCCCTTCCAATGTTTTTATTGTGGCAAAATGCACATTACATGAAGTTGACTATCTTCACCATTTTTAAATGCACAGTTCAGTGGTTTTAAATACATTCAGAATGTTGTGCCACCACCCCCACCACCCTTCTCCAGAGCTCCTTACGTCTCGTGAAAGTGAAACTCTGCTCCATTAAGTAAATAACTCCGCATTCTCCCTCCCCCAGCCCCCTGGCAATCACCATTTTCCTTCTGTCTCTATGAATTTGAGTACTCTAAGTACCTCATATAAGTGGAACCATACAGTTGTTGTTTTATTAAGACTGGCTCATTTCACTCAGCATAACATCCTCAAGGCTCACCCATGCTGTGGCATGTGTCAGAACTTCCTTCCTTTGTAAGGCTGAGTAATATTCCATCATATATATATACAACGTTTTGTGTATCCATTCATCTGTCGGTGCACACTTGGGTTGCTTCCTTCGCTTCCTACTGTGAATAAGGCTCTTGTGAACATGGGTGTGCAAATATCTCTTCAAGACCCTGCCTTCCGTTCTTTCAGGTACATACAAGAAGTGGGTCTGCTGGCTTGTAGGGTCGTCCTATCTCTCACCTTTTGAGGAGCCTCTGTACTATTTTCCAGAATGGCTGCGCCAGTTTGCATTCCCACCAGCAGTGGGCGCACAAGGGGTCCAGTTTCTCCACATCCTCTCCAACACTTCTTATTTTCTGTTTTGTTTCTTGCTGGTAGCCATCCTCGTGGGTGCGAGGAGGTATCCCACTGTGGTTTGGATTTGCATTTCCCTGAGGATGAGGGACCGTGAGCATCTCTTCCTGTCTCTGTTGGCCATTTGCATGTCTTCTTCGGAGAAATGCCTGTTCAAGTCTTTTGCCCAGTTTGGAGTTTGGGAGTTCTCTGTGTGTTCAGGATGTTAATCCCTTATCAGACGCATGATTTGCAGATATTTTCTCTCATTCTGCGGGTTGCTTTGCATCTTGTTGCTATTGTCTTTTGATGCGTAAAACTTTAAAATTTTCACAAAGTCCCTTTTGTCTGTTTTTCCCCCCTTTTGTTGCCTGGGCCTTTGGTGTCACATCTAAGAGGTCATTGCCAACAGCAATGTTGTGAAGCTTTTGCCGTATGTTTTCTTCACAGTTTTTTGGTTTTAGGTCTTTGGGTTAATTTCTGCGTCTGATGTTCGGTAAGAGTTCACCTTCATTCCCCTTCCCGCATGTGGGCAGGGTGCCGGCATCTGTGGCACTGTAGATGGGGGTGGGGGGCCGTCGGGAGGGTCCGGGGCCAGGTCTCCTCTGCCTTCCCCCCTCCGTGCTGTCTCACCTGGGAGCTGAGCAGGACGTTGGTGTGAGCATCGCCCTCCCGCCTCTACCGGGCTCCCTCCACCTTGAGCTGGAGGCCGATCTGGGGATGATTACGATGGGGGGGGGGCACCTGTGCCCTCACGGCCCCCTGCCACTCCTCTCTGTCACCCTCTCGGTTCCCCTGCAGCATCTGGTGATATATCACCTGCCCCCCCCTGCAGCCACTGCAACTCTCTCTCTCCCTTTCTCTTTTCTCTACCGTCCCATCTCCCTGCTGTCCTGGCCCCTTCTCTCCCGCCTTCCTTCCCTCTATCTCCGGAGATCCAGAGGCCATGGGACGGGGGGGATGGGGGGCAGCAGTTAGGGACAGGGGCACAAGCAGCCTCCCTAGAGCCCCGCTTCTGGCATTAGACACGCTAATGAACCTCCTGCTTATCGAGTTATTAGTATCAGGACTAAACGAGAGAAAATGTGCCATGTGCCTAATACACACTTGGCAAATGCTGCAGAATGCATAAACAGTGACTATTACTGTTATTTCTCTTAATCCTATCATCATCATCATTATTATTATCAGCTTATTGGCTGTCTCAGCCCCTCTGTTTGATCCCTGCTTTCCAACCGGCCGGTTTCTTCTGTCCTCAGTTTCTGCCCATACGCAAGCCTGCTGAGGGGCACGACCCAGCCTCACCCACCCCTGTGGAGGCCCTCCCTGCGCATTTATTGATGGAGCCCCACCCGGCATGGGGGGACATGCTCCTGTTGCCCCGACAACAGCCCCTCCTCCTCACTCAAGTCTCACTGCAGCATCCGGCAGGACCCCCTAACCGTTCCTGCCTCCGGTGAGCGTGGTCCTGCCCAGGCTCCAGGCTCCTGAAGAGGGGCAGAGAGACCCCTGGCCTGGGCACGGAGGTCCGGGGCATAAACAGATCCCTGAGCCTGGCCTCCTTGGTCCAGAGGCCATCCCTGTGGAGGCAGCGTTAGAAGCCTGACTCAGCCTCCCACATGCACCTGACTTGGGGCCTCTCGCCTGAGTGGCCCGGAGAGCCTGTGTCGTGGGCAGCGTGATGAATGAAGCTACAACGGCCTGCAATCTGGCTAAGAGCCGGGCAGACCCCGGGGAGCCCCCCAGGGCTGCCGAGGGGTGGCCAGGGGGAGCAAACAGTGATGCAGACATCTGCGGAGGGCACTGCCGCTGCCACAGCTCCAGGCAGGGGGGAGCGCTGACGGTCCCTGGGGTGTGCCTGTCCACCCTGTCAGGAGCCACCTACTCACCCCGGCTTGCCAAGGCACGTAGGGAAAGAACGTTCTCGCCATTGGCTCACTTTCTTCCTCTACAGGGTGCTGGGAAGGGTCCTAGGAGTTCTCGAGCCCACCTGTGTCCCCAGCCCCTCCTGTCACCTCCACCCTCAACTGTCCAGTGGGCGTAATGAGTCCTGCTTCACAAAGTCAGAGGCCCAGAGAGGGTAAGAAATGCACCCAGGCTGCACCTGCCACACGGCGGGGCTGTGGCCCCAGCCAGGTGCCCAAGCAACCAGCACAGACTTGTCCTGCCACCTTGGGTCCCTGCCCCTCATCACTTGGGGTCCTAGCTGGCTGAGGGTCAGGGCACTTCTAGGGGTCCCTAAAAGTGTTTAACATTTAATGTTTAATGTATTTTATTTGTTTATTATTTATTTATTAATGTTTATTTATTTTTGAGAGAGAGAGAGAGAGAGAGAGAGAACGTGAGCGGGGGAGGGGCAGAGAGAGAGAGGGAGACACAGAATCCGAAGCAGGCCCCAGGCTCCGAGCCGTCAGCCCAGAGCCCGACGCGGGGAGCAAACTCACAAACTGCGAGATTGTGACCTGAGCTGAAGTCGGACGCTTAACCGACTGAGCCACCCAGGGGCCCCAAGTTTAATGTATCTTAAATCAGAGGGAAAAGTGCACTAATAATGAATATATACTAATGAATCAAGCCTGGATTTTGTTCACATTTATGCCAGTGCAGTCTTAAAACAAAACGTTTCTTATTTAAATTGACTGGGGCCTTTGGAAGTCATAATTCTGCCCTGTGTTTTTTATTAAAAAATTTTTTTTTGAGAGAGGTAGAGGGACAGAGTGCGGGAGTGTGGGTGGGGTGTGGAGAGGGCAGAGTGAGAGGGAGACACAGAATCCAAAGCAGCTCCAGGCTCCAAGCCGTCAGCACAGATCCCGACGCGGGTCTTGACTCACTAACTGTGAGATCGTGACCTGAGCCGAAGTCAGACACTTAACCGACTGAGCCACCCAGGTGCCCCTTAGCCCTGGTCTTGATGCCCAAGCCTCACGGGGCCCCTCACCACTGTGGAGTGCTCCTTTCTCAAGCCCTCTACCCCAGACCCCAGCCTCAGAACAGGATAGTTAGAGCCTGGGGCTTTCTGGGCGGCCAGCTCTGGCCCGGGCAGCTCCCACCTTGGCAGGAGGCCCATCAGGTTGTCTGATGATGGGATAGGAGAGAGAGAGGTTTGAACCAGGAGACCTAGTTTCAGCTTTCTGTGTATCCTTCCTCTTCGGGTTTGGAGATGTTCTGAGGTGTTTAAAATGCTCACCAAGGATCCACTTGCATAAAGGCCTGAGGAATTTTCTGGAAAGAACTGACCGCAGGGGAAGAGAAAGCCTCACACCCTTGCTTGGTTGAAGACCGCAACCTGGAAGGTAGCAGAGAAGAGGTAGGATGCAGTGGCTCTCTGTCACCCTGCTTGTGTCTGAGTCAACCCCTCTTGTGTGGCGCTCACCTGAGAGGGTGCTCAGCCGTGGCCCCCGACACAGGCAGCCGCAGCGGACCTCAGTGGACCTCGGGCCTTGCCCACGCCTGCGCATGCCTTGGAGGCCTGGAGCATGACCCCCCACGTGGCCGTGGGTGCCGGTAACCCATCGAGATGCCCCCGCGGACATGAATGTGTTTGGAAGTTAGGGAGTCCCCTCCAGGGGTGGCCCCAGCTCTGGCCAGGAGGACAGCCGTCCCGTGTGGTACAATTGCGGTTCCTAGGCCTCCCCAGCCGCCGACCCCCAACCCCCCGGGACCAGGAACGGGACTGCGTATTTGACATGTGCCCTTGTATGTGGGGGAAATGCTGCCTGGCTGTTTCGTCTGTACAAGCCCACACCCCAGAGTGGGCTCATTGTTTCCCCCATCTCACCAGGTCTGATCTGCACTGTCAGCAGTAGCCAGGGACGGGCCGCATCAGGGAGAGCAAATCATGCCTTTGGGAGCTGGGCTGCTCCGGGGGGCCCCAGGCAGGGCCTGCGAGGACGCCAGAGGCTGCGGGGGCACCGTGCTCAGACCTGGGCCTCACCCGTCCCACCCCCCTCGATCATCTGCCAGCTGCGTGGCCTTGACACTCATCTTCCTGACTCCCAGGACGCTGAGCTGTAAATGGGGATAACCCATCACACGTTCTGGGGAGAGGTGGTCAGGACAGTGCTGGCCAGAAGGTATGTCCCTAAGGAGTGGCTGTTGCCTCTCCTGCGCGAAGCTTCTCCTCCCTCCTGGCTCCCCTTTGCTCCCTTCCATGCATGCCCTTTCCCTGCTTCAGCCTTGTTCCAAACGAGGGGAGCAGAACGAGTCTCACTCGGAGACCTTCCCTCCTGGCCTTCCCCCAGCTCCGCCCGCTCTCCCCCCCCACCCCGAGCCCCACTGTCCCCATTTCTCTCCCCAGGCCCCTCAGCCAGAGGGGGGACACTGCTTCTAACAGAAACTGGGGACCCACCGCAGAATTCTAAGAAGAGATCTTGGAAAATAATTCCCTCCATCCTGGCATCATTTCCTTATTTCGGGGTCGGGGGGGGGATCTGTGGACTGCTCTCAACTCAACCCCACCAACAAGGTGTTCAGCTGTGGCCTTTTGTCGTGGCTGAAGCAGGGCAAGCGGTCGGCGTGGCCCGAGAGAGCCTTGCACACGGGCCAGTGGTGCTGTCAGCACAGTTTTGGCTGCTTTGCTAAAAGGAGAAAAAACGGAATTGCATTTGCTCTCTGCAACTTGCTTTGGCTTTTGTTTTCCTCAGAGATCCTGCTGACATTGCCAGGCTGGGCCCCGGGTGGCAAGAGGAGGGGTGACACGTACAATTGCATTACATTTTGGTAAATGACTGCGTTGCAGAAAGCCCATGCGTCCAGAGATCTTTGCTCTGATCTTGACTCTGGGGACAGAGTGCCCTTGGTAAAGGAAGAGCTCCAGCCTCAGAGTCAGACGGACACGGGTTCAAATCCCAGCTCTGTCATTTACTGGCTGAGCAACTTTAGGCAAACTATTTAACTTCTCTGAGCCCCTGAGTACCTTCCTCCTGGGCTTATAAGGTTCTCTCTCTCCCTCCGCCCCTCCCCTCCCCTTCGCGACCTGAGAATTCTGTGCACCATCTCTGTGCGAGGAAAATACTGTGTTTTCCTCTGAAGAGCAATTTTTTTTTTCAACGTTTATTTTTATTTTTGGGACAGAGAGAGACAGAGCATGAACGGGGGAGGGGCAGAGAGAGAGGGAGACACAGAATCGGAAACAAGCTCCAGGCTCTGAGCCATCAGCCCAGAGCCCGACGCGGGGCTCGAACTCACGGACCGCGAGATCGTGACCTGGCTGAAGTCGGACGCTTAACCGACTGCGCCACCCAGGCGCCCCTGAAGAGCAATTTTTAAAACGTCTGCAGCACGTGCACGCGCACCAGTTCTTAAAATAGGGTTTTTTTCCTCCCAAATATTTTCACATAGGATCGGTGTGCTGTTATATCCCCCTCACGCCTCCTGCACCCGGGAAAATCCAGCCGTTTCCTTTTCCACCGTTTGGAGCCAACGCGGCATCTTGGATAAGTCACTTCATCTCGTGGAGGCCATGCCAATGACAGCTGCCGTTGGTTGAAATAAGGGGGGGCGGGGGTGACGCGTGGGTCTCTGACACCAGCATCTCCTGCCTGCTGCTCGGCCCACGTGTCCCACCTTTTGAAAAGTCTGTGTTGGGCCACGACCCAGGGCCGAGGGAGCAATAATTCTCCACCGGCACGCTGCCTGCCGAGCCGGCCATAGCTCACACTCCCCGCCTCCCTCCTCTCTGGGATTTAGAGCCCTACTCATCATCTGGCTGAAGTGTCAAGGATTTCCTTTCCTGCAGGAAATTAACTTGCATTTTACACTTTACACCCATAGAAATTTAATCATCCGCCATCCCCAGTCTGTCCTGCGTGACAGAGAGATGGCTGCTGGCCCCACTCCTCTGAAATACGGCCTTCCCTGTCAATCCGGGGGGACCGGGAGGCGGGGGGGCTTTGGGCCTCCGCAGAAAGCAGGTCCTTCTAAATACATTTCTGAGTACAAGCCTGAGGATTTGTTCCCATAGGAGGAAACTTAGAGGTGGCAGGCAGGATGAGGGGAAAGGAAGGCTGGGACACGTGTGCTAGAGGGCCACAGGGCAGCCCCAGCTGTCCCCCCAGGCGTCCCTCCCTCTTCACCTCGGGAGACAGGGGGATGAGGGCTGTGACTGCACCCCGCTCCATTAGCTGGTGCAAACTCCCAGCCGCGCTCTGCTGTGTGATTCCAAGTGATTCTTTGCTCACACTGTTGCCTCTCCCAGCCTCTCCTTGATTGCATATTCTTGCCCTGGCATTGCCTCGCTTAAGGGGGACCGTCTCCCTCAAGTGCCGCAAGTCCCATCCCCCTCTCTTCCACATGCCCTAAGTGTGACCCTATCACAGCCCAGATCACACTGTGGGATGGTTCCGGCTTACAGGTCCTGTCTCCTCCCGCTGGCCCATTAGCCGTCCCAAGACAGAACCAAGGTTTGCCTTCATCCCGGTGTTTGGAGGGCAGAGGCCCAGGTCCTGTACAGGGGAGAGGGATTTGAACTAAGACTTGTCATGTTCACATGAGTTGAGCTCAGGGCCATAGGCTTTGAACTCATGAACTCAACTGGATGCAAACACCCTGGGGACATGGCAATAGGCATTATCTCCAGTTTTTTTTTAATTAAAAAAAAATTTTTTTTAATTTTTTTTAACGTTTATTTATTTTTGAGACAGAGAGAGACAGAGCATGAACGGGGGAGGAGCAGAGAGAGAGGGAGACACAGAATCGGAAGCAGGCTTCAGGCTCCGAGCCATCAGCCCAGAGCCCGACGCGGGGCTCGAACTCATGGAGCGCGAGATCATGACCTGAGCTGAAGTCAGACGCTTAACCGACTGAGCCACCCAGGCGCCCCTAATTAAAAAATTTTTAATGTTTGTTTATTTTTGAGAGGGAGAGAGAGACAGAGTGCAAGCAAGGAAGGAGCAGAGACAGAGAGGAAGACACAGAATCCAAAGCAGGCTCCAGGCTCTGAGCCATCAGCACAGAGCCCGATGCAGGGCTCCAACCCACAAACCGTGAGATCGTGACCTGAGCCGAAGTCAGACGCTTAACCGACTGAGCCACCCCGGCGCCCCTCCCCAGGGCTGTTCTTAATCAGGGCAGAATGTTAGGGCAACAACTAAGATCCGAAGCAGACATTTAGACCCCTCCCTGAAAGCCAGCGGCTCGCACTGTGGACCTAGCAGTGGGAGCTGGGGCTCACTCATCCAGGGTCAAACAGGGTCAAGCATGGAGGCCCCAAGCACCTAGCAGGTGGCCCCCCTGTGATGCAGCCCGAGCTCACTATTGTCATTTGCCCGGAAAGCAGACAAGGCCTCGAGGCATCTTTCACCCCTACTGCCCCACCCGCCCAGACGCCCAGCATTACTCTTCACCTAAGGGAAGTGTCCCCTCACCGTGGAGGGTCATACACATTCCCACATCCAGCATCTTTGCCTGGAATGGCTTGCCCTTACCCATCGCTCTACCTGTCCTCAAGGCCTAGGTAAGGAGAGAGGGAGAGAAAATGAAGCGGAGGTAGACTTCATTGCTCACCTGTCAGTGCCAGGTTCCTCACAAGGCACTTTACACCTGTGCCCTGGGGCCATTTGCATGCCCATCCACCCACCTGCGGGGGACCTTGAATCTGATCCATCGGTGACCAGTGCTGTCCAGAACAAGTAGGATGCCAGCTACACATGTCTCATACTTTCTGGCGCTCATGGTTTAAAAAGAAAAAAAACAAACTGGTAAAATTAGTTTCTGGAATATATTTGATTTAACTGAGCATGTCCAAAACGTGGTCATTTCAACGTGCAACAATCGCCATTAACAGTTGTTAACGAGACACTTTACAGTTTTGATAGTAAGTCCCTGGGATCGGATGTGTCTCCTGCACCTTGAGCTCGTCTCTGCGTGGGCCGGCCACACCTGGCCAGCGGCCACGGCACTGAACGGTGCAGTTCTCCTGGGTTAACAACACCAGAGTCCCACTTGCCTCCCCTGTAAGAGGAGCTAATGATAGCACCCACGTCACAGGGCTGCTTACAGGGGTGATGGGAGAGAGTTTCGCAGATGTTAGCTGCTGGGGTTGTGTGTGTGGGGGGCACACATGCAGGTGTGTGTCAGCCTTGCCCTTGTCAGGTGAACTACCTTTAAAATGCCATTTCCCCCTGCTCAACAGACCCGTATGCCGTGTGCCCGGCACTGTTCTGCGTGTTGGGGTCACAGCGGTGAGCCAGACGGACGCACTCCCCACCGCTGAGCAGGGCAGAACACCACGCGTTTGTAAACCTACAGATCTGCTCGCTTCCCTCCTCCCTGCGCGATGTGCTGTGAACTCCCGGGAGGTTCCAGGCTTTGAAAGGGAGGAGGGATTCCAGGAGGACTGGAGAAGCTCCCGGTCTGCTTTTTCTGACTGTAATGTGGAGGCAGGTGCACTGGGTGGCGGTATTGGGCCACATTAGGCTTTCAGCACTAGTGGCTCTTCACGCCAGACCCCCAGATCTTCGCTTTTCCAGAGCTCAGACTTTCCAGGATCCCCAAGAGTATCTGAGATTTCAGGCCCGATATTCCAGCATCTATGTCTCCCCGGACCCCACGTCCCTAAATTCTGGACACCCCCCGACCCTCTGACATCCTAGGCACTAGATCCCCAAATTTCAAACCACCCCAGGGCCCAGACCCTTGAGACTCTCACCCTCAGACAGCCCAGGGGTCCATAACTTCCACACCCCACCCCAGACACAAATCCTCAGACCAGATCTTCCAGACCCCCAGCACCTCCAGCATTCTCAACCCCCAATCCTCAGACCGCCTTCCGTGCCTCCCAGACCCTCCTCACTTCCCAGATCCTCAGAAACCTAGACTCTGAAAACCCTTACACACTGTCTGCTGTCTTCAGACCTTTCCGGACTCTGCAGACTCCAGTTTCTTGAGAACTATCAGACGCCCCAGATCTCTCCTTATCTCCCAGACTCCCAGACCTCTAGACCTCCACACTCCTACAAACAGCCACAGACCCCCAGTCTTCAACCCTCCCCAAGCCCATCAGAGCCCCCAGGTTCCCACACCAAGAGCCAGGTACCCTGACTGCCACTTCCCACCAGAGGCTCACTTGGGGAACTTTCTGCTGGGCCAGAGGGTGCTGATCGTCTCCTACCCTGGAACATGATGCCTCCCCCTGCACTTGGTGAGGACCAGAGCACCTAGGCATGAATGCCACAGCTGGAAGGATCCCAGCTTGCAGAGATGAGCAAATCAAGCCTGGAAGGAGGGAAGACGCTTGCTCAAGGCCCCCAGCATGTAGATGGGACCCAGACCCCCAATTCCTGGCTCACGCAGTGACTGGCACAGAGTAAGTGCTCAGCAAATGCTGGCCATTGTGATTACTATTATCCACTCAGCTTAACCACCCTTGTCCCGGCCCCAGCCCGGAGTGACCTTTCCAAGGCCCAGTGTGGGACCATTCTATCTTCCCAGGACTGAACAAGCACACCACCTCCTAATTTAGCAACATCTGCAAATTTAATTAACAAGCTGTTTATCTTCCCGGCCCAGCGATTAATAAAGGTGTCAGGCAGAACAAGGCTCCATGGAGCTCGCTGCAGTGCCCTGAAAATGCCCCTCCTTCCACAAGAGGAGCCTGGCCATTTATCAGAGGGATGGGGCGGGAGGTACTTACAAAGATCAGAGAAGGGGAGAAGAGAGAGAGAAGGAGAGAGACAAAGCTGGGAGCTCCACAGCGTCACCCCCCAGACACCTGGTCCTTGTTTGGTGGTTAAGTGATCGGGCACCGAACACCTGCCGTGTGCCCGGCACTGGGTTGTGTGGACGCTCAACGAACAGCACCCGGATGGTCATCCCACCGGACTCGTGAGCAGCCGGGGGAAAATGCAGTGTGCAGACTGAAGTCATCTTTTCCAATATTGGCCTTAATCAGACAAATGGCTCACCGGCCAGGGCCCGCCGTGCCCCCATTCCGGGGAGAATGAGCAGTTAGCTGGTGGGTGTGCTGCCTTCTGGAGCTGCGGGAGCCTTTCAGTGAGGAGTCAAGAAAGCCACCGCCTTTGTGCTTGGTGGTGTCTTGTCAGTTCGTGCAAGTTGGAGCTTTGCGGCCATAATCACTCCCTGCCACCCCCCCTTCCCCAAAATGCTCCGGGTGAATAGCTCCAGGGCAGTTACAGTCAGCACTGTTTATGATCAGAGCTAGGACAGCATTTGACCATTTGGTCTCCTAGACATGCAAAGGTGGAAACAGACCCAACCAGCCCAGCACGTGACTTTTCCAGGTGAGGAGACTGAGGCACAAAGAGGTGAAAGTGACTTGTGTCAGTGAGAAGCACAGCTGCAATTAGATACCTCCCTAGATTCTCTCTATCGAATGGAACTGCATCCCTCAGCCTCATTATACCACCCTACCTGCACCCTGCCCCCCTCCAACCTGGGAATGACCTTCTAACCCTGCCCTCCTCATCCAGACACACATACACCCTGTGGGAACTCACAAGTGTGCCCAAACAGCTGAGAGACCTTGGGATGGACACACGTCCATGTACGCACATGCACACACTCAGGCTGATTAAAAGAGAAACCCCAAAGCGTCCACCACCCACCTTATTCTGCAGATGTTTTCCTCTTCAGTGTCTCTTCCACCCCCACCAGACTCTCCCTTCTCCAAATTCTCAGCTAATGGCTTTGCTTCTCATTACACTGAGAAGAGAGCAATTGGAGGGAGACAACCTCTCCACCACCAAAGGTCAACTGGCCGGGCAGAGCCTCCACTTTGACTACTATTAAAGCGGCTGCACTATCTGCGCCCCCATCTAAGACCCTCCCTCTGGACCCCTACCACCAGGTCTGCTGCTCTCCTGGCTTTCTTGTCTCCTTTGCTTGTCCTCCTTATCTCCCAGCCTTGAGGGAGTTCTTAGGGCTCAGTCTGGATGCATCTCTTTTCTCCCCTCAAGTGCACTTGTCATGTCTGCTCATCCAGTCAGTGTCTTTTCATGCGGTCCATGAACCGAAGGCTCCCAAACTTATGTCTCCTGAGCTGGAATCTCCTTGAACTAGAGATTAGTAAATATCCATCTTTATGTGATTCCTCCTCTTGGATGTTTATATAAGCCCCTCAAATTTAATAGGGTCTCAAAACAAACTTTCGCTGCCCCTGGCCCTAGCCAACCAGCTGTCCCCCACCCCTGTCTGCCGCAGTGACCAGTGCCTTCCTGCTTTGGCCACCTTTACACAGGTACCATTGGACAACACCTGGCCTCTGGTCTACATGGGGCAAGGGGTTGGCAAAAAGGCTCCGCACCCAAGCCTGAACCCCCTGGAAATGTGGGGGAGGTTAATACCCATCGGGCCACCCTTGTCTGGTGGGGGCAGAAGCGGCTGGCTGGATCGTCCCTCCTTCATCCCCAGGCGCTGGTTCCGAGATGCATCTTGAGATGCTCTTCAGGGTGTCTCAGACTCAAGCACCGGTCACTGAGGGGTGGCCAGCTTGATAATTCATTGGCTGATAATTGATAATATTGATAATTCTGCTCTTGGCTCTCCCTACCTTCCAGCTCCCTGCACCGGCTATTGTCTCGGGACCTGCTCTCAGGGGAACTAAGGCTAAGACCCCAGAGGAGGGGCTGCTCGGGGACCCCTTCGAGAAAGAGCACCGCCCACGTATGAGCACTGGGCTTACCCAACAGTCTGCAGCCGTTGGCTCTGTCAGCTTTTGAGCTGTGACTGCAGCAATGACTGAGCTAAAATCAAGAGTCGGACGCTCAACCGACTGGGTCACCCAGGCGCCCCGCCACACCCTAACATGCTTACTGGGCATCCTTCAGCTGTGCGCAGGGAGGCAGAGGCCAGATTCTGAGCAGTTGGGGTGGGGAGGGGGAGGAGGGCAACGGGCAGGGCTGCCCAGGCAGGGCCACAGAGGGAGGCTCCACACCTGTGCTGACCAGAAGGCAGAGCAGAGCATGTGCACAAGCTGTGTCTGGACCGTGCTTGGGGGCGCAGGGTTGCTCTTCTTGTCTTCTAGAAGAACAGACACTTGTAGTGGGACCTGCCCGATCGGCAGGGATAGACTTGGAGTCCAAGTATCTGCAGGTGCCTGTCTGCTTCTCCAGGGCCTGTCTCTGGATAGAGAGAGCCCCTGGACCTCCCAATTCAATATGATTTTACGAAATGCCAGCTTGGTGGCAGCAGGCGTGGGGCATGGTGGGAGGGAAGAGCTTCCGTGCCAAGGAGCCCGCAGTTCTGGGGGTTGGCGACAAATACATGAACAGAGGTGCTTTGCCAGGCTCAAGACAGGTGTCATATCCAGAGACCACAAAGGCAAAAGGAGGAGATCTGAGAGGGCTTCCCTGAGCAGGTGACGCTTGCCCTAAGTCCTGAGGATGAGCAGGGGTGGGGGAAGCAGGAACACTAGAGGGGGGCGCAGCATGCCAGGGTGCTGCTGGAGTGGGCACGGGGAGGCCAGACTGGAGGCAGAGTTTCGGCTTGGTGGCGGGCAGGAGGGGTCACTGAGGTCACTGGAAAGGCTGGAAGTCGGGAAATGTTCAGATTTGTGTCTGGGAGGCCGGCACTGGCCGCTTTTGCAGAACGAAGAGGGTTTAACTGGGCAGGAAGGCAGGCAGGCGGGAGACAAGTTGGGAAACCCAGATCCAGGCAAAGACAGATGGAAAGGAGAGGGGGACCTGCGGGAGGGGGCTGGGGCGGGGGGGGGCTGTTCTTCTCTCCTGGCTTGGGTTTCTCCACACACAGGCGGGTAGGAGACTTCTCTCCTCCTTGTTGCTAACGGAGGAAGAAGGGTGGGGAGGAAGCAAGACCCAGCACCTCTCAGCATTCGAATTCACCGCTATCTTTTTTGGTTAGCAATTGATGGCGGGAAGTGGCCGGGAGAAGTAAGATTTAGCCTTCCAAGCAGGCAGCAAGGAAAGAAGGGACCAGAAGCGCTCCCACCAGCTCATTTGCATTTCAAACAGCCAGTTTGTTTTATCTCCTAATTAGCATATTCACCCTGTGCTGAAAACGAGTCCATTAAAGGAGACTCTGCTCCAGGCCTAGCTCCTCCTTTAAATATTTTTAAAGTGCATGATTAATATACTTGCCCAGCGCTGCCTGGGACTGTGTTGGGGGTCAGGGGGCAGGTAAATGAAAGAAAATGGCTGCACTGGGCGCTGACTGGCTGATTAATCACGGCCTCTTTTCTATAAATCACGGCAGATGGCAGGAGCCGGCTGCAGGCCCTCGTGGGGAATGAGGTGCTGCGGACAGGATTGGAATAGGGGTCGGAGGAGTCCCTGGAAGGAAGGCCCTGTTTGTGTCCCTGCAGGCCTTGAGCCCCACCCCCTCCGTGCTCCCAAGGGAGCATTTCCAAGTTCAAGGGAAGCTGTGCCTGCTGGGAAGACGGGAAATCTCCTCTTCCTCTCGGATTTTTCGGGGTATAATAATGAGAGCGTCAATTTTAGGAATACCTGACATTGGGGTAGGAGGGGTGGGGGCAGTGCAGTATTTATACATAGATTGTCCCAGATTCCTCCAACAACCCCATTTTTCAGATAGGAATGTGAGGCTCGGCGAGGTCAAGGATCACTCCTAGTGGTGCTGTCCCACGTCAGTCTCACCCCCAAAGCCTGCCGGTCGACCCACCTCCCTTCTGCCCTTTCGTGGCAGGGGTCGTCGAGGGGCCCGATCCAACCCATCCGTCCCTTGTCCGGAAGTGTAGGTCCTGGGCATTGCCTCCGGTGTCCGGTCCCCCAGGACGCTGGCCCTGCCCGGTCAGCCTCCCTCTACGCTCCCACATCCAGCTCAGATGTCCCTCCCCGGGGGCCCTTCCAGAGACAAGCTCTCCTCAGGTCCACAGGCACCCTTGTCCACACTTCCCCAAGTTGTATTGAGTGGTGTTTTACTTGTCTCTTGACTTGTCCTTCTTCCCAGGGATGACAGGTTCCCTCAAGACGACAGGACCTGTGCCCACGGCCCCCGTGCAGCCCCGGGGGTGAGGCACAGTGTCAGGTTCTGCGGTGACACGGCAGATTTGCATCCGGTCTCCTTAGCTCAGCTGGCACTTGGGTTTCCGGAATTCCCTTCCCTGCAGAGCTCCGATTGGAGTTTGCAGGGGATGGGTAGGTGAACAGGGAGAAGCAGCCGTACCCTTCTGACCCTCGGAAGGCAGCGTGGGACACAAGGCGCCCGCTCTGACACTCGTGGGTGTGGCTGATCTGCAGGGGACGGACTCGGTGCCGGGACAAACCAGACCCTCCCCGAGCCTTCTAGACTCCTGGGTAGAGTGTGTGGTTAGCTCCACGAAGAAGGCACCGGCTTCCCCGGCAGGTTAGCTCAGCCTCAGAGATGCAGGCACAGAGGCGGGGACACATGGGCTCGGGGTCGGGTCTTCCCCCTCGGGTGGTTCCGGCTCAGCCTGTCCAGTTCCGTGTGTGCTTGCTACCGCCCCCCCCCCCCCCCCCGCCGGCTCAAGCCATCTTCCCTATCTTCCCTTCCCTGGGCCTGTCCTGCTTCCAGACCCAAGCCCCAGGCACAGCAGCCATAGTCTCCAGCCTGCTTCCACAGCTGCCCAAGAAGGTGGCAGTCCACATCTGCAGAGCAAGGAAACAGCAAACCCTGAGGTGCTGGGGTCGGATGAGCGTGGTGCTTGCAGAAGAAGGCCCGGCTGGCTGAAACAGAACGAGCAAGGGGACACCGGTAGAAAGGGACTCCAGAGAGGCAGGCGGGGCTAGGTCACATCAGCCTTGCCAGGGGACGGATGCCAGAAGACAGCCAGTGAGGCACATTTTGGAGAGCTCCCTCTAGCTGTCGTGTGCACCATGGTCTGGAAGAGGACAGGAGAGCAGGCAGAGGGACCAGAAAGGTCAGCACAGCCATCTGGGCCAGAGGCAGTGGCTGGGACTTGGACACGGGCTGAGAACAGTGAGAGGAACTGCAAGCGGCCCTGATGTGACAGAAGGAGGGCGATGCCCAGACAGCTCCAGCGTGTGGCTTGGTGTCTGGGTGGGTGGTGATTCCACAGACGGAGATGGGGATCTGAAGGGGTGGGAGAGAGATGAGGGGGCGGAGTAACAAAGTTATGTTAGGGTCCAGATGCCAATCTGACATCCACCTGCGGGGCCAGGAGGACTGAAGGGAAGGCATCATCTGCTCATATGATGGATGGTATTTAAAGCCTCCAGGATGGAAGGAAGTCGGGAGGCTGAGCCTTGGGGGTCCCCACCATTTAGGGGTCAAGGAGGTGGGAGCAACCAGCAAAGGAGATCCAAAGGGAATAGCCAGCAAGGCAGGGGGGAATCAAGAAAGCCAGTGTCTAGAGGTTTGCTATTTATCTAATGGCAAATACTCTGGAATCACATAAGAGTAAGTAGCAACTGGGGCGCCTGGGTGGCTCAGTCGGTTGAGCGACCGACTTCGGCTCAGTTCATGATCTCGCGGTTTGTGAGTTCAGGCCCTGCATCGGACTCTGTGCTGACAGCTCAGAGCCTGGAGCCTGCTTTGGATTCTGTGTCGCCCTCTCTCTCTGTTCCTCCCCCACTCATGCTCTCTCTCTGTCTCTCAAAAATAAGTAAACATTGGGGCGCCTGGGTGGCGCAGTCGGTTAAGTGTCCGACTTCAGCCAGGTCACGATCTCGCGGTCCGTGAGTTCGAGCCCCGCGTCGGGCTCTGGGCTGATGGCTCAGAGCCTGGAGCCTGTTTCCGATTCTGTGTCTCCCTCTCTCTCTGCCCCTCCCCCGTTCATGCTCTGTCTCTCTCTGTCCCAAAAATAAATAAACGTTGAAAAAAAAAATTTAAAAAAAAATAAGTAAACACTAAAAAAAAAAAAAAGAGTAAGTAGCAATTGTTTAGAAACCGGGGGGCGGGGGGGTTCCCACCACTTCCTAAATGATGCGAGAGGCTCACTGTGTCTGGACTATTTGTACAACAATGTGGTCTATGCAGAGCCCCCCCTTGTCTCTCTCCAGGGAGGCTGGAATTTGAGGTTGTGCCAGGCGGAGGTGCCTCCATCGACTGACCCAGTAAAACCCTGGCACTGAGATTCTAAGGAGCTTCCCTGGTGGAAAGGGTTTCAAATACGTTGTCATAACTCGTTGCAGGGGAGTTAAGCATGTCCTGTGTGGCTCCACTGGGAGAGGCTCTAGGAGGCTTATCTGGTTTCCTCTGGACTTCACTCCATGCACCTTCTCCCTTTGTTGATTTGCTCTGTACCCTCTTGCTGTTAAAAAAAAAAAAATCTTAGCCATAAGTATGCTAAGTTCTACTATTAAATCATCTAGCCTGAGGAGGGTGGTCTTGGGAACCCCAGCACAAATGGGTTAAGAATAATATACTATTATAATTTAAAAAAGAAAATCTTTGACCTGGGACTGACTTTCTTCAGTCATGGATTGCCTTTTTTTTCTTTAAAAAAAAAAACCCATTTTTTAATGTTTATTATTTATTTTTGAGAGAGACAGAGAGACAGAGTGCACGCAGGGGAAGGGAGAAAGGGAGGGAGACACAGAATCTGAAGCAGGCTCCAGGCTCCGAGCTGTCAGCACAGAGCCCGATGTGGGGCTCGAACCCACGAACTGTGAGATCATGACCTGAGCTGAAGTTGGACGCTCAACCCACTGAGCCACCCAGGCGCCTCATCCATTGCCTTTTCTAAAGCCCAAGACAGAAATTTATTTTTTTCAGGCACTGCCTCTTGACCCCCCCTCCCCCAGAATATTGCCCATGGTCTCTTGTCCACTCCCGATGCTTCCCATCCTGCCAAGCGCAGATCAGCCACCCTCCTCCAGGAAGCCCGCCCTGAATGCTCCCCTTTCCCTCACTTGGCATCAGGACTCTGCTTCACCCGTGGCTGCCCAGTTAAATCTCAGAACTTCTGAAGTTGCACAGTCTAGGCTGCTGGTGTCGTGACTCTCAGCCATCTGGCTCCGGCAAGGCCCTTCTCAGAGCTCTTCCCCTTCAGGCTGCGGTGAGGGTCAAGGGACACGGCAGCGGGGTCCGCTCTGGAAGGGTCCACTGCGACCAGGGATAGGCAGCTTTCCTGCCAGGCCTCGTTTTTCTCGTCTATGAGGTGCAGAGGACGGGTGAGCCACCGGAAGTGAGTGGAGGGTTTTGCAGCCTCTGGGATGCAATTCAGAGTGAGGGCAGGGAAGCCCAGAGACGTGCCACCCGGACCCCCCTGCCCCCGACCCCGCTGCAGGCCATCCCTGCTCCGCACGACAACCCTGCCTGCTCTCTCTCGCCAGGGGGCGCTGGTGGGCTAGTTGCTGGACCCCTGTCGCCACCCCTCCTGGTTCTGTAGGACCCTGTCCTTGCAACTAACAATCATTCTCTCAGGATCCAATTTCAAACAGACTTCGGAAAAACCGCTTTGAGTTCACTGTGGCTTTGACGTTGGCTTTCAGAACCACATTGGGAATTCAGGAAGGTTCCAGGGCTAACCTTGAACCCCAGCAGAGCCAGTACAGAAAGAGCACTTTGGGTGAAAGATTTAGGGACAAATCCGGCTGCTCTCGGGACTGGGGGTGCTTGGCGTGAGGTGAGGGCACCTTCACCCCTCTTTCCTTCTTGCTCTGGAGGATGGCATATCTTAGGGAAGGATGGAGCCAGGACCCCCCCCCCCCCACCTCAAGTCTGCAGCAGAACCTTCCCTCAGAATCTCCCACACGGTGACAGATTCTTCTTTGAGGTGAGAAGTCAGAACCTGAGGTCGAGTTTCCCATTCTGCCAACCCAGGACCCCCAGGCAGGTGGTGCTGGGGGTCAGCTCCTGGCTGGCCCTGGACAGCAAAACAGTCTTGACCAGGCCCGGGAGGCCTGAGGCCAGCAGGGAACACAGCCCTTCCTGGGAGAGATGCTACTTTCACGGACTTTGTCATCAGACCCAAGCCCACCCACCCCTGAAGAGGCTTGGTCTCAAGGCTCAGCGAGAGGAGAGGGCCCCGTCCCCTCAGGAACCCACCATTTCCCCAAGGACCGCAGCGATTTGCATCCTCAGCAGACACCTCAGCAGAGGGAGAGGTGGGGTATCTGGAATGGGTGGGGGTGGGGTGGAGGAGGTTGCTGGAAAGAGAAGGAAACAGGGTTGAATGTTTCAGGGCACTGATGTCCCCGAGAGAGGGATGGGTAGCAGAGAAGAGAAGGGTCTTGCCCGGTTTGAAACCAGAGTTTAGTCTCGATGTGATAAAAATAGGGAGCCATAGCAGCTTCTTGAGCGAGGGAGTGGCAGGGTGGGGGGAGTGAGATTGGGGCGGGGCAATGAAGGAGATCGGTGACTGATGTAAGTCTGCACACATCCGTGACGGATCTTTAACCCACAGAACCCCCTGGTTCCAGTTCATTTACTAAATTAACCTTAGGAACTGCCATCAAAAATCACATTTCCAAGCGACGTGAGAAAACGCCCATAGTGTAGTGCTGAGTGAAAAACTGAGATGCCGTCGAGCATGTACATTATCATCCTGATTTTGTCAGAAAATCCCACGTGTCTGCATTGGTTGGGGCACAACTGCTTGGATTGCTTTATGATGAAGACTTATTTATGACGTTGTTTTTTCATTTTCCCTTTCTTTGCCAGAATATCTTCCTTCACGTCCTGGGAGGATTTTGGGCTTAGCCTCCCTGCCCCTGGGATAGGAGGAACTAGTTTCTGGTTACGAGTGATTTAGCCTCTGGATTTCAGGGCCCTCCAAGTCCATCAGGAGGGGACAGGGTAGAGCATGGGGCAGGGAGAAGCAGGTGGCTGGGAGGGGCTCCTCTCAAACAAGGGGGAGATTCTGGACCTGGGCTGGATGGGGGGGACCCAGAGGCCCCAGGGAAGGCCCCAGACATCAGGGAGGGCCCTCCAGTGGTCACACCTGGGGGCCTCTAAGGAATGTTCCACAGGCGCCGGTTTCCAAACACAGCAAGATCCCCATATCCAGGAGATGTCCGTGCAGAAGCAGAGCCCCGGTCTCTCTCCAGGGTTCCTTATGCGCACAAACATAAGTGACAGGTGACTCAGGGGCCTTCGACAGCACTCTCCACTCACCACACCCTAGTGCTGGGTGAGATCCAAAACTAGGGCACCATCCAGGGGTTGGGGGAAGCTGAGAACCCACACTGAGCTGAGTGACAGCCCAAAGTGCCAAGCCGTTTCCTGCAGACTCAAGGTGGTGGCCAGAGGGGGTCTCTCCATCGCACAAACTGAAAAAAGAAAAGCAGAAAAGGAAAGGATAAAGGAAAGAGTCTGGAGGGAATATACCAACTCTACCCAGCACTCTCTCTGCAGGTGAGGTTAGAGTGGTTTTTCTTTTCCTCTTAACAGTGAGCTGCGGTTTTCTAATTTTCTACAATGAGCAGATGTGAATTTTAAAATTAGGAGGAAAAAAAATGCAATCAGGAAACCAGCCCTGGGGAGACCAGGCTTAAGGGGACAAGGACAGAGTGGTGTCACTGGAGGCACGGGGCTCCTGGAGTAGCTTCCACACTGGCCCTGAGGGAGAGAGACCCGAGACACCTGTGTGGCATGTGCACACCCCTCACCCCTTCCTGGCCAGCTGCCGCCCCTCCCCCTGCTGTCACTCACTCCTAGAAGCCAGATGGTGCCACCACCATGTTCCCAATTAGAGGTGCCTCATTACTGGCCAGCTAGTGCCCACCAGTCCACCCCAGCCCCCATTTGTCAAAATGTGGTTAGGGCTCAGGGTTTCTTCTAAGACAATAAGAGCATCATACTGGGTGAGGTCCAGTATCCCTGTATCCTGATTACAGGATTCATCCCAATCTTTTTCTTTTTCAACCCTGAAAGTTGTAAGCCATCAAGCCCTAAGAATTTGCCTTCAAAATCTCTCTCCCCCTCCGATATATCTCCCCGTCTCTCCATTCTATGCATTTCCCTTTTTCTCACTCCCTTGTGTCCATTGCAGTGGCCGTCTTGCTGTTCTCCCATCTGTCCACTGCTCAGGTCAGGCCACCGGAGACACAAATACTGAGATTGTGCTTCTCTATTCAAAATGACTTCAGTGACACTTCCCTTCCCTTCCACCAAAGCTTAGAGGATAAAATCCGAGGCCCTTTTCCTGCAGCTCGAAGCTCTCTGGGATCAGTCCTGGGGGTAGTAGGATACATAGCCCGCATGTTACTACTCCCTGCCGTTGCTCTCACGGCAGGCATTACTAATCGATCACAGCACTCTCCCTCTGCTAATCCAGGAGGTAGCTTTGGAGTAATCTTCAGGACACGATGTCCCGGAATTCCAAACTACAACTGGTCCAAGTGGGCCATCTCCAGTCCAATCCTCGCCCTGCCACCCCATATCTCTCTCCTGCCACCCCATTCTCCTGTCCAGCAGCATGGATGCATTGACATGCCCACACTGGGATGATCAAAGAGGGTGTAAAAGTGGGACTGGCGACACGGGTGTGGGAAGTTGAGAGGTACCCCAAGGCTAGTGCAGATGCCAGGACTCACAACAGGAGGGCTGTTACACCCTCTGACTAAAGAGGCAAAAAACCCCAAAGAGGGAGAGTTGCACTGAATCGTAGCCTGAAGCAATCCCCAATGAAGGGAGCCAGGGGGGAATTAACACCTGGCGTCCTCCTTCTGCCTCTCTTGCATCACATGCCTGGGCTCGCCATTGCCCGAAGCCAAATAAAGCTGGATGGTGAGAGAGCCCACTGAGGTTGACCCCATAGGACAGAGCAAGGCTAAGGGTGGATCAGGGAGACATGGGAAGATTCTAGCCCCCCGGAGGGTTCCCTGCTCAGCCCCACAGAGAACTTCTTGTGAAAAGACCCTCAATGTGCTGCTTATTCTCACACTACCCTGCTTTTGTTCAGAAAAACTGATACGTGACAAGAAAATGACAGTAAAGTAGGACCAGGGCCACCCTGCATACAGGTATTGAGAACAGAGAGGATGGATGCTAATGGGTGCACGTATCAGGGAAGGCTTCTTGTAGGAGGCGGGGGTAGAGCAGGGTTTTCAAAGGAAGGTAGCGGTCTTGTTCCATAGCTGTTTAAGTCTTCATTCAGGACAGAAGTTCCTTTTCTTTGGATGGGCTGGACTGGGCTGGGTGACACCTTGTTTGGATAGAGGTCCAGCCACATGGAGAGGAGAGAAAGGATTTCGCAGACCTCACTGTGGCTCCCACATGCACTCCCCGGGGGATGTGTGAGGGTAGCACGAGGCCAGGACTACCTTCTTCCTGCACTGCTGAGGGAAAATGGCCCCCGAGAATGGCATGGCCAGCCTTCCTCATTATCAGGGTGGAAATTCCAAACAGCGTCCCCACATCACGGCCCTGATAATCATAATAAATTGTAGCATTTCAGAGCCCAAAGCCCAGAGGTGGCTGGGGCACATTAACAGGAACCTCAGCTTGCAGCAATACGCCGCCACAAAATAAAAGTGTGGCCTGAAACCTCTCTGCACCAGCCAGAGGCGCCCCGGCTTATTTCCGGTCCTTACCTAAGCCAACCTCATTAGTCTCACCCGAATATGTTCCCCTAATGATGCTCCAGCAGAGGTAGGGGCACACGTCCTTATGGTCTGGGCAGCCGGGCCTCCTAATAAAAAGTAATAATAATAATTAACAACAACCTATTAGACTCCTTTCTCCCCGCTCCCCACCCCCCACCCCCCATCCTGGCGCGGGTCCAGGAGCACTGGGCCCCTGCAGCGTCGCCCGAGATTTATTCCGGACACGCCGCCCTGGCAAATGGCTCCAGTCCTCTCGCTCCCCGCCCACGGACGAACATCTGCTGGTGGTTCCTGGGAGTTCAAGGGCTTTGGTGGGGTGGCTTGGAGGCTTTGCCACCACCTTTGCTCCGGAAAGCCCCGGGCAAGCCCCGCTCTGTGCCTTTGGGTCCGTGTTCTTCGCCCAGGAATACCTTTCCTTGTCGCCCGCCCATTCCCTCTGCCAGGCCCTCTCAGCCACCCCCCAAACATAGCTCTGGCTGCCCTCCTCTAGGCGCCTTTCCTAATAACCTCTGGTGGCAGTCACAAGCCGCCGCCTTGGGCTCCCTCCGATAGCCTCCTGGATGGACATCCCATTGTCCTCTTGTGTGTCTCTCTCTGAGGCCAAGGGCACAGTGCCGGGTACCATGTTGCCTTATGAGTCTGTTGCATGAATCCATGTGATGCATAAGATGCTCAGAGGAGAATTTCGGAAATAGACAGAACGTTAGCATCTTCCTATCTTCCATGTGGCTAAATGTTAAGTTCAGCACCCAGAATTGGGAGCCTCAGGGGTGGTCACTGATGCACCCCCTTCCTAAAGACATGAGCTATACGTGGCCGTTACCTACAGCAAAGACACGGCCAGAGGCTTAGTGGCACCATGTTGCCGGCCACAGCCCCAAGGGCAGTGCCGGGGTGGAAGGCTGATGATACTCCTGGGGCACGGCACGGGTGAGGGCAGAACAGCGGGCTTTGTGTAGATTTTCTGTGTCTGCATGGTCTTTGAAGGTCATCTGCAGGCCTGTCTGACCACAGGAGGCGGGGGGGGGGGCGCGGTCAGGGTGAGGGCTCCCCCTTCTCAGTTGAAGAGGGGAAGGGTTGAGTTTTCCTTCCTCCTGCCCGAGAAGAGGTGGGGAAGAGTCTGATGAGGGGGTGCTCTGTCCGCGTGCAGGCAGCCAGGAACGAAGGCGAAGGGGCCTTCGAAAGCCTGACTGGGTGGTTGGTCTCATTGGGTGCCAGGGGCCAGGCTGATCCCAAGTAAACAGAGGGCCCTCCCCCTTGGAATGCAGGAACGAGAAGAATCCTCACCATCTCTGTCCTCCACAGGCTCATGCGTCCAGGGCTGGATGCCTAGGATGCTTGTTCACGCTGTCTCATCTCCGCCTAAGGGTCAGGAGAGGCATGCGGGTGTGTGGACACGCCCACAGCGTGCACACACGTGGGGCAAAAACTCAGGCACCAAAAATATTTTTAAATACTCAATATTGGGGCGCCTGGGTGGCGCAGTCGGTTAAGCGTCCGACTTCAGCCAGGTCACGATCTCGCGGTCCGTGAGTTCGAGCCCCGCGTCGGGCTCTGGGCTGATGGCTCGGAGCCTGGAGCCTGTTTCCGATTCTGTGTCTCCCTCTCTCTCTGCCCCTCCCCCGTTCATGCTCTGTCTCTCTCTGTCCCAAAAATAAATAAACGTTGAAAAAAAAAATTTAAATACTCAATATTATTCTGTGGCAAAGCACCTGTCCTCTCAGAAGACGACAAGAAGTCCATTATTCATTGTTCCCGGGGGCATTTTCGGAGCGGAGGGGGGCGCTGATGCAACAGCAGGGGAACTGCTCACTGTCTTGGCCTTTGGATCCTCCAGGGAGGAAAGCGAGCCGGAGTTTAAACAAACACACACATCCGAGGATAATTGCAGACCGGGACAAGTGCGACGAAGGAGAGTGTCCCTGTTCTGGGACAGTTTGGAAGGGGTCTGGCCTTGTCTGGGTCAGGGAGGGAGTTCCCGACAAAGCGACAGTCTGGAAGATGTGGAGGGTTACCCGGGTGGGGGGGGGCAGCCGGAGTGGGAAGTGAGGGTCCAGGAAAAGGGAGCAGTCTGGGCCAAGGCCCTGGGGCCAGCTGGAGCCTGATGGAAAGAAGGCCAGGTTCGTGGGAAGCAGGTAGGCAGCGGAGCCCGACAGGATGTTGTAAGATGTTGGTCGTTACTGTAGGTACAAGGGAAGCGTGATGGGATTTGCTGGCGGTGGGGTAGAGAACCACAGGAGGGCAAGGGCAGATTCAGAGGGCGTGGGAAGGCTCTCCCACCTCAGTCCTGGTGGGAGGTGAGGGGAGTAAGTTAAGAAATTTGCCAGCAGTGGCGGTGGGTTGGCTAGGGAGGTTCTAGAGAAAGCACAGTCGAGGATGCCCTCTGACCGACTGACTTACAAAAAAAGGTGGAGGCGAAGCCCAGACCGGCCCAGGTTTGAGGATGATGTTGACCGAATCATCTCCAGGCAGAGGAGTGGGGGCTGTGGTATCGCTCAGAGCATCCCTGGGCTTGAGGCTGGGAGCTGAGTCAAGGCCAGAGGGGCCGATAGGTGGAGAGAGTGGGGGGGTCCAGGGCTCTGCCACTCACACGCCCCCAGACCCTCACTCCACCTCTCTCTCCAGCACCTTCCCGCCTCCCACTGACTTCCAGGTGGAGAGGAGCAGATCCCAAATCAGAGCTACGAACAGGCAATCCTGTTTTTAAAGCACTCCTGTGAAAGACGGTTGTTTTTTAGCTGAAATATGAGGGATGTTCCAAACAAGTAGCAAACTCTGAACATGGACACAAATTGGAAACTTGAAAGGGGAATGAGCACCAGACCCCAAATGATTGGCGTGAAGGGGACGATAACCTCCATGAACGTAATGTCATCGGGCTGTCTTGTAGTCTGCGAGCAGATGGCCCCCGTCTGAGGCTCCCCCAAGCCCCGGGGCCACCCAGAGCTTGTGCGTTACCTCCCGGGCAGTCCTCAGAGTGTGGTCCGGGCACCAGCAGCACCTGGGAGCGTATTAGAAATGGTACTTCTGGAGGCGCCTGGGTGGCTCAGTCAGTTAAGCATCCAGGTCATGATCTCGTGATCTCACGATCCGTGAGTTCGAGGCCCACGTCCAGGCTCTGTGCTGACAGCTGGGAGCCTGGAGCCTGCTTCAGATTCTGTGTCTCCCTCTCTCCCTCCCCCGTTCACTCTCTGTCTCTCTTAAAAATAAACATTAAAAAAAATTTTAAAAGAAAAAAGAAATGGTACTTCTGGAGGTGCCTGGGTGGCTCAGCTGGTTAAGCGGAAGGAAGAAGGAAGGAAGGATGTACAGAGGAAAAGTCACGCTTACAAGCAGTTACTTCCCAATCCCCCCTCCCTGCCCCAAACCCTGCAGCCACAAGTCAATACTTGCCATCTCCATACATTTGCTCGTTCTGGATATCTTATGTAAATGGAATTATACAGTGCGTGGCCTTGTGTGTCTGGCTTCTTTCACGTGGCATCGTGGTTTCCGGGGTTCGCCTATGTTGCAACACGCATCAGAGCTAGATTCCTTGGTATATGGTTGAATAATATTCCGAGGTCTGCACAGACCACACGGGTCTGTGTTTTCACCAGCCCCCAGGCGATTCTGAAGCATGCTCACTTTGGAGAAGCACCACCCAGCAGTACTGGGGACCGAGTTTCCTGGTGGGGTGGCCCATTGTCCCCCCAGCGTGCTTCCCCAGGCCCCCTTGGATCTGCACACTGCAGACCCCACTCCAGGCTGTAGTGCCACTGCTCTGGCTTTGAAGCCTGACTCTGTCACTAACCAGCTCCAGGGGAACTGGCAAAGGCTCTGCCCTCTCCAAGCCTCAGTTTCCCCACCCATAACGGGCTATGGTGAGGGGTAAGTAGGGATCACCCAGAACCAGGCTCGGTCAGGACAAAGTCTTATTCAACGGGCCCCTGTGAGATTGCCATTTGTGTAGCTTGAATGACATTGAATATACCTGGGGGAAAACCTGTGTGGGTTAAGGATCTGGCATTTTATTCCGAATTCAACAGAGGCCATTGGAGGCTTAAGGCGAGTGAATGAGAAGAGCAATGTACTTTATGAAAAGATCCCTTGGATGATAGGTCAGGGATGCCGTTTTCCTTTCCTTGGGGGTCACTGACAGCCCTCATCCCCACAGGGTCATTGGACCTCCCAAGAGATGTATGAGTCAGGGGATGACCCAGCTGAGACTTCATGGGACCCTGTTCTCACCGAACTGGCCACCAACTCTGGGAAGTGGGTAGAAGATAAGACAGATGAGAAGAAAGGGATCCAAGACAGATTCCAATCCATCTACTTGTTAACACCATGCATTCCCCTAGGCCGTGATGGCGGAAGATGGTAACCAGCATCTCTGGTCAAGCCTCCCGGTGTCTAGACTCTTCCCAGCCTGACACTCCAGTCCTCTGGGTCACGGTGGAGCCGGGCAGGGACCCGGAAACACATCAGAGGAAGATCTGGAGCCAGGGATCCCCTGAGATCCTTCCATAACAGTGCCTTCAACACGGTGTGAGCACCATCTGGGAGACATTCTAGCTGTGTGACCTTGGCCAAGTCACTTAACCTTTCTGAGTCCCTACTCCTCACCTGCAAAGACAGAATAATCATAACCCCTTCAGGGCCATGGGAGAATCGGACGTAACACCTTGGTGACCGCGCCAAAAGCCCAGCCATGCGGGTCACTCCGTCCCGACCACTCGTAGGCTTCCCAGGCTGACGCTTGTCGCTGCGCTCCCTTAGCTCAGTTTCCTCACACACGAGGAGATAAAGGTCTGGGCTGGAGGAGACCAAGCCCACACTCCCGACAGGCAGCCCCTTTGCCCCAGCAGCCCGGGTGAAGGGCAGGCACTGATTTGAAGGGGAAATTGTCCTGCTCGCTGTCCTCGGAACCTCGAGGAAGCCAGTGACACAACCGAGTGTGGACATTAATGCAATCGAAGGGTAATTCAATCACTTTATAGAAGTTGATCTGTCCTTTTTATTACAATTACTGTCGGCTGGGGTGTTTCGTTCCATCATGGAAAATAAACATCATTTATCATACTTGTAAAGATTAGCCCCCGACAGCTACAGCTCTTGCTTTGCATAAATGTGTATTAATGTCGGCCCTGCCCGCCGTGTGGGGAGAAGTCTATATTTCACAAGACTGATTAGGCCCCGTCACCACTGCTTTAAGTAATGTCTTATCATGACTGATACACCCCGACTGCAAAACAGCAGCCGGGGCGGGGGATGTGGGGGCTGCTCCAGGCAATTTATGGTGGCACCGAACGAAAAGCAGGCCCAAGAAGGTGGGCGTCTGTTTCCTCCAGGCCCAAGCCCATCCCTGACGCTGGGGACTGCCTTGGCTGCCCTTGTCCCTAGGCTCCTGCCCAAGAAGCAAGGGCTGCCCACAGGGACGTCAGGGCCAGGTTGACCAGGGCCTACTGGCCACTGTGGAGCGTCCAGCCTTTGAGTGTCTTCCTCTGAGACCCCCACCAAGGCTCTCTCACTCCTTTCCTCCAGTTTGGGGAGATGGTCCTCCAGGCCCCACTCTGTCATGACCCCCTTTGCATGGATTCCCCGAAGCCTCCTTTACTTCCTTCCCGGGGCCCAAGCTGAGGTCCTGGCCGCCCCTGGCCACCGCTGTTGATGGCCAGATTGGTCTCCAGCCCAGGCTTCTCTCCTGGACTCGGGCTGGCGTCCATGACCTCCCACCCAGATGTCCTACCGTGGCACTAATCTCCTACTTTGTTCATCTTCCCATCCGCCATCCACATCGTGGCCAGCGTGGCCCATAAACAGAAATGTGATCACAGCACTCTGAGGGCTCCACATTGCCCATGGGACATTACCCAAGCTCCCCCAAATCAGGCTGTCATGCTCTCCTCCTACAGCCAGACCTTCCTGCCCCAGCCACGCCAAGAGGGCCACGCTCCCTCTGAAAGACCTGTCTTGTGTCTTCCCAGCTTCTGGTGGTTGCCAGTAAGCTTTGATGTTCCTTGGCTTATAGTCTCATCCTTCCCATCTCTGACTTTACCTTGGCACTCTCCCTGCATGTCTGACTTTACATGGTCACTTTCATGTGATGCTTGTCCTATTAGACATGGACCCACCCTCCCCCCGCCCTCATGTGCCTTCATCTTAACTAATTACGTCTGCAATGACCCTATTTCCAAATAAGGCTACATTTGGAGATAGTGGGGGTTGTGGAATCCAACATACATTTTCAGCACAGTGGTGGGGGGGGTCACTCTATAACCTGCAACAGTACAACGGTCTCCACTAAGCATTCACTAAGCAAGCGAGAAAGTCAAATGGGCATAGGTCTTGGCAATCTTTACTGCGAAGAGTTTGCCACGGGGATACAAGTGCACCTGTGGGGACGTGATTTTCAAGTAATTGTTGCTCCTTGGGAAGAAAGGACAATTCACTGTGCCGGAATCACTGAAGTCAGGATGCAGGGTCAGGTGCATGTCAGGCAAGGCAGCCAAAGCCACAGAGTATCGACAGCAGAGAACGAGACGGTGCCGACAGAGCAGCAGGACGCCATGGTCACAGGTGGCGGGACACCCGCGGACGGCAGCGCCCAGCCTTTCTGCGGTTTTCCCATCTTGATGAAAAAAATTGTCATGTTTTCCATTTCTGCAGATCCAGTTTAACTGTGACTCGTGTTTCACAATTTTATGTGGCTGATTTTATGTACTTTTAAAGTTTCTTTGTTTATTTAGCGCTAGAGAGGGGGGAATGAATGGGAAAGAGGGGCAGAGAAAGAGGGAGAGAGAATCCCAAGCAGGCTCTGTGCTCTCAGGCCAGGGCTTGATGCGGGGCTCCATCTCACGAACGGTGAGACCATGACCTGAGCTGAGACCAAGACTCAGACGCTTAACTGACTGAGCCACTCAGGTGCCCCTGATTTTATGTACTTTCGACATCATGTTTCCGACATAACCTTTGACCTTGCAACTCTACTGTGTTGAATGTAGCTTTAAAAAAAACAAAACAAAACCAAACAAAACAAAACACAAAAAATCCTGTTGTTTTAGCCAGCCAGTTTGAAGTTGTCTGGGCTCCTTGACCCCTGTATTCTGGCGTTCCAGAATTCTGAAGAGCTGGGATGTAAAACCATTGCATAAAATGAAGGCAGGTGTCCGCTGGGCCAGCTGTGCAGAGCAACGGCGATTGAGGGCGGGAACTGCTACTTCCAGGACAAATCAGTGGGATCATGGCAACTTCTATTTTAGAGATGCCCAGGCGGTCATTCTGATTTAGAATGACCTGTTCCAGCTGTTCTGTGGCTCCTTGCTGAAATAGTTAGAGTTTAGTGCAGGGAACAGAAACCATGCTAGGTGGTTTAAGCAGAAAGGGATTTAATACAGGGAAATAAAGATTCACAAAGTCCTTTGAAGGGGTAGAGGAGGTTCCAGCCTGGGTCCCCAGGGATGCCTACCACACCACAGAACAGGAAGTTATTCCAGAAACACACTGTCCTGGCTGTGATCCGGGGACCAGAAAGCTGGGGTTGGGAGGGTAGCACTACCCCTACTGCCTAAGCAATGGTCATGGAGACAGCTGCCCTGGGACCCGTGAAGCTGGTGGCTGGGCTTTGGAATGCTGAATCTGGCCACTGATACCGTTGCCTCTCAACACAGTGAAGCTGGAGGCTGGACCCTGGTCTTTCTTGTGCCGGAAGAGAAAGCCCAAAGCTTTAGGAAGATGGCCTCCACTTTTCTTTTGTGGTTTTTTTTTTTTAATGTTTATTATTTATTTTTGAGAGAGAGAGAGAGACAGAGCATGAGTGGGGGAACGGGTGGGGCAGAGCGAGAGGGAGACACAGAATCCGAAGCAGGCTCCAGGCTCCGAGCTGTCAGCACAGAGCCCGACGCGGGGCTTCAACCCACAGACTGCGACATCATGACCTGAGCCGAAGTCAGACACTTAACCCACTGAGCCACTCAAGCGCCCCTGAAAGAGCCTATTTTCAAATCCAGGACTCCAATTGCAAGGGAATCTGAGAAATGTAGTTTAAGCTTTCAATCCGTTCAGTAAGAGAAGACACTTTCAAGGAGGAAGACATGGATGCTGAGGTCCATGGCTGCATCTTATGCATTGGAACCCCGTTTTCATGGGCTAGAAAAATCCATTTGCTCAACAGAGAGGAGCAGAAAATGCACATACTCCAAGGAGGAGGAAAGTAAAACTAAGACTTCCTCAGACTTACAATGTAAATGGAAATCAGTGCTCCTTTCCCTAACCTGAGCAAGGCTGTAACTGCACGCAAGGGAAAGGAGAATGTCTTAGAGCAGCCTGTCCAGTGGAACTTCTTGCAATGATGGAAATTCTCCTATCAGTTCTGTGTAATGCAGTGGCCACTAGCCCAGTGTGGCTATCATGCCTTTGACATGTGGTTAGTGTGACTGGGTAACTGAGTTTTGACTTTTCATTCATTTAGAATGAAATGTACATGGCCATGGGGGGAGTGACTACCATATTGGACAGTGCACTCCTAGAAGGGCCCAGAAGGGTCAAGCTCGGGACCCCGACTTCTTCGCTCTGTTGGAGGCTGGATCCAGTCGGGTCTGGATAGGCCCAGAGGTAGAAGACAGCAAAGAAGGTAGAAAACACTGAAGAGGGGGTGACATTCTTGAGGCTCGGGTCGCAGGAAGGGTCGCTCCTTCTGGAGTGGCTGGGGTGTTGGAACTAAAAGAGAAGGAAGAGACAGGAGGGGAAGCAGAAGCCAAGGAAGTAGTTCATCTGGGCTTTCCACACAAGTAGGCAGATCCTCAGTCTGAAGAAGATACAGGGGTCCAGAAGCCTGGAATGCCAGGAGAAGAAACCAAACAAGAGGGAGTGGTGTGGCTTACTGGGAGCAGAGTCCATCCGGGCAAACCACAGCTGGGCTTGTATGAAGCCAACCCCAGTGACCCTACCCGGCCCGCATAGAGGACAGGACAATATTGAGCTGGCAACCAAGAGTGTTTCCCATTGCTGCTGTGACAAATTACCGTAAACCAGGCACCTTGCACAGCACACATTTGTTATTTACATTTCTGTAGGTGAGGTATCCAGCTTGGATCTCACGGGGCTGACATCAAACTCACGGGGCTGAAATCAAAGTGTAGGCAGGGCTGCATTCCTTCTGGAGGCTTCAGGGGAAAATCGGTTTCCTTGATTTTTCCAGCCTCTTATGGCTGCCTGTGTCTGTGGTCCCTTCTTCCCCCGCAAAGTCCCCCAGGGTGACCTCTGCTCCAATCATCCTATCTCCTATTCTGACTGGCCCTCCTGCTTCTCTCTTACAGGAACCCTAGTGGCCGCATCTGGCCCACCCAGGTGACCCAGGATGATCTCTGGGTCTCAAAAAGCTTAACTTAATCACACCTGCAAAGGCCCTTTTGCCTAAGGCAACATATTCACAGGTTCAGGGATTAGGACATAGACATCTCTTTGGAGTCATTATCCAGCCTCCCCCTCCTCTATTCCAACCCCTCTCCCTGTTCCCTGTTCTCCATTTCACTGTTACCCTGGCCTTCCTCTTCCTCTCTTCCCCTACTCTGCCTCAGAGAAGGATAAGAGGACAGTAGAGACCAGTAAGAAGCTGGGTGTCCTCAGAGGGAAACCCCCGGGTTGGGAGGGCAGGAGTCCCAGAGGAGGCAGGAATCCCTGACTCCCTTTGCCCTGTTCCCTTTGGCTCAGCAGTGGGGCTGGTCGACCCCAGGTTGATCTGGAAGGTTAAGAGCAGAGGAAACTTGTGGCCCTGTAGTAGTCAGGATACGTAGGCTTTGCTAGTGTAACGAGCAGTTCCAAATCTCATTGGCTTGACCAGATGAGGTAAAGTCCTCACTGTCACTCCACTTCCATTGTGGGCAGACTGGGAGCTCTCCTTGTGTCTTCTCACACCGGGCCCTAGCCTGGAGACCCTGCCCAGGTCCCCGGTGGATGGAGAAGCACCATCCAAACAGCCACCAGCACACTAGTCTGCACAGCCCTAGAGGAAAAGAGAAGCTTAACAAATTGCAATCTGACACTTGTCACTTGTCACTTTTCACTGGCCAAAGCAAGTCATAAGCCACCCCTGGTTTCAAGAGGGCAGAGAAGTACAACCCTGCCTTGTGCATAGAAGAACTGGAAACTTCTGGGGGATCAGAGCTAATGACCACCGAGTTTCCTTTCCCAGGCAGAGCTCCAGGGAGGTGACCAGGCCCCAGGGAAGAGGCTACTCAGGATATCTGCGTGGGCAGATGGGCTCGGCACGAGCCTGCAGAGCTTTCCTGAGCCCAGGCGACGGGGGAGCAGTGTTGTTTCCTGCTGTGGGAGAAGGACAAGGCAGTCGCTGTGGAATGGGCCTTCCAAGAGGCTGGGCAGCAGCCAGGATCAGGATGTCGCTGCCGAGGCCAGAGTGGGCTGGCGGCGCCCCAGAAAAGGGACCGGGGATCCCGAATGGACTGAACTTACATGTTCACCAACAGAGGAATAGGGGCTCCGAACAGCGATTAAGTACAGATGTCGGAGAGCCAGGGGTATTTTGCTGACACCTGCCACAGCTGAACAGAAACCAAAGGCCGACTTTATGACTCATGCAGGTAAAGTGACTAAGAAGTATGTACACCTCGTGGCGTGCTGGTAATGCCTATGCGGAACATTCACTAAATCGCTTCTTTCTGCCATTTAAAAAACTGTCCTCGATGGGGCACCTGGGTGGCTCAGTCGGTTGAGCGTCCGACTTCGGCTCCGGTCATGATCTCACGGTCTGTGAGTTCGAGCCCCGCGTCGGGCTCTGTGCCGACAGCTCAGAGCCTGGAGCCTGTTTCAGATTCTGTGTCTCCCTCTCACTCTGCCCCTCCCCCACTCACACTCTGTCTCTCTCTCAAAAAAATAAATAAACATTAAAAAAATAAAAAAAAAAACTGTCCTCGGGGCGCTGGGGTGGCTCAGAAGGTTAAGCGTCCGACTCTTGACTTTGGCTCAGGTCATGATCTCACGGTTCGTGTGTTCGAGCCCCGCATCGCATCAGCTCTGTGCTGGCAGTGTGGAGCCTGCTTGGGATTGTCTGTCTGCCCCTCCCCAACTCGTCCTGGCACTGCTCTCTCTCTGTCTCAAGATAAATGAATAAATAATTTTAATAAAGAAATTAAATAAATAAAATGAAATTGTAAAAAACTGTCCTTAGTGACTATAAGTTTCAATAATGAATTACATCATTCAAAATTCAAACATGCATGGGGCGCCCGGGTGGCTCTGTCAGTTGAGCATCCGACTTTGGCTCAGGTCATGATCTCACGGTTCTTGAGTTCAAGCCCCACATCGGGCTCTGTGCTGACAGCTCAGAGCCTGGAGCCTGCTTCAGATTCTATGTCTTCTTCTCTCTCTGCCCCTCCCCTGCTTGCACTCTGTCTCTAAGTAAATAAAACTTAAAAAAAAAATTAAAATTCAAACATGCAATGCTGGACCAATTGCAAACATATTTGCACTTACTAACCACTATAACTGAGGGAAAGAGTTGACTCTCCTAACATCATCTTTACTGCTTTGGGGAATCTCGGCCAGAACAGGTGGTAAGACAAGAGGTAGAAAAGGGGTTGTCGAGCTTCCAGAATGTGTCAGAAACTGCTGGCCACCATGACACTTTAACCCATGGGAGCCTGGGGGGAATGTGAGGCCTGAGAGGGTCAAGAACTGGCCTCTAGGGGCTCAGCAGCTGGGCCAAAGCCAAGGCCACCCTTCACTCCAGCTGCCACTTAGAGGGACTTGGCTAGCCAAGGGCCCTCAGCCCCCAGGGTCCCTAGTGCCAGGGGTCAGGGTGGCAGCCCCTCAAAGAGCTGTCAGGGACAGGACCCTGGGAGGAGAGTCCGAGAAAGGGGGTCTGAACGTCCTCCACCTCCCGCTTGCTCAGTCCTTCTTGCATGTGGTGACTACAGTGTCCCCAGGGGAGGCTGAGAAAGGATGTCCACAGTGGGAAACAGACCTTTGCAGCGGACAAAAGCTAGATCCAAGTTTAACCATTTGCAGAGTGGCCAGTGACTCCAACACAGGCGGTTCTCAGGTAATGCTGTGCCAAGGGGGTCTGAGTCCCCCCTCGAGGTTAAAATGGAAAGCTGAGAGGTGAGCCCTGCCCTGTGCCTAAAAATGGCCCTGGGGTTCACATTCCCAGCTGTCCTGCCAAAGGGGAGACCGGTCCATGGCCCAACATGCCCTGCACCACCACACCTGTCCACGGCAGGCTTGGTGAAGATGGGGACAGCAGTGTCCCACTGGGGAGTCTGATTCAGGAGCCTGGGGGCTCCCGGGTGACCAAGAAACAATGACCAGCGGGTACCCACTGCATGGAAAATCCCACGACTCGGGAACGAATCTCTGATCCTGCATCAAGTGAGTCAAGTATAAACCACACACTTGACCTTCTACGGGTACAAAGAGGGCACTCAAAGCCATCCCGACATCCTGGGAGGCTGTGGTCTTCTGCCACCCCCACCATGGAGCTGTCAGGTGAGTTAAGCAGTTATTTGTTAACTTGTAAAACCCCCATTGTTCTAAAGTTAAATCGAGGCGGAGAAAGCCAGCATATATGCAACAGACAGCTCTCTGTGGAATGGGGTCCAGGGCCCGGGATTGCTGATTCCCATTGGCCCCAGTGCCTCCCTGTAAAGTGTAGCGGCATTTATGGGGCAGGAACATTTCCCAGACAGCAGCCAGGCTGTGAGAGAGACCCCACACCCGCAAGGGCTCCACCTTGCCCACGGGGCATTATTGGCCCTGTCCCGTCCTGTGCACGGGTCCCCGGTAATCGACACAGGGGAGAAGCCCTTAGCAGTTCACGCAGGCTGGGCCGGGGGCCTGAAGCTCGGGCATCTCCTGGGGGCTTATCCCCATGAGCAGGGAGGAAGCCCACTTGGGGGGAGCAGGCTAGGTGGGTGACAATCTTTTTTCCCAGCAGGGAAGGAAGAGAAAGGAGTATTTCTCCTCTCACCCTGGGAAACTCTAGCTCCAGTGCCACAAACCCTTCCAAGCCATCCAACAGCAAAATCAACTAATCTTCCCAGGCACTGTTGTTTCCCAGACACTGGGGGACCCTTCATCACATTGGGGTTGATGTTCTTGGGGCCACATGTCTCTTCTACGGCCGCCTGCATGGCATGGTGTTTGTGCTCTGTGTGTTGAGGGGGTGGGGTGCGGATAAGGGCGTGGGGAGCCCTTTTTTCTCTGGTCTTATGAGTAGTATCTCTAGCCACCTGCAGGGGATGAAGGTGAGGCAAGGGCTGGGTGGTCATCCATGGGGAAGAGGGTCAGGTGCTGCCCTGTCTGCTCAGGCCAGGGCTAACCGTTCTCTGCCCGTTCTGGGTGCTGCGTGCGTCTTTCCCTGAAGCACACGTTCAGCGTGTGTCTGGGTGACTGAGCCAAAGACGCTGCAAGTTTTGAGTTTTGTCTTCGGAACCCTTGGGGGCTGGGGGTGGGCCATCCCTCAGCAACCCCCCTTTCCTGGCCCTCCCCACTCTCTCCTCACTTCCTGCAGTCCTGCCTCCTCCCTTCTGGGGTCTCCTCCTCACCCCTCTTCCTCAGACTCTCACTGGGTGAAGGGGTGATCATCAAGCCTGCTCCCCTGGGTCTACACATGTGTGAACCTTGCCAGTTGGGTGGCCTCGCATGTTTACGGCTGTTCCCTGCCATAGCATGAAGGTTAAGGTTCTCTCTCTCCAAAGAAATGGATCGTGTGTATTCCTAAACACAAAGATTTTTTTTTTTTTTTTGGCATCATCACAGAACCATCATCAAAATCAGGAAATTAACATGGATGGAATATTATCATATAATCTATGAAAGTTATTCAGATTTTACCAATGCCCCCCCCCCTCCCGAAATGTCCATGACAGCGATTGAAAATCCAGGACCATGGGGCGCCTGGGTGGCTCAGTCGGTTAAGCGGCCGACTTCGGCTCAGGTCATGATCTCACGGTCCCTGAGTTCGAGCCCCGCGTCGGGCTCTGTGCTGACGGCTCAGAGCCTGCAGCCTGTTTCGGATTCTGTGTCTGCCTCTCTCTCTGATACTCCCCCACTCATGCTCTGTCTCTCTGTGTCTCAAAAATAAATAAACGTTAAAAAAAAATTAAGAAAAAAAAAAGAAAATCCAGGACCTTGTGTCTCATCTCGTTAGTTTAACCTGGGACAGTAATGCATTTCATAACATGATCATCTCTGAGAAGCACAGGCTAGTTATTTGGTAGAATTTTCCTTAACCTGAGTTTGTCTGACGTTTCCCTGTAGTTCAACATTTTGTCAGGAATCCCGCAGCAGGGAGGCTGTGTCCTTCCGAGTGCATCCTATCAGGAGGCACATGCTGTCAGTGTGTCCCATTGAAGGCGACGTTCATTTTGATAACTTGGTTAGGATGATACCCTCCAGACTGGTCCACCGTCAAGTTACTATTTCCCCTTTTGCAATGAGTAAGTGGCTGTGCTTTAAAAAATACAATACAGGGGCGCCTGGGTGGCTCAGTCGGTTAAGCGTCCGACTTCGGCTCAGGTCACAATCTCACAGTCCGTGAGTTCGAGCCCCGCGTCGGGCTCTGTGCTGACGGTCAGAGCCTGGAGCCTGTTTCAGATTCTGTGTCTCCCTTTCTCTCTGACCCTCCCCCGTTCATGCTCTGTCTCTCTCTGTCTCAAAAATAAATAAACGTTAAAAAAAGATTTTTTTTAAATAAAAAAAAAATAAAAAATACAATACAATGCATCTTCCTCGTAACAAATTCAAAAAACAACAAAGACACCTCATCCAATCTTGTGTTCCAAAGGTCACTCTCCACAGTTTGGTTAACAGTTGAATCTCGTAAGAGATGCATTTGCATCTATATTTTCCCCAGAGTTTTCTCCCCAGTATGTAAACATATATATTTTTAAGTTTATTGATTTATTTTGAGGGAGACAGAGAGCAAGCAGGGGAGGGGCAGAGATCGAGGGGGACAGAGGATCCGCAGCAGGTTCTGTGCTGACAGCCGGGAGCCCGATGCGGGGCTCGAACTCAAGAACCATGAGATCATGACTTGAGTTGAAATCGGACGCTTAACTGACTGAGCCACTCAGGCGTCCCTAAATATATTTTTAAATAAGAGCAGGATCATCTTACGCAAATTGTTTTTGCAACTTAGTTGTTTTGCCTAATCATAGTATTATTTATTTTTCGTCATTGATTTCATTTGCTTTTTAATTATGACTAGTGAGAGTGATATTATCGGCTATTAGGATTTCTTCTGTGAACGCCCCGTTCATCTCCCGGGTCCATTTTATACTTTGCCAGTTGGCCTTCTCCCTCAGTGTTGTGGGTGCTCTCTGTGTAGTAGCACCAAGAACCAAATGGTAGTGGGGCAAATAAGAGGGAGGGGGGTATTCAGGGGACTTGGAGGAACTGAGGGTGGTGGGAGGCGGCAGGAGCACAAGTCTGGCTTGCAGGCCAAGAGGCTGCCCCTGCTTCTGCAGGAAGTGGAGGGTTCTGTGCACAGGACCTGCCCAGGTGGACATGACTTCTAGAAATATCTGTGTGCATCCGCCGAAGAGGGGTGAGGCACAGAAAGGACCCCGGCCGGCCAAATGCTTCCTGGTTTAGGGAGCAAAGCAGAGGGGCCAGCAGAGGGTTTTCAAAGCCCCTTTCACTTGAAGGAAGTTTCCGACGGTGTTAAGCAAAGTTCTGGAGAACTCCAGAAAACTGGCCATTGGAGACGAAGCTGGACTCCCGCCTTAATGGGCATCTTTCATTATCATTATCCCCATTAGTGCTTTATTGTATTAGTTATAGCTAATTTACATTTTACTGAAGCATTGAAAACAGATTGCAGATGTTTGGAAACAGATGTTATCCTAATGTTAAGGCAAAACCATGAATATTTATGATTATTATTGCCCGCATCAAATTACCTCGCTTAAAAAGAGAGGCATGTTCTAACAATTTTAGCCGGGAACCTGGCGAGGGAAGACAGAAAAGTATTGATGAACTTTTGGGCACACTTCAATTTTCCTTCACGTGGGATGCATTTTTTCTGCCTTCCTGTGGACCTGGGAACAGAGGTTGGTTGTTATGGAACCAATTTAGGGATTTTCCTGCTGCTCGTATTAATTGGCCAAGTCAGGACTTTCCATCTGGCTTTTTCCACCCTCTCACTTGGAGAAGGTTCTGCCAAGCCTTCTCTCACCTAAGCAGCAGTGGTCAGTTCTCAGCCCGTGCGGGGGTGGGGAGGTCGGTCTTAGCCCTTCGCCTCGCGCACCTGCCACGACCCAGAAGTCGGGCTGGGCCTCAGGGTGAGCAGACGTCCCCACTGGAGGCTGTCAGGGCTCCAGGCTGACTCGCAGACACCCCCGTGGGACTTGCCCTTCTGTTGGCCACGTCCACATCTGCAGAAGCATCGGAAAGAGTGCTGTCGCTTTGCTGTCTTCAAGAGACCCTTCTGCGTTCAGGGCAAACATTCGGGAAAGCGTGAGGAAATTCTGCTGAATTTCTGCTGTGGCGGGAGGACTTGCGCTCTACCAGTCCCCTTGGAGTCCTTTTAGCATTCAGGACCCACCCCCACCCCTGCCACGTACTCTTGTATTTACAACCTGCACGTGCAAATCTTCCTGGGCAGACGGCCTGTTGTCAGCCCCCTGGAGTCCCTTGGCTCCAATGCAGAGAATCAAAGTGCCTGGGAGCTGACCCCCTAGCCGGCCTTCCTGCCCTTAGCCAATGGATGGAAGGAAAGCCCAAATCCGTGGCTTCAGGTTGGGACAGTCTGTGGCCTAGTTCACACTCCAGGGTGAAGCTCTACCCTGACTCCGCCTCCTTCCCTGCCCTCCTTGTCTGGCATCCCCACTGGTTTCTCTTGGGAGCGGTTCTCAATTAATCCCTGCTCCGGAGCCCTGGTCCCAGGGCCTGCTTCTGGGGACCCCCACCTGGGACACAGAGGGTCCCTCTGTGCCCGCCCCGTACCCCGACGTGGGATGAGGGAGCAATGAAGGAAGAGATCCTGTGCCAGAGGAGCTCACACGTGGGTGGTGGAGGCAAATGGAGAAGCAGGCAATTTGGGCAGCTGAGAGACAGGCACAGGGGAAGGTGGCCCAGGGTGGACATTAGCTGAGGGTCCACCACCCGCACCACCTGCTGCTGTTCTCGAGTACCCACTGAGGCCACACGCAGGGCCGGGGACTGGCTCTCACTTAATCCTGAGTAGCCCTGCAGGATGGACTTCATCAGCCCCACTTTCCTCCTCAACAACACGAGGGGGGCGCCTTGGTGGCTCAGTGGGTTAAGCGTCCGACTCTTGATTTCGGCTCAGGTCGTGATCTCACGGTGCAAGAAATGCTTCCCAGGGTGCCAGGGCCTGCAGTGGGCAGGGGGGAGTTCTCATGAGCTGGCCAATACTGCCTCCGTCTTCATGGGTCGACTCAATGGGAAGATTGCTGTTAACCAAAGTAAGACATTCGAGACCATATAATAAATGTAGAATTCCATGCTGTGGTGTGCCCTGTGAAAACGCACAGGACGCCGTGAGAATGCATCATGGAGGATGGTTTCCATCACCTGGAAGAGTGCGATTTGGCTGGGAGGGAAGGTGAATGGGAGTGCCCAGGTGAAGGGAGTGGAATGGGGAGCCCCCAGGCAGGGAGGCAGCGTGTGAGAAGGCCCCCTGATGGAAGGGGCTCAGGGTTGAGCAGGACAATGTGACTAGAACAGGGTGGGTGGCTGAGAGGCTGGAGAGGCTGGCCAGATGATGACGCCACTGGCTGGGTCTGGTTGTGAGAACTATAGCGTGCACCTGCTCACACTGGAAGAGCCAGGGTCAGGTTTGACCCCCAGAGCCGGAGCCCCATTTACAATTTTGTGCCTGTAAGGACAAGGCTCTGGGGGCAGATCCCTGGGCCCAGTCCTGGATAGGAATGAGGGGCTGAGAGTGTATCCAGCCTGGCCAGTCTAGTTGGCTTCACCCACGTGGGCCTGGTGCCCCTCTTTTCCCTGAGCACCTGAACCAAGATCAAAGAGGGCAGGCCATCCAGGTTTCCCCGGGGAGTGATAGTTTTCAAACCTGAGTGTCTGGAAATGGGTGCATTTCTTACAAGTTCCCAGATGATGCTGGTGTGGGTGGGCTGGGACCACAGTCTGAGAACCAGTGTCCTGGGTCATTGCTGAGCCTAGTCCCAGGGAGACACCCCCACCTGACGTTCCCCTGAGGACCAAGCCATACAATGGAGTCGTGAGCACAGCAGCACCCCAGTTGCCAGGGGAATACCGGATGCTGATCCTTCACCGAAGTATCCTTGGGGCTCAAGACGCAGAACTGAAGCAGATTATATATGCTCCATGGTGGGGGCTGCCTGAGCAAGTCTGAAGTGCAGAGGCAGGTAGTCAGGAAGGGCTGATGAGAAGCGGCTGGAGCCCACAGATACCAGCTGAAGCTTGTGGTCCCAGGCAAGGGTCAGGAGGGAGGACCCAGGGGAATGGAAAGCAACTGTACACCCTGCTATGGTTTAGAGTCTCTTGGCTCAGGGAAAGCCTAAGTCCTCCAAAGGGCCTTTAACTGATTAAGTCAGGCCCACCCAGGAAAATCTCCCTTGTGATTAATTTAAGGTCAACAATCAGAGTCAACTGTCTTGGGACTTTACTCATAAGTGCAAAATCTTTTCCCAGCAGCACTTGGATGGATGTGTGATTGAATAATTGGGAAAAGGTGTGTAAGTGCTACAGTGTGACAATTGTCCCCATCCAGCCTCTGATACAATTTCCCTTGGTGGCTCAATGTAACCGGAAGTACACTACAAAGGGCATTCTGGGGACTGTAATCCAGTCTGGACATGCTGCCTGGGGCTATACCATGGTGGGGCAATTTTCTCAGCCCTTGGGAGGCTCAGGTCAGGCCCTGCCTGGGACTCAGCTTCCAGTACCTTCACCTTCCTGCTGACATTGCTTTCACACTCCTTGTTCTTTGGAATGTGCCTACTGACCTGGCCTCATGTTCTATAAAATAGCTTCCAAGGTGGCAAGATATTGTTCCCAAGGCTGGAACCCCAGCTGCAAAATGCCAGCAGGTGAGACCGAGGCAGGAGATGTCTAGGGAGGGTAGGGTGGCACAGAACACCTGTAGGGAGGAAGTCTGCATTAATCCAGGCTGGGCATAGCATGGAAAGTCTTCCTCTCTGGGCCCCTGGCTTCTCACCTGGACAACGAAAAGAGGGAATCCATGATCCTTAAGGACAAGAGAGAAGACTCTTGGAACTTCCAGATTAAAACCCCAGGTCAAACACCCGGGAATGTGACTTGCATTGGGCCACTCAGTGCAACACCTTATCCTTGAAGAAAATGGAATGGTGGCTTCAACATTCTGAGAGAAATATATTCTCAACCTGGAATTCTATACCCAGCTAAGTGACCATTTAAGTGTGACGGCACAATTATTGTCATCCCTGAAGACATCATAAAATTCAGCTCCCAGCCACCCTTTCAAAGGAAACTGACAGAGGATGTGCTTTGGCAAAAGAAGAGTCTAGGCTGAGAATGAGGAAACGATGGGCTCTACAAAACAGGAGGGTGGAGAAGGGGATGTCTCAGGATGACAGCTGAGGGGATGCCTGGAGGATGACTGGTCCAACTAGAAAGGGAATGTTAGAACTGGGCTTGAGGTTTGAAAAGAAATATATTGAGGGTGCCTGGGTGGTTCAGTTGGTTAAGCGTCTGACTTTTGATCTCAGCTGAGGTCAGGACCTCACAGTTCGTGAGTTCAAGCCCCACGTCAGGTTCTGCACAAGCACAGAGCCTACTTGGGATTCTGTCTCTCCTCTCTCTGCCCCTCCCTGCTTGCATGCACACGGTCTCTCTCTCTCTCAAAATAAATAAATAAATTCAAAATAAATAAATAAATAAATAAATAAACAAACAAATAAATAAATTGACTGGCATATGACAGGCCTGTGGGGTATATGAAAAAAAAAAAAAACAAACAGGAATAAACCCATAGAAAATTAAGCTAGTGAAAAAATATGTTAATAATGAAAGAAAAATAAAAGATGTTCAAGAAAGGAAACAAAATCATTGCTGAGTAACAAATAATATTTACAGGGTTATCATGATATAAATAACAACCATTAACCTAACCAGGAAAAATATATAATTACATTGAGGAAATGTGGAGGGATTCTCAGTGGGGTGGAAGAGAGCTAAAACATAGCTATCCTAACAGGAAATCAACAACCAATACTAAAAGGGATCAATCAAGAAATTAGGTGGGGGGTGCCTGGGTGGCTCAATCAGTTAAGTGTCCAACTTTGGCTCAGGTCACGATCTCACAGTTTGTGAGTTCAAGCCCCACGTCGGGCTCTGTGCTGACAGCCCAGAGCTTGGAGCCTGACGTGGATTCTGTGTCTCCCTCTCTCTCTACCCTTTCTCCGCTCACGCTCTGTCTCTCGCTGACTCTCAAAAATAAATAAAAGTTAAAAAAAAAAAGAAAAAAGAAAAAAAGAAATTCGGTGGAATCATATCATAAGCACTAAGGCTGCCAACGCCAGAAGAAACACTAAGAGTGTTAAGAAACAAACGCCGTTGCCTTATAGGGGTTGGGAGGAGGCTTAGAAGACCACTGAAGAAACCTTTAAGTAATAGTTGATTCAGAAACTGTACACATGTATAATTTTGGTAAAAGTTAAAATAACTTTAACACAATAGAATTCAAATTAAAAATCGGGGAAAATGAAGAATTATGGATACCCTATTGCAGGAAGCCTGCCATGAAAATATCAGATCGTGCCACCCCTGGCCATCCAAATCTGGCAACCTACCCTTCTGGTGCCTGGGAAAAAAGATGGACAGCTGACTGGAGCCTTTGGGGGAGGAGACCGCCAGCTCTAGCCGGGGAGAACTTTTTGAGGTTTTGATTGTTTGGGGGCAAACGGTCAATCTGAAAGAAAAAACTTTTCAAGAGATAAGTAAAGGCTTTGGTGGATGATCCCTTCCCAACACTTACAATAATGGCACTTGGTTAAACAGTCTATCGAGGACTGTGGATGTGTGAGAAGGGCTTATAGCAGATGGCTGTGTAAATACGAACAGCGTCATGTAAAGTGGCTTAGGGCACGGCTTTCCCCTGGCTCTCAAAAGCAAGCAGCTCTATTTACAGATTAACGTGGCCACGGGGCCGAGTTCAGGAATCTCACATCACACAGGTTCTAAATAGCCGGGCAAATATGATGGCTTGTACCAATTATTTGCAGTCACGCTGTAAGTACGTGACTGGCTGCTCTGGTTACATAGTAAGGAAAGGTTGCGTGTTCATAGCTAGGCAAACAGAATTCCTTGCAGGACGCTGTTTTTGCAAGTCCTGTATTTATCTAGCCAGCCCCTCTATTTTTGTGGGAGGGGATTCTCCGAAAGGTAAATGTAATACGAGTCTGTTTGAAGCCGGCACCGGGAGTGCTCTGCAAACACAGCCATTCACGGATCTTTGCAGGCCAGAGGGTCACCGCTATTTGCGGCTTCTGTCTCTGTGAACTCAACTAAAATTTATTTCTAACCCCCAAATCAATGCTCGCGGTGCTTTCATGCTCATTTGGAGACATGTGCAGATTGGCAGAAATTTGAGTGGCTCCATATGCACCTTCCCAACTGAAGTTGGACAAGGTGACCCTGCCTTCCTGCTTGGGCTCTCATCCCGTAAGCAAGTGTCCCTGCTGTGATCTATTTAATGCCACATTTCCCACGTTTTTGTGGGTTTGTTCTTGGTTTGTTTGGTTTGGTTTGTGGTGATTTCACAGTTTCAAACGGCCCCCAAGGGTAGTGCTGAAGTGCTATCTGGTGCTCCTGGGCAGAGAAAATTCATGTGTTAGGTAAGCTTCATGCAGGTGTGAGCTACGGTGCTGTGGACTGTGAGGTGTTCGTGAGTCGGCAGTAGATATTAAATAAGAGAATGCTTAAAGAGAAGCACGCATAGAACAAGGTTATGCATTGATCGGTTGACAACATTTTGGGACAAGAGGCTCACAAGAAATCTGTCCTGTATTTGCCCCTAGAAGCAACGGTTCTGTGTTCAATAGTTTAGTGTTCGCCATGATGTTATTACAGACATTGATGACCTCGAATAATGGAAACTACTTAGTTACCATTAGTAATAGTTTCTGTGGTTGTCTCCTCAACATCCACCGCCCCCCCACCCCCAATGTGGAGCAATCAACCTCAAAGTTTGGGTGGACTTAATGTCACCCCCAGATACAGGGTTGGGCCCAGACGGGTCTAAGCAAATCCTTGCTGTCCTATCCCTTCTGTTACAGTGATTTGATTCCAAAAACGAGATCATGTCCTAGGTTGGTCCAGTCAGAGTAACGTTTGTCTTAAATTACACTCCCCAGAAGTAGGATTGCCCAAGGCAAGACCCCTAAATAAGTTTAAGTTTCAGGTGGACAACAGATAATTTATAAGTGTAAGTATGTCCCAAATATTTCATGGGACACACTTATACTAAAAAAATTATTTGTTGTTTGGTGAAATTCAGATTTCCCTGAGCTTTTATATATTTTCACTTTACTTATTATTAATATTTATTTTATTGTTACTATTATTAACTGTATCTTTGCTTGCTGAACCCGGCAACTCTACCCAGACACAGACTGTGAAAGAAGGATTCATGTTCAAGTGCCGAATTAAGGAAGTGCCTGCTGGGGAGATGGTGAGGGAATGGGGAAGCCACACAAGGCTGAGATTTCAGCCTGGTCCCACAGAAGGGAGCTGGTTCTACAGGGGAGGTCCGAGTACACAAGTCACGTTGCACCTGAAGCGAGGGGAGCCGGGTTTCCAAAACACACGAGGCAATTTTTGGCAAAGGAATTTGGCAAAGGCCCCCTGGGAATGTCAACTCTCAAGTGTCTCCAGTCCTTGCCAGAACCTTTCCAGTGGCCCGAGGGCAAAGCTCTACAAAGAGCGTTAGGTGTAGACCGTTAAGAGGAAAGGCAGGGAATCAGTGCAGAGGATCCAAGGGGGCTTGAGGAGCACACCCCGAATATCCACCCTAGAGCTTTTGCTCCACAGTCAGCAGAGAGACCCGGATGTCACCCGGGACCTATGTTCCCATTTGCTATTACAGCTGTCTTGTATCTCAAAGGGTGGGCGGCTGGAGAGGGACAGGTGGCCGGAGGGGGGCAGGCAAACGGTGTCCCCTCTCCAGTTCTTGTTCCCCTGGAACCCCAGAATGTTGTTGGAAAATAGGGTTTTTACAGATGACATAAGTTAAGATGAGATCATATTGGATTAGAGTGGGCCCTGAATCCAATATCACTGATGTCCTCATAAGAAAACATTACACGGTTGGGGCGCCTGGGTGGCTCAGTCGGTTAAGCGTCTGACTTCAGCTCAGGTCACGATCTCGCGCCCCGTGAGTTCGAGCCCCGCATCGGCTCTGGGCTGATGGCTCAGAGCCTGGAGCCTGTTTCCGATTCTGTGTCTCCCTCTCTCTCTGCCCCTCCCCCGTTCATGCTCTGTCTTTCTCTGTCTCAAAAATAAAAAAAAATAAAAAAAATAAACCTTAAAAAAAAAAAAGAAAAGATTACACGGTGGGGTGGGGAGGGGTGGTGCCTGGGTGGCTCAGTCGGTTAAGCGACCAACTTCAGCTCAGGTCATGATCTCGCGGTTCGTGGGTTCCAGCCCCGCATCGGGCTCTGTGCTGACAGCTCGGAGCCTGGAGCCCGCTTTGGATTCTGTGTCTCCCTCTCTCTCTGCTCCTCCTCTGCTCGTGTTCTGTCTCTCTCTCAAAAATAAATGAACATTAAAAAAAACTTAAAAAAACGAAAAGATCACACAGGGATGACGGAGGCGGAGGTGGGGAAGGTGCAGCTACAAGCACGGGGCTGCAAGGACTGCCGCCAGCAGCAGCTGGAAGGGGCGAGGAAGGGAGGGTCACAGAGGAGCATGCCCCTTCCAACGCCTTGGCTGCCCAGCTCTCGCCTCCAGTCTATGAAAGACTAAATCTCTGTTATTTTGAGCCGCCCCACTCGTGATCATTTGTTACAGCAGCCCTAGGTAACAGAGCAACAAGGCTGAAGCTGCCTCCGCGGAAGGAAAAGTGTCCGCAAGGAAATAGCTGGGCTTTTCTGTGCTGGGGACCGACGCACATCCGGGTTCGGCTGTACTGGGGCCTGTGCCGTATGGGCTCCAACAAGTCTCACTCAGATGGAGCTGGAGTTTCTCTTATAGCTGAAAAGTACCCTACCTGACACCTGTTTTCAGAAGTACTGCCTTTGGGGAAGGTGCTAGAAACCAAGGACATAAGACCTGTGCCAAGTTGCTTGTGACAAGTTCCACGTTAACCCTGTTGTCACATCATTTCCCAGGACCTCCGCCTGCCAGGGGCCTGTAATATAGGACAGGACTTTTCCTTCTCTCCGTGGTGAGAGTCTGGGCTCACAAAACTGTTGTGGTGTGTCCCTCCAGGGAGGGACCTTTTTGATGCCTGGTTTTTATCACCGTTAATAGTGGATGCTGTGAGACACGGAGGAGGACTTTTGTCATCTAATTGTTTGAAGCTACGGCTGCTTCCCTGCAGAATTGGCCAAAGCCAATTCAGAGTGTCTGGGTGACCCTGAGAGACCCCGGATCTGCCGTTCGCGTGGGCCCCCTGGACACCCCCAGGGCTCTCTGCTTGACCCCTGTGGGCAATGCATCCTAGATTCTGCTGCTTTCTTCCCTCTGGAATTCATAGGCAACATTCACCTGGAGTCTACAGTGCATGGAACGTTCTGGGAGCACCGACTTTTAAGCGCCATCTCTAAGGAACAGCACCAAGTGCCTTAGTGGGTAAGTAAGCCACTGGGTCAGCCCAGATGGATGACCTCATCACAGGTTGAGCCGCCCGGGGGCACAAGCAGGGGCCCCAGATCAACTGCCGGCTGAGACAGTGCATGCTAGGCGAGAGGTCCCCAACGCCCCATCCCCTGCGTCCCAGTCCTGGCGCAGGAGACTCCTGGGGAGGAAAGACGCAGAGAGCCCCGTTCCGGGTGCTGCAGAAACCTGCCAAAAACAATTGGGCGTTTGCCTGTCGCCGGCTGAGGCTTTATCTGCGCTGATGCATACACAGAATTCTCTTTGAAGTCCACGGAATGTAATCAAGAGATTTTAAACGTTTGGTTTTCTGACGTTTTCTTTTTTGGAACTCAGGTTGTTTAAAGAGGTCTGGAATGTTTCGGAAGGGCAGGAGGGATGGGATTTCATTTTGATTCTGCTGTTCATTACTTGTGTAACCTTAGGTGCGTTCATGACTCCCATTGAATGGGTTCCATTGTCTGTAAAATCAGATTGATCCCTCCGCCCATCACTGGATTATCGTGGAGATTGCAAGAGCTAATGAAGGAATGTTACTTCCTCTCCCCATCGGCCTGCTGCTCTGCGCCCCCATTCCTACAGGGCCTCAGGGTCCTGAGGTGATTTGAACTTTTTCATATTTGTCATGGGAAGTCCCCAGGGTCTGGCCTTGGATTTTGTTCACCCCTTTTCATTCTAGAGCCCCACCAAGGACGGCAGCCCAGTGCAAGCCACTGTCCATCCCTAAATTAGAAGAGAACCTTACAAATTCTTTTGCCCAAACTTTTGCATAACAGGTGCCTTTCTTCTTTGCAGCCCCTAACTCATGGTCATCCCCCAATGGGGGGACCACCCAGCCAGTGGCGGACAGCCCAGTGGCCAGGAACCGTTTTCTTCACAGCCTGAGCTAAAACCGGCTCCCATAACTACTAACACCTTGGTCCTTTGAAAAGGCAGCATGAGTTCCCTTTGCCCTGTGCCAACTGTAACCCTTTGAAGACAGTCCTGTGCCCCTGTGGAGGGTTCCCCTGCTGAACATCATTCCCCAGTGCTGTCTAGGGACACTCATTATCCTGGAATACAGATTCCAAGGGCTACATTTCGTGCTAACAGATTCAAGTACATAAAAGCAGATCCCCAGTCTGCATCACTTAACTTAATTTCGGATGCTGAGCCCCCATTCTGTTTGACAGATCGTAGTTACTTGCTGACTCACCATTACTGATTTCTTAGCCACCTGGGGGGTCTAACACTTCATCAATTCAGAGCACCCCCACCCCTGGGACCAGGATGAGTTTTGGGAAGGAGAGGATGTTAAGCCAATGTCCTGAGTAAAGATGTTTCCACATCTCAGAGGTCATCTGGCTTGAACCTGACCAGGACCAAAATGGGCCTCGTCCTATCCAGCGCTTCGCCACAGTCCGTGGACTCCGACCTGACCCCCCACTCCAGGCCTGGGATAGAGCCGAGCCCTCACCGCATCTCCTGGGCACCTCTCTGTGCTTTTTGCACCTGAGACCCCTGACGGGTCCCCCGGGCCTGCCCTTACAGTTAACCTGCCCGCGAAAACCTTGGGGCCTTTGCATGCCGCTCCACAGGCAGGACGTTCCCCGCGGCCCTGCCACTCTTTCCCACACTCAACTGTCATGCCAGGCCCTCCGCGGCTCACTTCTTTTAGGCCTGCCTGCACAGAGGAAGCATTTTACCTTCCCGCCCTCAGCTCTCCCAGATTCAGGGCAGTCTCTGTCTCACGTTACCCCTCCCCAAATGTCTCTCTTTTTTTTTTTTTTTTTCACTTACAGGATGAAAATCCATCCTTTTTTTTTTTTTTTTTTTTTTTTTTTCACTTACAGAGTACCTGTTCTGCACCAGGAGTAAGTTGCTGTATCCCACCAGGAGTAAGTTACACATACCCACTATCCTTATCGTCACATGCCTCCTGCCAGGACAGTGTTAGGTCCACGTTGCAGATGACAGCCGGGGAGTTCAGAGAGCCTCTGTAATCCCAACGGGGACAAGCAGAGGACACGGTGGGCCGTAGCCCGAGAATACTGTGTAGCAGCCATTATGGGTCTTTCACTAGATGATGAGTTCACGGAGGCAGAGGCCACTACCCTGAATCTGGGACTTAGCGCAGAGTAGAAACGTGTCACTGGCTCCTAGCTACAAGGAGAGGGAACTGAGCAAATGCAGAGAGGCAAGCTGGGACCATGGGAAATTAAGGAGAACTGATGTCCCCGGGAACCAGTGACAGAGAATCAAGAAGGAACGAACTCCACTCTTTTTCTCTCTTCGGTCAGCCTGCCTCTGCTCCTGCCTGGGTCTGCAAGGTGACTCTTTTCTGTCTGTGGACCTGCTTCCCTATAGTCCCCATGACATTGACTTTGGCTGACCTGGCCAGAAGTATGTTTAAATCCCTCAACACCACCCACATGGCCCAGCTGTTTAAGGTCTCCATGCCCATCTGATCGGCCCCGTTTGATCAGACTCCATTCTTGGCTAAGCCAGTGGTGGCCGGGCAAGGGGTGTGGGCAGGCAGGACGTAGTGGGCATCCCTACCCCCCCCCCGCTTGGGAAAGGGCAGTTGTAGGAGTCCTGTTCAAGGTCACTCACCAATAACTAGTGGGCTGGGGACAAATGCTGATGTTCACACCTTGCCCTGCAAAACCAGTCAGCTGCCCTGTGGTTGCTTTTGCTGTTTTCCGGGCAGATCAGCTCTGTTGGCCAGTGTCCCCATCTTTGTGTCTGAGCCCAGTGATGAGCAACTCCACCCCTACCCAATGACACTTCCCTCCCAGCCCAAGGATGAAGGCCCTTCCAGGTTAAAAGTGGTTCATATGCAAATCATCTGCTGTGAAATGGCAGAATGTAGTTCTCCAAGGGCTTCCAGAAAGGACAGTTCTGGGGGGTTGAATGGCAGATTAATTCTGATCCACAAATTAATTTTGTCTCTTTGTATATCAAGGGTGTGCGAGACTTATTTAATTTGAAATAAATGTAATTATAGAAATGAATGAGCTATCAAAATTTTAAACATATGATCCATCAATATTGGCATGATGTGAGTGGCTGGTTATTATAAATAAAATGGGTCTTTGGCAATATGGAATTCAATTTCCCCCACAGAGTGTCTCATTATATCTTGACATCTGGGTTAATGCTAAATTACAATCCTTAATTTCCAAATCGGAGCTTAATTTCTAAATAGGAGGTTAACATAAATAACCTCTCCAGCTGTGGGGCTTCTGGGGGCTCTGAGGAGAGAAACTTCAAGGCAGAACAGTCTGTGGTTTTGTGCAATTATCTGCCCCTCCAAATTCTCTCCCACCAGTAGAGCGTTAGTTTCAGGGCAGAGGTAGGAACCATGGCGGCAACGCTTTCTGGCCCCTGAGAGTTTCCATGGGCTCCATCTGTTTGGTGTGATGGCGTGAGGCGTGGAGAGCCTCCAGACAGAACTGTCCTGCTGTCCGAGCATCCAGGGCAAGGACGGGGCACCTTGTCCCTCACCTGCACCAGCCAGCCAGCCCCAGGGGGATTCGCCAGCCCTGCAGCCCATCGGACAGAGCAGGGCAAGGGGAGTGCTCTATCCAGTGACCATCACTGAAGGGGACACACAGGGACTTCAAAACCCACATCTAAGGGTGAGCTGAGGAGGGCAGGCTTCTAGAAGGGGCCAGTGGAAAAATACTGCAGAGTGAGAGAAAGTCAAAATCATTCTGACGACTCTGAGGAAGAAGCTTCCTGAAAATGGTTCGTGGCGATGGTCAGAGTAAAATCTCAGCAAACTGCCTAGCAGGGTCAAGATGATGATGCAGGGGGACACGGCCTCCATAAGACAAGAGCAGGAAACCTGGAGGCAGGGAGGGTCTGTGCCTGAGGTCGAGGTGCAGGAGAAGGCAGGTGAAGGCAGGAGGAAGGCACTTGGAGAATTACAGTCCTCCCCCGGGGGCAGTAAAGGGCACAGGGGACTGGGACAGCAATGGGACTGATGGCTTTTTTTTTTTTAATTTTTTTTTTTTAACGTTTATTTATTTTTGAGACAGAGAGAGACAGAGCATGAACAGGGGAGGGGCAGAGAGAGAGGGAGACACAGAATCTGAAACGGGCTCCAGGCTCTGAGCTGTCAGCACAGAGCCAGACGCGGGGCTCGAACTCACGGACCGTGAGATCATGACCTGAGCCGAAGTCGGACGCCCAACCGACTGAGCCACCCAGGCGCCCCGGGACTGATGGCTTTGAGGACCAACCTGGCAAGTTTGCCCAGGATGCTGAAAAAAGGGGAGAAAATAGATGCAGATGATAAAAAATGAGTAGACTGCATGTTGAGGGCAGAGAACAGAGCCAATTTCATCATGAGCTGGGATAGATATTCCTAAGGAAGGAAGGAGCTTTTGCCGAAATCCCCCCATGTCCGGCCTTCCCTGCCCACTGCCTCCTCCCACCCCCTTCAGGCTGCTTTATTATTCTCCATAACACTGCCCGCAGCTGCCCGGAGCCCTGGTCCATTGTTTTCACTTGCTTAGTGACGGTTTCTCTTAGAATCTCTTCACTGTTGTATTCCCAGTGCCTGGAACACAGAAATAATTTCTGGATGAGTGAAAGTGTAGAAGTAGTGATCAAATACAGTCTCAGAAAAAGATTTCCCAGCTAAAGAGCTGTGTGTGTCGATTAAAAAAAAAATCATTCAGAAGTGATAATCAACCAATCAGGAAGGATACTCCTACATTGCAAAGCCTTTGGAATTAAATTATGAAAAAAAATTTCTTTTTTAAAAAAAATTATTATTTTTTTTAATGTTTATTTTTGAGAGAGAGAGAGAGAGAGAGAGAGAGAGAGAGCGTGAGTGGGGAAGGGGCAGAGAGAGAGGGAGACATGGAATCTGAAGCCGGCTCCAGGCTCTGAGCTGTCAGCACAAGAGCCCGACACGGGGCTCGAACCCACGGACCGTGAGATCATGACCTGAGCCGAAGTCGGACACTTAACTGACTGAGCCACCCAGGCGCCCTGAAAAAAAATTTCTTAAGCTACTAGGAAGAAAATTAAGACTTACATCTCAAGGAACAAGAAGAGGTGTAGGCTCAGATTTCTCTTCTGATGCTTCAAATGCTAGAAGGCAATGGAGCCGTGGATAAGCCATTTTGAAAGAGAAGGTTCACGGCCCACGATGTTACAGACAGATCATCTGGCACAAGTGAAGAGAACTCACAGCCTCCTTCTAACATGCAAGCACTTCAGACCTCCAGTCTGTGTGCCCTCCCCAGAGATCATTAGCCACAGCCACGCCCTCTGGGCCACCCCAGAGTAGCAAATCACAGAACTCAGGAATGAGAAAGTTGTGCTATGAGACATCAGGTGTCCCTAGAAGGCTGGTCAGCCCCGCAAACCTCGCCTGTCTGCACCCGGTGCACCGCTGTGGTTCCAAGAATCCGGTGGGGCTGGTGCCTCCGTCCACAATAGCCTCTGGGTGAGACTTAAAGCACCCAATTTAGTCAAAAGGGTGAGAATAATCATCCTGGAGAGAACAATGCTGTGACTGTCAAATAATCCACTGGAAAGTCCTCTCCTGGGGACAGGGTCTCATAGCAACCTCAGAAGCTCAATTCGAGAGGATTGCAACAATGTAATCACAAGAGTAACAAAGATTATGGTCGCAACAGTAGTGAGAGGTGGAGAACAGCAGTGTGCTCAAAGCTTTCTAGCTCATTCTCACCACAGCCCTTTTAGATCAGTAATATCATCATGTATTCCCATTTTGTCTTTGGAGAAACCGAGGCTCAGAGAAGTTAAATGCTTCACTCACACGGCTAGTAAGTAGCAGACCTGGATTCCAGCCTGAGCAGTTTGCGTAATATACGTTGTTCCTAAGTGCATATGAAACGTTCACAAAGCTAGATGCGTTTGCTAGACCATGAGATAAGTCTCAATTGATTTCAAAAGATCGAAATCCTATAGAATATGTTTTTTGATAACAATAGAATTTAATTAGGAGGGAAAAGAAAAAAACCCCAAACCCCCAAAACGAAAAACCCTAGAAAATTGTCCAAGTGTTGGATGGATATATAGCATCCTTGTAAATAACCAATAACCTATAGGTCAAAGAAAAATAAACACGAGGGAAACCCAACAACATTTTTAACTTAATAATGAAAAAAAGCATCAAAAAATGTGGGATGAAGCTAAACCAGTACTTAGAAGGAGATTTCTATTAAAAACATTAGAAACTCAGGGGCGCCTGGGTGGCTCAGTCCATTAAGCGTCCAACTCTTAATTTGGGCTCAGGTCATGATCTCATGGTTGTGAGACTGAGCCCTGCGTCAGGCTCCATGTATGGAGCCTGAGAAATCATAAATAAATAAAATAATAAATAAGTAAAAACTTAAAAAAATTAGAAACATATATTAGAAAAAAGAAAGTTTTAAAATCAATGACCTAAGTGTTCTCCTGAAGAAGCTAAGTTCTTAAGAAAAGAAGTTCTTTGACCAGATAAATAAAATTGATAAGCTCCTAACAAAAATGATCAAGGGAAAAAGAGAACAAATTATCACTATGAGAAAGGACAAAAGACATAACACTGTGTATCCTACAGACATTAAAAGAATAAAAAAGGGAAACATTATAAACAACGCTGTGCCAATAAGTTTGACAACTCAGAGGAAATGAACAAATTCCTTGGAAAATATGCCTTATCCAAATGGACTCATTAAGAAATAGAAAATAAACCCTGTATCTGTCACACATTATATTCATAATTTTAACATTATTTCACACATACAAAAAATCCCTCTGGGTCAAGAAGGTTTCACTGGTGAATTCCATAACACAATGAAGAAAGGAAACAAAACTAATTTGATACAAACTCAGAAAACAGAGGAACAGGAATTACTTTCTAACTTGTTTCTTGAAGCCAGAATGACCCTGATACAACATCTGACAAAGGTGTGAGGGAAAAAGAAAATTACAGACCAATATTCCTTATGAATTTAGACATAAAAATTCTTATATTTGTGGGGTCCTGGCTGGTTCAGTTGGAAGAGTGTGCAACTCTGGGTCTTGGGGTTATGAGTTTGAGCCCCACCTTGGGTGTAGAGATTACTTTAAAAAAATTTTTTTAAATGAAGTATTCTCGTATTTGTTTCTTATTCATGCTGTAACAAATCACCACAGACTTGATGGCTTAAAACAAGACACATATTGTCTTATAGTCTTGGAAGTCAGAAGTAGGAAATCAGTTTCACTGGGCTGAAATCAAGGTATCAGCAGAGCCAAACCCCCCTGAGCTCAAGGGGAGAATCTATGTGCTTTTCTTTTCCAGCTTCTAGAGTACCTTCCTTGTCCCTTACTTCCGCGTTCAAAGTCACTCAGCCATGCAGCATCTTGCTTTGTGGTGACATCTCCCTGTCTTGTGGGGGTGAAATCTCCCTCTGCCTCCCTTTTATAAGAACCCTTGTGATTACATTTAGAGCCCACCCAGACAATCCAGGATGATGTCTCCAGGTCAGAATCTTTAACTTTACTCATATCTTCAAAGTCCCTTTTGCAGGTTCCAGGGATTAGAATATGGACCTCTTTGGGGACCATTCTTCAACTTATCACAATACTTAACAAAATATTAGCAAATCGAATCCCATCATCATGATTAAGTATAATTTACTACAGGAATTCAAGGCTGGTTTAACATTTGAAAATCAAAGATGTATTGGAAGGAAAGATGAGGGATCTTAATGGAGTGTTGGAAATATTCCTTGACTGAGATGTTGCTTATACAGGTGTATGCAGACATTAAAATACATTAAATTTGGGATGCCTGGCTGGCTCAGTCAGAAGAGCAAGCGACTCTTGATCTTGGGGTTGTGAGTTGAAACCCATGTTGGGTATAGAGATTAATTAAATAAATATTATATATTATATACTACATATATATATATATATATATATATATATATATATATATGGGCACTTGGGTGGGTTAGTCAGTTAAGCATCTAACTCTTGATTTTGGCTCAGGTTGTTCATGGGATGGGACCCTGTGTCATCAGGCTCTGCTCTGAGCTGCTTGAGATTCTCTGTCCCTCTCTCTCTGCCCCTCCCCTGCTCATGCTCTCCCTCTCTCAAAGTAAATAAATACACTTAAAAATATATATAAAATTTAACACTTATGATCTGTGCATTTTATTGTAAGTAAATTTTATCAGAAATAGAACAAAGCAATATAACAACAACAACAAAACCAACCCAGAGAATTATTCCCAGGTTTTAGGCATTAATATCAATGAGGAAAACAGGGAGAGATCCAGATCCAGGAGGAAACCAAGGATTCGCTTCTGCACCTGTTGTGTTTGAGATAAGATTAGGCAAAGATGTCAGCCAGGCAGCTGCATATTGGAGAATGAGAGGGACTGATGGGCTGGTGCTTGGGTGTAGAGGCAGGGAGAAGAGGGCCCAGGGCTCGGGGCTAGGTTTCCTGCTTGGATGATTGGGTGGCCGATGAGGCCCTTTGGTTAGATGGGACCTCAGAAGGAGGGTGATGCTGGCTGAGCTATCTGGTGGTGTCTCCTGGCCCGGGAAAGAATAGGCAAGGATCCTGCTGGGCTATTCCTCCCCTCAGGGCTTGGCTTTCATGGCTTCTATGAGCACAGACGTGGTTCTGGGAGGCCAGCTGGCCTGCTCCATCGGGAACCTTCACATCTCACCTGTGGCTGCTGCCCCACCCACAATATGGCCGCCACGGAGGCCACTCTGCCTTTTCCACTCGTGGGGTCCTCTGTGGAGCCTGCCCTGGTGTCTCCACGGGGCTTTCCCTAACACAACGCCTTGCTAAGGGGAGTGCTGACCCTCTGACTTCACATGAGACATTTGGGTGCAAATGCTTGACCATCAATCACTCTCTCTTTCAACATTTTATCCAGAAGTAATTTCAAACTTACAGAAAAGTTGCAAGAATAATACAGGAGCACCTATATACTATTGAACCAGATTCAGCCTTGGATAACATTTGGTTCCTTTTCTTTATCACTTGTGTTCCTCCCTCTCTCCCTCCCTCCTTCCCTTCCTTCTTCCCTTCCTCCCTTTCCCCTTCCTTCCTTCCTTCCTTCCTTCCTTCCTCCCACCTTCCTTCCTCCTTTCTTTCCTCTATCTATCTATCATCTATCTATCTATCTATCTATCTATCATCTATCTATCTATTGTCAGTTCTCATTATTCCCAACAGTTGTATTCTTCTTTAAAGTGGTCAAGAACACTGAATTAGTGAATACTGAACCGTTGCTCCTGGGGAAATACCGGGTTAGTTTCCCTCCAGCCTCTGGTTATATTTTCCTTCAACTAATCAACACATAACCTTGTCTTGTATGTGTTTCTGTTTAAAAATACCTTACCTGATATACATCCTTGATTCATGAACACTGAACTCATGGCAACTATCCTGTCACCCACGACTGGATACAGCTTACCTAACACACATCCTTTCCCTCTAAGCTTTCTTGCAGATAGCACTGCGGCATTATATTTAAAGGCCATTGTAAGCAGCAAAATCGCCAACGAAAAGCACAAAAATGTGAAAAACATGGCATTAAATAGATCCTGAAAAGGTCACTTGTTTATTGTAGAAGAGTTGAAACAAGAAAGTAGGGTCTCTCACTGTGCACACTGGTGACTCAAATTTTCCATCCCTCTCTGTATGTCTGCAAAGGATGGCAAAAACTGGGTGAGTGTTGATTTTGGGGTTACAAACACATTTTAGTGAGTAGGCAAATTCGCAAATACAGAATCTGTGACCAAGGAGGATTGACTGTGTGGGGACACCGTGCGTGTCTACACAGTTGACCTTGAACGACATGGGATTGAACAGCATGGGTCCACTTACAAGCGGATTTTTTTTCAATAAATACACCCATCCACTGTAAAAGTGCTTTCTTTTCCTTACAATTTTCTTAACACTTTCTTTCTTCTAGCTTACTTTATTGTAGGAATACTGTTCATATTACTTAATAACATGCAGAATAGGTGTTAATCGACTGTTGACGTTATTGGTATGGCTTCCAGTCCACAGCAAGCTATCAGTTAAGTTTGGGGGGAAGCCAAAAGTTAAACACGGGGGCACCTGGGTGGCTCAGTCAGTTAAGCATTGGACTCTTGATCTCGGCTTGAGCTGACAGCGTGAAGCCTGCTTGGGAGTCTGTCTCTTCTCTCTGCCCCTCCCCCACTCGCTCACGCACGCTCCCTTTCTCTCTCTCAAAATAAATAAATGAACTTTAAAAATTAAAAAAAAAAAGTTAAACACAGATTTCAAACTGTGCAGGGAGTCGGTGCCCCAATCCCCATGTTATTCAAGGGGCAACTACATACACACGCACACACACGCACACACACACACACACACACACACACACACAGATCTAATATGTTACTTTCCCATGGCTGCTATAACAAATTGCCACATACTTGGTGGCTTAAAACAACACAAATTTATTCTCTTATAGCTCTGAAGGCCAGAAGTCCAACATCGTTTTCACTGGGTGAAATTCAAGGTGTCAGCCATGCTGGCCCCTTGAGTTTCCAGAGGAAAATGCATTTCCTGGCCTCCTCTGGCTTCTGGAGGCCCCTCCCTCAAGGCAGCCTCCGGGAGCCTATGGTCACATCTCCAAGTGCTCCTTCTGACCTCTACGCACCCCCCCATAAGGACACCTGTGATTACATCAGGGCCCACCCAGATAATCCAGGGCAACCTTCCCATCTCAAAGTCCTTAACTGACTCACATTTGCAAAGTCTTTTTTCGACCATAGAAGTTAACACCCACACGTTTCAGGGATCAGGACATAGATATTTTGGGGGGTCATTCTTCAGCCTGCCACAGCACGTTTGTGCAGTGGGTAGGTCCACACACATATACAAACACACACAGGCTTTTCTTCTGAACTGTTTCAGAGTAAATGGCATACATCGTTGCCCTTTACCCTTAAATGCTTCCAGGTCTGGTTCCTAAGAAGGACTTTCTCTTATACAACTATCCTAGAATTAGCAACATCAGGAAGTTTTCAATAGACACAACACTTTAATCTGCAGGCATATTCAAATTTTGCTCATTGGCCCAAGAATGTCTTTATTCTTCCTTCAGTGTGGGACCTAGTCTGGGATGACATTTGGTTGTCGTGTCTTGTTATCTTATTTAATCTGGAGGATGTCCTCAGCTTTTATTGGTCTTTTATGGAGTTGACATTTTCCAAAACATACAGGCCTTAACAAAAAAAAAATAGAGCACTGCGCATCTGAGGTCAGGTTCAGATCACGCAGCTCTGACTCCACGTTGTGTTCTCTGGAGGTCACGTCTGGAGGCCCACGTTGGGCATCTGCCCCTCGTGGTGACCTCAATGGTGATCAACCCCAGATGTGACCGGACGTCTCTACTTTATACGGGTTTTCCCCCTTGCAAACCAATAAGCAGTCCGGGGGAGGCACTTCAGACCATGTAAATTCCCCACCCGCCCCGTGGATTTACATCCATCCATGATTCTTACGTGAACCCTTCATAACTGAGAGGGTTGCACGCTGATGATTTTCTGCCACACATTTACCCCCTACAGCTACTAGTTGTCTGTCCCTCAGTGGCCTACTGTAAGCAAGAGGCCCGTGCTCCTTCATTTACTTACTCCTCTGTTTACTCTTTACTATCAGTAAAACCCAGGGTTCTCAACCTTGGTGCCGTTGACATTTTGCACCAGATCATTCTTTCTGTGGGGTGGGGACAGCCCTGTGTGTTGAACGGTGTTCAGCAGCATCCCGGGCCTCTTCCCGATGGATGCCAGTAGCACCCCACTTGTGACCACCAAAATCGTCTGCGGACATCGCCCAGTGTCCTGGGAGACAAAGTCACTCCCGGTTGAGAATCAGTTATAGAGATTCACGGATTCCTGCTTGTTCTAGTGGCTGATATTGATTTTGATGCTTCGATTGTCCCGTATTCGGCCACCAGGAGCAACCTCCAGCATGGGTCCTGTGTCCTGGCTTTCCAGTCACCTCCTCCCTTTCTGCCTTGACAGGATGTGCCAGGCTCAGCCTGTGTGTTCCCCGCCCCCGCCCTGGCATCAGCCGTTCCTCCCAGGAGCCTGGCACAGCTATCTTCTCACAGTCGTATCTAAATGTAAATTTGAGGATTGCAGACTGTACCCAGTGAAGTTCAAGTGCCCCTGGCCTCTCCCTTGTGCCTGACTTCATCTCATCCCTCCGCCTGGTTTGCCCCTGCCCCTGCCCTGTCCTTTCTACTCGCTTCCACTGCCACTGGTCTCCCAGTTGAGACATCTTGGTGGGAGTTCATGGTGTTGGTGTTTGAAGGGCAAGGAGCCATGCCATCAGGCTCTAGGCCCCCAGTCCCCTGCAAGGAGGGTTTGGCCCGTCTGACAGCCCTCTGGTTTCCTTGGGGGCAGGGGCCAAGGCGGCTGGGAAACGGGGCGAGGCTGATACTGGGGACACTCCTTGGTTCTGTGGCACCTGCCTCGGTACTGTGCGGTATTTTCCTCCTTTTCCTTCTGGCCTGTTGCATGACAGGGAAGAGCCAGCCCGTGGAAGCCGCTGTTCTGTATTCCAAAGGCGGGTACTGTGTCAAAGGTCATAAAGAATCATCGCGGGAGGGGCTCCAGGTTGCTCGTCAGCGTGTCCCCAGGCCTGAGTTCTCTTGTCGCTCCTGTAGGTAAATACCTAACCGAACTCTTAGACTGTGTGCCTCTTGAAGCCAGAGATTCTATATTTTATTATTAAAAATCACAACCACAGAAAAAGTGGAAAGAATAGTAGGATGGACACCTGTAAACCCTCTGCCCAGATGTAGTTGTTCATAATTTGCCCTGTTTGCTTTGTCAACATATGCATACAGATCAGTAGTGTTTGTTTTTTAACTGACCGTTTGAAAGGAAGTTGCAGACGTCATGACATTTCTTACATCCCTTAGCATGTGTCTCCTAAGAATTGAGGACATTTTCCTACAAAACCATTATCATACGTAAAGAGTTCAGAATAATTCTCTAATATCTTCTTTTTTAAAAAATGTTTATTAATTTTCGAGAGAGAGGGAGAGAGAGAGAGACAACACCATTATCACACCTAAAGAGTTCAGAATAATTCTCTAACATCTTCTTTTTTTTTTTAATTTTTTTTTTCAACGTTTATTTATTTTTGGGACAGAGAGAGACAGAGCATGAACGGGGGAGGGGCAGAGAGAGAGGGAGACACAGAATCGGAAACAGGCTCCAGGCTCTGAGCCATCAGCCCAGAGCCTGACGTGGGGCTCGAACTCACGGACCGCGAGATCGTGACCTGGCCGAAGTCGGACGCTTAACCGACTGCGCCACCCAGGCGCCCCACTAACATCTTCTTTTTTAAAAAAAATGTTTATTTATTTGAGAGAGAGAGAGAGAGAGACAGACACAGAATCTGAAGCAGGCTGCAGGCTTGGAGCTATAAACACAGAGCCTGACGTGGGACTCGAACTCAAGAACCGTGAGATCATGACATGAGCTGAAGTTGGAAGCTTAACTGGCCGATCCACCCAGGGGGCCCTCTAATATCTTCCAAAATCAGTCTGTATTCAAATTTCACCGACTGTCCCAAGACTGACCTTTATAGCTGTGTGTTTTTGTTTGTGTTTTTTCCCCCTACTGAACCAGTATTCAGTCAAGGTTGACTTTTAGTTGCTGGATCTTTCTGGTCTCTTTTCATCTAAACCCCCAAACTCTCCAGCTTTCATTTTCCCATGATGTTGGCTTCCCGTGGAGCCAGGCCAGGAGTCCTGGAGAGGGAGGGATGGTGTTACCTTCACCTGTGTGTCCTCAGCGCCCCAGGGCAGGAGTGGGACTGGGCAGCAAAGGGGCCGAGGAGCTGGGAGGCAGCCCCGCGGTGGCAGTGGAGTGGGGACAGGGTGGACCCCACTCCTGCCCCTGCCCCCCCCCCCAAGAAACCTTCTGGCTGCTGGCCTGTCGCCCTGGTGTCTGTTCCCACCCACCACACCTTCATGCCTCACAGTGACACAGGTTGATGTCCGCACTCATGCTTTGGGAGGTTTAATCTGTTTTATTGAATTTCCAGATTCTCAAATCAATACCATAAGAATGTCCAGAAGAGATAGAATCCCACTCCAGGTGTTTTGGCAAACAGAGTTAATATTTACGCCCTGGTGGTTTCCCTTGACGGCCTCAAATAGCTTATTAAGTCTCGCCACGAGGGAGTACCTCACCCAACGTGAGCCAGCATAGGGCACAGGGAAGCCACACGCTGCCACCCTCCAGGGCCTCATTTCCAGGCCAAGGTGGGGGCGAGGTGGGGGCCACAGGGGCGCTGGCCAGGAGAGGCGGTGCTCACGAGGCATTTTTAGCGGGCCCACGTGCAAGTTATTTTGAACCTCTCTGCATAGCTCCGTAATAACAGGACCTCCTGCATTAGACGGGACCGTTATGTGCCAGCCTGGCCCTCTGAACCCCTACCAGGGCAATGGCCTGGCCACAACGGTGTGGACCGAGCAGAGGCAACTGACAGGTGAATTCTTTCTCTGGGATTTTGAAGTAAGAGAAGTTGCCTATTAGCAGGGGCCCTTGAGATGGAGAAGGCCATGTTGGGACCATGCAGGGACACAAGCTGGCTGGTCGCAGGCAGGGGACGAGGCCTAGAGAGAAGCAGGAGAGGAAACTGACAGGCCGAAGAGGGGGCAGGAGGCCAAGAGGCTCCCGAAACACCGCCGCTGTGGGTTCCAGGGGCCTCGAGGTGCGTCCGCTTGTCCTTGGAGAACCCTCTATTCCTTACAAGGGCCTCTTTGTTAGCTTGCAGGTGGGGGAAGGTGAGTACCTCTACACTGAAGGGCGCTGGCCTGCCACTCCACTGCCTGGAGGGTCGTTGAGTTTGAAATGAGGCAGTGCTAGGCCGTGTCCAGCAGGGTAGTTAGGCAAGTTAATAGGGCTGGGCGCTAATCCCTGCCTACCTCCCGCCCGCAAGGCCTGCCTGCAGGGGTGCTGAGCCACAGGGTTTACAGGCTTGAGAGGATTGGAAGGCAACCCCCAGGCCATCCCAACCCCCTTAGCCACCCTAAGGCTAGACATCTCTCTCATCGCGGCCCTACAGGAGCACACGGTTGGGGTTGGATACAGCTGGCACAGAACCGGAAACCGAGCACCTCCCAAGGTGCCCCTCAGGATGGCTCCATGCTGAACAAGCAAGGGCCCTGGTGGAGCCCAGCCTGGCCACGGGTGCAGAGCCCAGCATGAACCACACTGTAAAGAAGGATGGGGTCAGGCCAGTATCTTGGAGAAAGGGGGCAGTGAACGTGGCTTTAAAAGATAAGGAAGGCACAGGGATGGGCTAAGGGCCGTGGGGTCCCAAGAATGGCTTGCCGGTGTTTCTCGAAGGCCAGAAAAGGGCCCTGACTCCATCTTACGCCCTTGGCAGCAGGTGGTTAGACGTTAAGTGAGGCCTCCTCGGGACCAAGGGCAGGCAATGGGAGGGGTCACCTCCGGGTGCAGGCGGCACCGGGGTTTGTGGTCTATGAAAAAACAAAGTATCCAAACATCAATGAAACAGACGAATGGTTGATCCTTGCCGATTGTCATCTCCCAGCAGCAATTCGAAACGTCAGTGACAACATTTTCCTCTGTAAAACTGGGAGATCATGACCTGAGTCGAAGTCAGGTGCTCAACCGACTGAGCCCCACCGATGGTTATTTTAGAACTAAATAATAAATCAGAAAAATAAAACATTATGTCACCATATGATTCTGTAAATATCTGAATCGTACCCTTGGCAGATGTTTTAGTTTTATTAAAAGCCACCTACTAGTTACAGGCCAATTATTTATATAAAATATTATTCCCTCAGCCTGTAATTAAAGGATCAAAGTTCAAACTGCGAGGTAGATCTAAAAAATGCTAGATAAACAGTTGATTTTTTTCTGTGAAGTATTGTAATATTTTATTTCTTTTTTGTGTGTCTTTTCTTTTCAAGTTTTTAAAATTTTTCTTCACCTGGAGACGCCTGGCTGGCTCAGTCGGTTGAGTGTCTGACTTCAGCTCAGGTCATGATCTCACGGTTCGTGAGTTCAAGCCCTGCATCTGGCTCTGTGCTGTCAGCCCAGAGCCCGCGTTGGATCCTCTAGTCCCCTTCTCTCTCTGCCTCTTCCCTGCTTGCCCTCTCATTCTCTCAAAAATAAATGAGCATTAAAAAAAATTTATTTACCTGAATGGTCGTGTGCATGTGTGCGTGTGTGTGGACGTGCGTATGTGATTTTCAGTAAGAGAGAAGTTTCACTATCTGTGTTCTCCTCTGGTTATTAATACTTTCCCATTACATGATTATACAGGAAGTAGGTTCATTGTAAGAGACGGGGGCGAGGGGGTCATAGATGAGCTCCTGGGTGTCAAACCGCTTGGCAAGTCACACGGAGGCTTTCAGAAGCCAGCACTCTGCACTCCCCATGCCCTGCAGGCAGCCTGTGCTCACAGTGCGGCCTGGTGAAAGCAAGGGGACCTTCCTGTGCCTCAGTTTCTCAGCCTGGGAATGGAGATAGCCACTCTCACATGGCTACTGGGGGCCCCCAGGCAGTCAGGCTCCAAACCCCTGCTGGCTGAGGTGTGAGAGAGGAGCAGAGGGTCAGGGCTGGACGGGGGAGCCCGCAGGCTCGCGTTTTGGCAGAAGGCAGACTGGGCTTCTCCACTCCACCCGGGTGACCATCGGTGAACTCCGGCCCTTCCTGAGCAGCTGTTTCTCAGCTGTAAGAAGAGATGGTAACTGCTCTCTTTGAAGTCTCTGGGTGGGGAGATACATGAAATAGCACACACAGCAGCCTGGCCCGGCCCCGGGCTCATGGCAGGTGTGCCGTCGAGAGAAGGCGGTTTCTATAACCACAACCTGGGGGGAGAAGTAGCCTCTTGAGGAGTGACGGGAGCCTCTGGAGGGCAGCAGGGGTACCAGGAAGGAGGAGGATCCGATCCAGGGCAGGAAGAGGGCAATCCAGCTCCCTCCACATGCTGACCGCACTGGCCTTCCCGGATTTCCCTCCTGTTCTTCCCATGGGGCTCCAGGCCCCCGCGCCCTCCAGGGAAGCCCAGCCCAGACCCGGCTGTCATCAGAATCACCTTGGCGGCTGTCACATAATCCAGACTCCTGGGCTCCACCCCTAATGATTTAGATTCCACAGGTATGAGTTGGGAAATATGAGTCTTTTTTTAATTGAGGTAAAATTCACAGAATATAAAATTAACTATTTAAAAAAATGTTTGAAGTTTATTTATTTTTGAGAGACAGGGAGAGAGAGAGAGAGAATGAGCGGGGAAGGGGCAGAGAGAGAGGGGGAGGCACAGAATTCGAAACAGGCTCCAGGTTCTGAGATGTCAGCACAGATTCTGACACAGGGCTCGAACTTGGGAACAGCGAGATCACGACCTGAGCTGAAGTCAGACACTTAACTGACTGAGCCACCCACGCGCCCCTAAAATGCACTATTTTCTTTTTTTTTTTTTAATTTTTTTTTTCAACGTTTATTTATTTTTGGGACAGAGAGAGACAGAGCATGAACGGGGGAGGGGCAGAGAGAGAGGGAGACACAGAATCGGAAACAGGCTCCAGGCTCTGAGCCATCAGCCCAGAGCCTGACGCGGGGCTCGAACCCACGGACCGCGAGATCGTGACCTGGCTGAAGTCGGACGCTTAACCGACTGCGCCACCCAGGCGCCCCACAACTTTCTTAATACTGTCTTTTGAAGCATAAATTTTTAAATTTTGATGAAGTTCAATGTATCTCTTTTTGTTGTTGTTGTGTGTGTTTCCGGTGCCATATCTAAGAACCCATTGACTAATTCAAGGTCATGAAGATTCATCTCTACATGTTCTTCTAAGAATTCTACCATTTTAGCTTTCCCATTTGGGTCTGATTCGTTTTGAATCAAGTTTTGTGTGTGTTGTGAGGTAGGAGTCCAATTTTATTCTTCTGTACGTGGCTATCCAGGTGTCCACCGCCCTTTGTTGAAAAGACTCTTCCTTCCTTATTGAATAGTCTTGCACCCTTATCAGAAATCAATTGACCATAGACATATGAGTTTATTTCTGGGCTTGCAATTCTCTTCTATTGATCTATATGTCTTCTATATGATCCTTCTGTTAGTTCTGCAGTGGTTTGATGACTTCAGCTTTGTAATAAGTTTCAGTATCAGGAAACGTGAGTTTTCCAACGTTGCTTTTCTTTTTCAAGATTTTTTTGCCTATTTAGAGACCCTTGAAATGCCATATGCTTTAATCTTCATGCTTTGATTCTTTCTAGTGGTTTTGAATTTAGCCTTGCTTCTTTCTATAGTCCCTTGAGGTGTGAATTTAGCTTATTGGTTTGGGATAATTTTTCTTTTTAAATGTATGAATTTATAGTTATAAATCTGCCTCCTCACTGCTTTCATGCATCTAACATGGGTTTGTTTGTTTGTTTTTTCATTTTTTACTGTTTATTTGTTTTTGAGAGGCAGAGCACCAGCAGTGGAGGGACAGAGAGAGAGGGGGACACAGAATCTGAAGCAGGCTGCAGGCCCTGAGCTGTCAGCACAGAACCTGATGCCGGGCTTGAACCCATGAATCGTGAGATCATGACCTGAGCTGAAGTTGGACGCTCAACCAACTGAGCCACCCAGGTGCCCCTGTTTTGTTTTGTTTTGTTTTGTTTTCATTTTCATCTCAAAGTATTTTCTTATTTCACTTGTAATTTCTTTTTTTGACTCATTGGTTGTTTAAGAGTGTGTTTAATTTCCACATACTCATGAACTTTCTTCTTTATTTATTTCTAGTTTCACTCCATTGCAGTCATTCTTTAAAGTCAGTTTTCCTGGATATAGAATTCTTGGCTGGTTTGTTTTCTCTCTCTCAGCACTTTATGTCATATTCTGACCAACACAAGTTTCTGATGAGGAAACCTGTTAATTTTTTAATGGATCCCTTGTTGGTGACGATTAGTTGTCTCTTACTGCTTTCAAGATGCTTTCTTTGTATTTGTCTTTCAACAATTTGACTACACTGTCTTTCAATGTGGGTCTTTTTGAATTTACTCGGCTTAGAATTTGTTGAGCTTTTTGGATGTGTAGACTCATATCTTTTATCAAATCTGAAAAGTTTTGGGCCGTTATTCATTCATTCAAATATGCTTTCTTCCCCATTCTTTCTTTTCTCTCCCTTTGGGACTCCCATTGTACATATATTTGTATAATTGATGGCACCCCACAGGTTTCCTAGGCTCTTTTTATTTCTCTTCACTCGTATTCTCCTCTTCACTGGAATAATCTCAACTGACCTATCTTTCAGTTCATTGATTCTTTCTTTTGCCTGCTCAAATCTGCTGTTGAAGTGAATTTTTCATGTCGGTTTTGTACTTTTCCACTACTAAATTTCTATTTGATTTCTGTTATGGTTTTCTCCTTATCTACATTCTCTGTTTGGTAAGATATGATTCCCCTGGTTTCCTTTAGTTCTTTCAACATGTTTAAAACAATTTATTTGAAATCTTTGTCTAATGAATCCAATGCGTGAGCCTCCTAATCGACAGTTTCTAATAATTTTTTTTCTCCTGTGAATGTACCATATTTTTTTATTATTTACATGCCTCATAAGTCTTTGTCAGAAACTAAAGATTTGTTGGCCACTCTGGAAGCCAGATTCTCCTTCCCTCCCCAGGGTTTGCTGTTGCTTGTTAGGTTGCTGTGTGCTTGTTTGGTGACTTTCCTAACCTATTTTTGTAAAGTCTGTATTGTTTGTCATCTGTGACCACTGAAGTCTGTGTTCCATTAACTTAGTGGTCAACTAGTGTTTTGAAGAGTTTTTATTTGTCTGTTTTGTTTTAATGCTTGGGACTAAAAAAAAAAAAAACCAGAGAAAAAGAAGAAGAAAAAACTACTTTCCCAGTCTTTGAAGATTGCCTCTGTATAGGGACATTTCTTCAATGCTTAGCCCGCCATTTATCACGCTGTCTTAGCCTCCACTTCCTGCTTGTATGGAGACTGAAGGTCATCCAGAGGTGAAAGCTTAGGGTCTTCTCAGATCTTTTTTTTTTAATGTTTATTTATTTTTTTGAGAGAGAGAGAGAGGCAGAGAGAGAGGGAGACACAGAATCCGAAGCAGGTTCCAGGCTCTGAGCTGTCAGCACAGAGCCTGACACGGGGCTCGAGTCTATGAACTGTGAGATCATGACCTGAGCTGAAGTTGGACACTTAACCAACTGAGCCACCCAGGCATCCCTCAGATCTTTTCTGAGCCAACATCCAGCCCTGGTCATACATGTGATCTTCTTGGCATTCTGCCAACCAAGAATAATCTACGTGGCAAAGTCCTCCTTCAAAATTGAAGGAGAGATAAAGAATTTTCCAGACAAGCAAAAGTTGAAGGAGTTTATCACCATTTGGCCAATCTTACAAAAAATGGTAAGCTTTAAGCTAATATGAAAGACCACTAATTAGTAACAGGGAAAGAAATGAAAGTAGAAATGTCATTGGTAATGGTAAATATATGGTTAATGTCAGAATACTCTAATGCTGTACTGGTGATGGGTAATCACTTATAAATCTAGTATAAAGGTTAAAAGACAAAAGTAGTAAAAATAACTACAGTAGTTTGTTAATGGATATATAGGACAAAAGATGTAAATTGTGACATCAAAAACATTAAATGTGGGAAGGGGAGAGTAAAAATGCAGAGCTTTAATGTGCATAAGTTGTTACCAACTTAAAAGAAACTGTTGTAAATGTAAGGTGTTTTTTATAAACCTCATGGTGACCACAAAGCATAAACCTATCATAGATAACACAAATGATAGAGAAAGGAATTTAAGCATACCACTACAGAAAATCATCAAGTCACAAAGGAAGACAGCAGGAGAAGAAAGAAACAAAGGAATTACAAGACAACCAGAAAACAGTTAACAAAATTGTAATAGTAAGTTCATACCTATTGATAATTACTTTAAATGTAAATGGATGAAATTCTCCAATCAAAAAACATAGAATAGTTTGAGTGGATAATAAAAACAAGACCCAAATATATGCTGACTATAAGAGCCTCACTTTAGCTTTAAGGACACACACACACACACACACACACATTGAAAGTGAAGAAATGGTAAAAGATACTTATGCAAATGGAAACAAAAAGAAAGCAGGGGTAGCTATACTTATATCAACCAAAATGGACTTTAGGATAAAGACTGTAATAAGAGACAAAAACAATCATTATATAATGGTAAATGGGGTCACTCCAACAAGACTATATAACATTTGTAAGTATTAATACACCTAACGTAGAAGGGCCTAAATATATAAGCACATATATGCAGACCTGAAGAGATAGTATAATAATAGTAGGAGCCCTCAATACCCCACTTTCAACAATGGACCAATTATCTAGACAGAAAAATCATAAGGAAACATTGAACTTAGACCACACATTAGATCAGAAGGATTTAACAAACACTCACAGAACATTCCATCCGGAAGCAACAGAATACACAGTCTTCTCAAGTGCACAAGGATTGCTCTCTAAGAGAGATTATACGTTAGGCCACAAACGAGCCTTAATAAAATGCAAACCAAACCGATAATGAGAGGGCACCTCACGTTTCTAAAAATGACTATAATTAAAAAGAGAAGAATCATAACAAGTGTTTGGTGAGGATATGGAGAAAAGGGAACTCTTGTGCACTGTTGGTGGGAATATAAATTGGTGCAGCCACTGTGGAAAACATCATGGCAGATCTTCAAAAAATTAAAAAAAAAAAAAGAAAAGAAAAATAGAAATACCACATGACCCAGCAATTCACTTCTGGATATGTATTCACAGGAAATGAAATCGCTGTCTCAAAAAGATCTCTGCACCCAAATCTTCATTGCAGCTTTATTCACAATAGCTAAGACATGAAAAAACCCTAAGTGTCAATCAATGGATAAATGAATAGAGAAACTGTGAGATATATACCAGCATAGTATCTATAATTAGCAATACCGTATTGTATATTTGAAAGTTGCCAAGAGAGGGGTGCCTGGTGGCTCACTCGGTTAAGCATCTGCCTCTTGATCTCAGCTCAGGTCTTGATCTCAGGGTTGTGAGTTCAAACCCCAGGTTGGGCTCCACGATGGGCACGGAGCCTACTTAAAAAAAAAGAAAAAAGAAAAAAGAAAAAAAGTTGCTAAGACAGTAGATCATAAAATTCTCATCATAAGAAAATAACTTACAACTTTGTGAAATGACAGATGTTAACGAAACTTATTGTGGTAATCGTTTAATAATGTGTATATATACCAAATCATTATGTGTTATACGTAAAACGGATACAATATTATATGTCAATTGTGTCTCAATAAACCTGAAAAAAAAAGATCGATAGGATCCAATCTTCAGGAGCCCACAGTGATCAAAGCTAGAACAATTTGAGCGAGAAACTAAATTATGGTATTCGATCTTAACCCAAAGAACAAAATAAAATCCACATGTCCATACTGATATAAATAATCAGATAAATGAATAAATGGTAAACAGAGGCAGCTCTTCATTACAATTGAATTCTATTAATAAATGTAGGAGAAAAGAGAGAAATATATATTTTCATGTATATATGAAATCCCAGCATCTACAGTCAGCAAGCTGGAGACGCATTAGAGACAATGGTGTAGTTAGAATCCGAGTCTGAGCTGGAAGGCAGGGACAACCGATGTTCCGTTCAAAGACAGGCAGGCAGAGATCAAAATCTCCCTTACACCAACTTTTCACTCTACTGAAGTCTTCAGTTGATTAGACGAGGCCCACCCATCGCATCGGGGAGTACAATGTTATGCTCACTCTACTGATTCAAAAGTTAATCTAATCCAGAAACACCCTCACAGATGCGCTAAACCAATGTTTAATCAAATATCTGGGCATCTTGTGGCTCAGTCAAGTTGACGGATAAAATTAACCATCTTAGCTGGTTCTTGGGTTCTCGCCTAAAGACAACTGGTAAATGGTGGTGCCCACTGGTAAATGGTGGAGATGAGGAAGCCTGGAGGAGAGGGAAGTTTGGAGACGAATGTTAGAGATGCCTGTGAGACCCCCAAGGGACTGTCAAGCAGGCAGTTGAATATAAGAATCCGGAGTTCACGAGTAAGGTATACATTTGGAGCCATTGGTGCATAGATGGAATTTAAAGCCTTGAGATGGCATTGAGAGCACCAAGGGAGAGAAGCAGAGGAAAGGGATGGGCAATGAGCCTGGGGTCCTCTACCATTCAGAGCTCAGTGGGTTGAGGAACCAGTGGCAAGACGGTGAAGGAATGGCCCTGAGGCCATCACCTGTTCTGTTTTCAACACTGGCTGACATGGGGGTGTATCGGTTGCAAATCCGTGTAACCAGACAAGCATCTGACCCCCCACTGCCTACAGTTTTCTGGCTGACCTCCCCCCCCCCCCACCGTTTGCTAAGTCCATCCCAGCCCAATACACATTGCTGAGTGCCTCCTATGTGACAAAGACAGGGGACCTGCCAGCAAGAGGCTCACTGTCTAATGGGGAAATTGACTGTTGGCAGAACGCGTCAGTGCCCAGGGAGATAACTCTCACTTATTCAAGCAGTAATCCATTGATCGAACCCCTACTGTAGAGTCAGGTACAACTGAAAGAACTAAGAATTGCAAAACCAGAGGAGACACGCATGGCCTGCTTTCTAGGATCTTACGGTCTAGTGAGAACACGGACCTCAAACAGATATCTTACATTTTAAAATACGGCCAATTCTTTCCTGGGAGACTCTATCATACGCTCTACTGAGAGCCAGACCTACCTAGGGAGGGAGGAAGGTTGCTTTGCAGGAACTGACCACCCTCCGCTCCCCTGCCTCTCTCTCGCTCCCCCAAAACTTCACCGTCAGCGTGGGATGCAGAGGGCACAACCGGAAGGAAATGAGTCATTTTATTTCATTTCATTTTTACAACCAACATAGGGAACAGAGTTGTTTCTGTGTTCCAGTACCTGGCAAGTTGGGCAGATGAAGTTAAGCAGAGGCTGACGTAGCTCCACACGTGCCTGTATACACACCACACACACACACACACACACACACACACACACGTGTGCACCCCCCCCCCCCCCACTGTTTTCTGGCTTCCAAATTTCTTAAGCGTTAGGTCATTTTCCTCCCTGGCCAAATGGCTGTCTGCCGAGTGCTGGGGCGGCCCATAAATCGTCCCACCCGTAATATAAAACACAGCCCTTATTGACAGCGGGTCTGCTCGTAGAAGCCGTGCTGCCAGCTCGTAAAGCAGGGCCTGGTGTCACTCCCACCGAGCGGAGGCAATAAAGGGCACGGGGGAATTACCTCGCGCTCCGGCAGCTGGCCGCACCGCAGGGACCACGGCAGCGGGCTTAATGGGTCCCCCGCCCCCACTGCCTTGTAAAGCATTACAGTTACACACAGTTCCTCCCCTGTCCCTTGGCCCCATCGTCAGACGTTCTCAGCCGGTGCCGCAGGGGATGACCGTTGCCCAGCTCTCTCTGTCCAGACCCGCGGGCAGCACGGCCCCCTGCTGGGACAAGACTCCCCGGGGCAGACGGTTCCCCAACCTTCAGGGGTCCTCAGGATCATCTCCCTCCCCGGTGACTGTTATCCCAAACCTTCCGCACTTTTCTTGGTCCTCTGATCACGCTTCTCCCAAAAGACTGCCCAACGCCTAGGGCGACGGAGAGGACGGGCCTTTATTCTCCCCAGTCCCAAGCCCGCAAGCCTAGCTCCATCTGCTGAGAAAAAAAACACAAACAAACCCTCTCCAGCTACTGTTGTCTCGTTCCTTTTCCCTCCCCTGGCAAACTTCTTGAAAGAGTTGTCTCTAACTGCTTTCGTCATTTCCCACCTCCCACTCCCTTTGCCCACCGCCCAGCCCACCCGGCTTCTGCTCCCGTCACCAATGAGCTCATTCTGCAAGTGTCAATCACCCAGTGAGTTCAAGCTCACAGGTGCCCTAGAGAAAAGAACAAAGCAGGTAGGGAGGTGGGTGTGTCATTTTAAATAGGGTGGTTAGGACAGCAAAGAGCTGGAGGAGGCAAGGTGTGAATCGTGAATCCTGTTTATATATCGGGAAGAACATTTCAGCAGTGGGAACAGCCAGTGCAAAGGCCCCGAGGCAGAGTGTGCCAGGCGTATACATGGGACAGCAAGGGAGTCAGGGTAGATGAGGTGGTGGGGAAGGAAAGACCATGAGGCCTGAGACAGCCTTGGATGCCATAGGTCTTGGGCTGGCTAGGAGAGGCATGGGGTCAGTGCTATGCAGAGAAGTGACATGATTTTTTTTAATGTTTATTTATTTTGAGAGAGAGAGAGAGAGAGAGAGAGAGCCAGGAAGGGGCAGAGACAGAGAGAGAGAGAGAAAGAGAGAGAGAAAGAATCTTAAGCAGGCTCCACTCTGTCAGCACAGAGCCTGACCCGGGGCTCGATCTCACGAACTGTGGGATCATGACCCGAGCCAAAATCAAGAGTCAGAGAAACTTAACGGACTGAGCCACCCAGGCACCTCTAGTGACATGATCTGAAAGTTTGCTCCAACTGGGGAATGAGAAGAGGCTATCGGAGACAAGAGTGGGGTGGGGGCCGGTAGACCAGCAGAAGGGCTTGGGATGGACGACAATATCGCAGGGGCACAGAGAGCTGGGAAACCAGTTCTCTGCAGGAAGCAAAGAAAGCCCGGGGTGAGATCATTTCACTGAGAAACGCTCCTGGCTCCTGTCGTGGCGGAGTCGCACCTCCAGTGGTCTGACAAGCTGGCGAATTTCCTGCAAGCTGGTGCTAGGGGGCCCCAGCACGCCGCAGGGGCCCTGAGGGTTTATGGGGAAGTGAGCCGATTCTGGATATTCTCTGAGGTTACAGTCAAAAGGACTTCCTGACAGGCTGGAAGAGGATCTGGAGAGAACGGCGGGGGCCTGCGAGGATGGCCCAGTCTAACGGCAACCAGGAGCATTCGGGACTGGGGCCACCACTCCTGGGAAACGTGCTTTCCTGGGACGCGGGGCACTCCCCCACTCTGCTCCTTCTCTGTCTCTTGCTGTTCCTTCTGGAGTCCCTGGCAGCCTCCTGGCTCTGGCCTCTGATTCCTGGGATTTCTCGAGCCTCCTTTGCAGGCCCTCTCCTTTCTGAGGCCCTGCTGTGCCCCAGGTGACCTCCCTCATGGCTCTCGCGACCTCCTCCGTGCAGCCGGCCTACAAGCCAGTGTCACGGCCCCAGCTTCCCCCAGGGCTCCCGAGGTGTCTCTTCAAAAACATGTCAAAATCAACCTTCGCAAATTTGAGCTCACGATGACCCCACCCCACCCTGCCCCACACTGTCCCCACCCCGTCACACCTGCTCTCGCCCGAATCTCCTTATGTCGGGGTCAGGCCATCAGAAACCTGGGACTGGTTCCTGACACCTCCCCGCCCCACCCTCGCTGCTCCCGTGGGACCCTTTGCCAAGTCCTGTGGATTTCACCCCCTAGGTCACTCTTTTAAATTTTTTTTTTAACGTTTATTTATTTTTGAGACAGAGAGAGACAGAGCATGAATGGGGGAGGGGCAGAGAGAGAGGGAGACACAGAATCTGAAACAGGCTCCAGGCTCTGAGCTGTCAGCTCAGAGCCCGACGTGGGGCTCGAACTCACGGACCGCAAGATCATGACCTGAGCCGAAGTCAGACGCCCAACCGACTGAGCCACCCAGGCGCCCCCCTAGGTCACTCTTGAACCCACTCACCACTGTGATTTACGTCACCATCCTGGTGCCTGGGCTCCTGGTGTCCCCTTGGACACCCTGCTAGACCTTTTCCCATCGTGCTGCTGAGTAAGCTTTCCCACATGCAAGACTGTCCCGTCATGCCCTTGCAAAGGCCTCTCTCATGCTGCCTCGGGTCTCAGGAGAAAGGTGAGGTCTCACCCTGGTCTCGCGGCCTGGCACCATTGATCGGCCTCCCTCCTGACCTCTTCAGGCCTGTCACACAGTGCCCTCACCCTCAGCCAGCCACACCAGCCTTCCTCCGCTCTGCCCCATGCTCCCTCCTTCCTACCTCAGGGCCTTTACACACGCTCTTCCCTTCGCCTGGAGTACTTTTCCTTGCGCTTTAAGGAGGCTCAGCCGCTGCCTTCTCGGAGACGTCTCTGGTCAGATCTGCGTGCTGAGCTGTCTCCCAGCACCACGTTCCCCTCCTTCACGACACGGATAGCTATCAGCTGTTCCTCTGTTTGAGCAGTTCGTTGATCGTGCCGGTTCCCCCTCCCCCCCCTTGCCTGGATGTTGCTCATTGCTGTCTTGCCACGACGAAGCGAGGGCACCGGAGCTACTGTCTGCATCTGAATCCCCGTCTGCCACGCAGGGGCAGCGCACTCCCGGATAAGTGATTTCACTTAACTAGAGGCGGCAGTGAACCTGTCCTGTAGGATCGTTGTGAGAATTACAGGGCTCAGCCAGCCGGAAGTGCCTATCATGGCACCTGCCACGGAGGAAAACGCCGCGTGTGGGGTGGGTAGAATCACTGTCGCGGGCCCGTCTTCATCCTGCCTGGCATCCGTGCCCCGGCCTCGGCCTCCTTGTGGGCAAAGTGAATCTCCTCGCCCTTTTCACTTTGGGTCTGGCCGCGTGATCTGCTGAGGTCCCTGGGATGGGGCTCCAGGGACAGCCCACCAGTTCTGAGTCTAGGCCTTCAGAGACCTTGCAAAGGCCCATCTGTCCTCCTCGCTTCTGCCGTTGCCTCAGGAAGAGTCTCCCTGGGTCCCTGCTGTCCCCTCAGCTTGCCCTCCCGACCCCCCACGCAGCAGGCTCTCTTGGCCAAAAGCCTGCCTGGACCCACCGACGCCTGGCTGGCCTGTGACAGTAAGCGACCATTGGTCTAAGCTTATGACTTTTGGTATGGTTTGTTCCCAGCATTTGGTGGCAGTAGATAACCTGGGCCAGTAAGTGTAACGAGCTTGGGACAGTGCCTGTGACAGAGGAGATATTACGATAGCTCCCTGTCCACACGGGCATGTCCCCAGGCTGGCTCTTGAAGGCCATACGAGGCCTTCAGAGCCATCTGCCCCTCACATGTCCTGTAACAGCCAGGGCTGAGCCAGAGATACAGAACCGCTTTGACAGAGAGAGAGACACACAGACAGACAGACAGACATAGACAGACGGATCTGTTGTGGGGATCTGGCCTCACACAGCTGTCAAGAGAAGGTCAAGCGAGCTCTGTAAGGCCCTTGTCTCACATCTGACGCTGGAGCTGGAAGCCCCTGGGACACGTGGGCAAGAAGGGACGGTGGATATAAAGTGGGGACGGCGAGGACAAGCTGGAGCCCACAAGGACAAGATCTATGTCAGTTCCTGTCGCCTTGGCCCCGATGGCACGAGTGGCTTTCGGAAGCCAGGGGCCCTCATCATGGGACTGAACTCACCCGCCTGGTCCTAGCATTGGGGAGGCAGAAGGTCCACGGGAGGTGAGTGGTTGCAGCCAATGTTGTCCCACAACACCTGACTGCACCGGCGGGTGGCCAACAACACGAATGTGCCACGGAAAGCCTGCTGCTTCCCTACCCTTCCACCTGCCAGACCTCCCACCCCAATCTCTCTTGGGACCCATCTTAACCAGAAACGCTCAGAAAAAGGAATCCTGGGAAGCATGGTTAAGCCTAGCCTAGGCAGGACATCAAAGCCACTATAGCTCATAAGTACCCCTCAGACTTACTCTTTTCTTTCTTTCTCTCTTTCTGAGAGAGAGAGAGAGAGAGAGAGAGAGAAGTGGGGGTCACCTAAAGTGGGGCTCATGCTCACCCTAAGTGGGGTGCGAGATCACCCGATGTGGGACTCGAACACACAAACGGTGAAATCATGACTTGAGTGAAGTCAGATGCTTAACTGTCTGAGCCACCCAGGGGCCCTCCCTCAGGCTGATTCTTAGGACACAAGTCACTGATTAAACGGGTTCTCACAAAGGTGGGATTAGCCAAAGGACTATTTCTGTGATGCTGACATCACGTGGGTGTGGTGAAAGAGATGATGCTCGCCGAACACCCGCTACAGGTCGGGTGTTTTACACACCTGTCTCATCGAACCCTCAAAACAATTTTGAAGGTGGGGAATTTATCAAGCCCGTCTAACAGATGAGGCCATTGGGGCTCATGGCCTCTTATGTCTTCCTCAAGGCAGGCTGGAGGTCCGAAGGGAAGAGAAGATTCGTCTTCACTGTATAGAGAAGAACAGATGGCTGGCTGGGTCTTCGTCTGGAAGGAGGCCCCGAAGCCCTCCAGGGGAGGAACCAGGGGAAGAGGCTGGCCTTTGTCCATCCCTGTAAGGATGGACGTGTGCGTCCCCCGGCCCTGGGGGGTCTCATAGCACTTACCGTCTGGGGTTCTTGTTTGGGACCCGGATGGGCTGCCAGAATGGTTGTCTTGATCATTATTTATGCCTATGACCTCATAGGCACAGACTCATTCCACCATTAGGATTTGGCTGGGGAGACTGAAGAGACCGATGTGGGGCCCAAACTCATGAACCATGAGATCATGACCTGTACAACTACACATTTCTTTTTTAAAAATAAGATCATGTATTTTTTATAATTCTCATGCACTGCTTCTCCCAACTGGACGGATCTCCACACAGAGTCACTAGCGTTTTGAGGGCAAGGCCTCTCTCTTACACCTCTGTTTCCTACCCTCTGTCCCACCTTCCCTGTTCTGTCTCCTAGATGATAGGCTCCCAGTTGGCCTCTGGCTTCAGTCTAACCAACCGCTTCTGATCTAGTCTTGGGAATGAAATGTAAAGCAACTTTTTGAAGAGTGAAGTTAACTTCCTCCTTCCTTCCCTCCCCCTTCCTTCCTTCCTTCCTTCCTTCCTTCCTCCCTCTCCTCACTCCCTCCTCCTCCCTCTCTTTCTTTCTCTCTCTCTTTCCTCCCTCCTTCTCTCCCTCTCTGTCTCTGCCTCCACTCCTACCCCTCCTTCCTCCCTCCATCCTTCTACTTTCTCCCTCCTTCCTTCCTTTCTCTCCTCCCTCCCCTTCCTTCCTTCCTTCCTTCCTTCCTTCCTTCCTTCCTTCCTTCCCTCCCTATGTCTGCTCCCTTCCTCCTCCCTCACTTTCTTCCGGTGTACAGTTATGTGAAATTTAACACCTGTATATACTTATGTCATCACCACCACAATCAAAATAGCTTCCTGACTCGAAAAAACCCCCCTTTGCTACCCTTCGTAATGACACCCTTCCGCTACCTCCCCCCCCCCCTCCGGCAACTCCTGGTCCGTTCTCCATCATGATAGCTTTGTTCTTTCAGGAATGTCATATAAAAAGGATTATTCCGTATGTAACCTTTTGGGACTCAGCAGAATGCCCTTGAGATTCACTCAAGTTGGTGCATGTATCAGTCGTTCTTACCTTTGCACTACCGAGTGATTCTATTGTCTGGATGTACCCCAGTTTGTTTATCCATTAATCTGCTCATGGGCATTTGGGTTGCTTCCAGCTTTTGGTAATTATGAGTAGAGCTTCTGTAAATATTTGTGTGTAGGGTTTTGGGAGAACCTCCATTTTCATTTCTCGAGGGTAATTATCCAGAAGGCTTGCTGGGTAACTGTATGCTTAGCTTCATAATAGACGGCCAGGCTGTTTCTCAGAGAGGCTGTACCATTCTGCATTCACACCAGCAGTGCATGAGTTCCGGGTGCACGGTGTCTTTGCCAGAACTTGGCTGTGTTAATGTTTTAGCCATTCTAATAGTCGCATGGTTGTATCTAGTGGTGTTTAAATTTGTACTGCCCTAATGGATAATGATGTTGAACGTGTTTCCATAGGCCTATTTGCCATCCATGTATCTTTTTAGTGAAGCGCCTGTTTAAGCCTTTGACTCATTTTTAAATTGGGTTGTTTGTTTTCTTAGTGTTGACTTTTGGGCATGCTTTATATATTCTGGCTACAAGTCCTTTGATACATGATGAAAACTTATTTCTCCCAGTGTGTGGTTAGCCTTGTCATCTCCTTTTTTAAAATTAAAAAAAAAAAAGTTTTTATTTAGTTTTGAGAGAGAGAGAGATAGAGCAAGAGACAGAGCATGAGTGGGGGAGGGGCAGAGAGAGAGGGAGACACAGAATCCGAAGCAGGCTCCAGGCCCCGAGCTGTCAGCACAGAGCCTGATGCGGAGCTTGAACTCGGGAACTACGAGATCATGACCTGAACCGAAGTTGGAGACTCAACCGACTGAACCACCCAGGCTCTTTTGCAGAGGCCACAGCTTTCATTCTGATGAATACAGTTTATCAGGTTTTTCTTTTATGGGTCATCGTTTTCATGTGCATATGTACTCTTTGACTAAGCTCAGGTCACAAGATTTTATCCTAAATATTTTATGGTTTTATATTATATATTAGATATACGGTCTATTTTGATGCAAATCTCTGAAGCATGAGGTTTAGGTGGGGGTGTTTTTAGGATCTTTTTGTCTGTGGCCATCCAGTTGTCCCAACACCATTGGTTGAAAAGGCTACTCTCTTCATTGAATTGCCTTTGACCTTTGTCACAAATCAGCTGGTCATACTTATGTGGGTTTACTTCTGGATTCTCTGTGCCAGGGATTGGCACGCGTTTTCTGCAAAGGGCCTCATAGTAAATATCTTAGGATTTGTGGGCCATACAGTCTCTGTTTCATATCCCTTTTTAAAAAACAACGCTTCCAAAACGTAAAAACGATTCTTAGCTTGTGGGTCTTACAAAACTAGACCACAGGCCAGATTTGGTCTTTGGGCCCCACCCTGCCGACGCCTACTCTGTCGCATTCCATTGATCGGTGTCTTCCTTGTCTCGAATACCACACTGTCTTGATCGTGGTAGCTTTGTAGTAAGTCTTAAAATCAGGTGGCATGAGTGCTCCAACTGTATGCTTTTAATCGACACCTTCAGGCCATTTTCATTTTATGGAATTATTGATGCGTTTGGACTTAGTTCTACCATTTTATTCTGTTTTCTCCGTCTGCGCACACGCACGCAGGGTCATTACTGTTCTTGTTTTCCCCTTCCTGATTCCCTTGAGTTTCTTGAGCCTTCTTTCTAGTATTCCATTTCAATTTCTCTATTATGGCTTTGCATACCGCCCTTTGTATAAAGTTCGTCTGTTTGCTGACCTCATGAAGAATTACAATGCACGTGCTGAACTTTTCTCAGTACTTAGACTCAGCACTTTAGCACTTGGAGGGGAATGTTACCTAATTGCACGCAGATCCCTTAACCAGCCTCTTGCTTTGTGACACATTTGTCTTAGGACATCTACATACATTGAAAATCCCATCAGATGATGTTACACTCTCCGTTTTCAACTGTTAAACACTTTATATATACATATAGATACACGTTTATTTATTTTTGAGAGCAAGAGAGACACAGCACGCGTGGGGGAGGGGCAGAGGGAGAGGGAGACACAGAATCCAAAGCAGACCGAAGGTTCCTTGCTGTCAGCACAGAGCCCACTGTGGGCTTGAGCCCATGAGATCATGACCTGAGCCTAAGATGGACGCTCAACCTACTGAGCCACCCAGGTGCCCCATCACCTGTTAAACAGGTTTAAAGAACTCAAGGGGGAAGAGTAGTCTACGATATTTGCCCAGATACTTACCATGTCTGTTGCTCTTTCTTCATTCCTGATGCTTCAAGTTTTTTTCTGGTATTGTTTCCTGTCTGCCTTTAGAACAGAGCGCTGGCCATGAATTCTCTTTGTTTTTCTTCACCTGAGAGTGTCCATTTATCTGAGAGTGTCTATTCCTACCTTCATCCTGAAGGCTGTTTTCATGGATACAGTTTTCTGGGTTGACAATTCTTTTCTTTCAGTGTTTAAGAAATACTCCATTTACTTCTTCTGACCCATGGTTTCTGATGAGAACGCTCCAATCCCCTCAGACAACCTCCTATTCATCTTCAACATCTGGATCAAGTCTTATTTTCCATTCAAACCATGCTGACTTTCCATGGCCCCTCTGACCCGCCCCCCCCCCCCCCGGAGAAGCTCGTCACTCCTTCCTCTGCATGACCTCACTGCATACACGCTGTTCATATTGGTGATACAACCACATGCTTGCTCACCTGCTTGTTCTTTGTCAAGTCCACTGGCGGAGAGAGAGACATAGGGGAGACAGACAGAGAGAAAGAAAGGGAGAACGAAGAAGGAGGAGGAAGATGGGGAGGCAGGCAGAGAGGAGGATGAGGAGATGATTTAGAAGAATAATCACTTTTCAGGAATATCAGATGACTTCTGAAATCAGAGATATTTCTGGAGTTGGACTAGTTAGGAAATGAGGGTCGTGTGTATGGAAGAAAGCCAGTGTGCAACCACATAGGTGGGTCCTCTGTGGCCACCCAGTTGCAGGAAATTCCCAGGTGGTTCAGGAGACAGTTGGTAAGGGCTTAGGATGCTTCTGTGAGCTCATCCCTTCATTCATTACGTTTGAAGTTCCCACATAACATTGCATCTTTTTCAGTGGACTTCAAGGCTTGCCCCCAAAGGAAACATGCTTTAGTGATGGATACATTTTCTGGAAGGTGAGTGGAGGAGTGGAGTACATTTTGGAGTTGGAAGGGCTGATCAGAGACCCTCAGGTCACAGTGACAGGGCAGCCATTGGTTCCACCACGAGACTGCCCCCAAATCTTTGGTGTCCGCTTAGCCTCCAGCCTGCCAGATCACAGCCTCCTTCCTCTTCCTTTTCTGTCTCTTCCTTCCTCTCCCCGCCACCACTACCCCAGAAAATAAAAAAACAAAACCTAAAACCTCTTAATGACAGCCTCATTTTCCACAGTTTAATCTTTGTGTTTGGCATTCTTTGTAGACATCTGTGGACGTGGCCTTATGTTGAAATACAGTCTGAAAGGGCCACTCAAGACCCAACTCCTCCCACCTCTCAAAGCCTTTGCTCACTTACCCTTCCTCCACGAAGCTTTCTAGAACCATCCAATTTGGAAACAAACTCGGCAGAATGCAAGTGCTGGACACGGGAGACTGGGTAGGTCAGGCATAGCTCCTGCCCTCAAAGAGCTCATAGACGGCCAAGGGCAGAGAGCGGTGAAGGATTGAGTAGTACACCCAGGCTGTGCCCTGTGTTTATCAGAGTGCCGGGGGACCCAGCTGGCTTCTGGGATTCTTATTTATTTATTTATTTATTTTCAATATATGAAATTTATTGTCAAATTGGTTTCCATACAACACCCAGTGCTCATCCCAAAAGGTGCCCTCCTCAATACCCATCACCCACCCTCCCCTCCCTCCCACCCCCCATCAACCCTCAGTTTGTTCTCAGTTTTTTTTTTTTTTTTTTTTTTTTTTTTAAATTTTTTTTTCAACGTTTATTTATTTTTGGGACAGAGAGAGACAGAGCATGAACGGGGGAGGGGCAGAGAGAGAGGGAGACACAGAATCGGAAACAGGCTCCAGGCTCTGAGCCATCAGCCCAGAGCCTGACGCGGGGCTCGAACTCACGGACCATGAGATCGTGACCTGGCTGATGTCGGACGCTTAACCGACTGCGCCACCCAGGCGCCCCTGTTCTCAGTTTTTAAGAGTCTCTTATGCTTTGGCTCTCTCCCACTCTAACCTCTTTTTTTTTTTTTTTTTTTTTTTCTCCTTCCCCTCCTCCATGGGTTTCTGTTAAGTTTCTCAAGATCCACATAAGAGTGAAACCATATGGTATCTGTCTTTCTCTGTATGGCTTATTTCACTTAGCATCACACTCTCCAGTTCCATCCACGTTGCTACAAAGGGCCATATTTCGTTCTTTCTCATTGCCATGTAGTACTCCATTGTGTATATAAACCACAATTTCTTTATCCATTCATCAGTTGATGGACATTTAGGCTCTTTCCACAATTTGGCTATTGTTGAGAGTGCTGCTCTAAACATTGGGGTCTGAGTGCCTCTATGCATCAGCATTCCTGTATCCCTTGGGTAAATTCCTAGCAGTGCTCTTGCTGGGTCATAAGGTAGGTCTATTTTTAATTTTCTGAGGAACCTCCACACTGCTTTCCAGAGCGGCTGCACCAGTTTGCATTCCCACCAGCAGTGCAAGAGGGCTCTTGGGATTCTAGAAACAGGAGGTTTAATTCTTTTATAACTTGTTCACAACTTTTCTGGGCTTCAGTTGTTTGGTCCCGAACTAGATACAGGATTTGGTTTTCAAGCTCCGCTCTGCGGACCTACGCCCTTGCTGCTTCCGGTTGAGTGCAGGGGGAAATGGGCAAGGGGAGGGGATGTAGAACGTGTGAGAATTCAGGGTCTCCCGCTCCCAACTTTGGCCAAACGAGCTCCACTTTTAACTGTGTCTTTTGCCTTATATAGCCAATTTCATTTGAACGATGTTTGCAGGACTTTTAAGGTTTGAAAGCCACTAAACCAGATGACCAAGGTAGCCATCCATGCTCATGGCACTCTGGACTCACGCAGTCTCCACAAAATGGGTTGTGTGGCCATATATACTTGGAAAGGGCCTCTGGGCATATCAGGTTATTGGCAAGTCACAGTGCTGGAGTACGCATGAGTAGTGGCGAATGTCTGACAACTCTCTAGGGGAGACGATTTCCATGGTGTAAATTTTTCCCACACAGCCAATTTCAAATCATCAGTGTGAAGTCTCTGAATACAGAGTTGGGAAGAGATGGGCATTGACAGGCTCAGGAGCTGGCTTTGGTACATCCTGTTCCAAACCTAGACCTTAAGAAGCCTTCTGGGGTTTTGCTTGCCCTTGGGTAATTGTGCCTCTGTCAGTAGATGTTCAAGCAATGCTCCTGTTCCAGGGGACGAGGCATATGAGTGGGAGCTGAGCTGCGTCAGTGATCCCAGCCTAGGCAAGCCCCCCTCAGCTGATGTGCGGACTTCTGAGAGAAATAAATGCTTGTTGTATGCTTGGGGGATCTTGTGGGTTTTGTTAGACAGCAGTTTGGGGCTATAGTTATCCTCTTCAGAAATTGGTACCTAAATCGGAGATGGCTATAACAAAGTCCAAAAATATGTTGCATAGGTTTGGAACTGGACAGTGAGGAAATTTAGAAGAGGTTGGAAAAATGGGCAGAAAAATGGTGACCTGTGTGCAATGTGGTGAAGAAATATTTGGTAAAATTATTGCCTATGGTAATTTGGGAGGGAGAAAGCCTTCCTAGGAATTTGTGGAATTTGGCAGGCTGGTTTCCAGGCAGAAGGCTGTAAACATGAGCTTTTTTGAGCTGCAAATGATAAGGTACTACAAGTAAGAGAGGAGTTCAGAAAGGACCCGGCCAATTAAAAGCGGAATTTAGAAAATGAAATTATTTCTCACCTCCAGTCTCTTCAGCCCCTAAGATCTTCAAATTAAGATTTGGTTTGGGATGGGGGCAGATACCGAATCCAGGGCAGTTCCAAGTGAAATATGGCGTCGGAATAAAGACGAAGTCAGGGATGTGTCCTTTGATTTTAATGCCCTTTGTCTTATGGTCCTTGGAAGGAACGAGACGGCTCTAGAATACCTTTCTAGGGTGACAACAGGGTGCCTAGAAACCTTCGGGGCATGGCCCCACATAGCATGACATGAGGTACCAGTCATCAAACGAAGGGTGAGGAACGTCACCAGAGGGACGCAGGCGTGGCTTTTGGCAGAGAGTGGCCTGGAATCAAGTATGCAGCAAACCCACAAGAGAGAGCTGAATGGGCAAATGCGAGGAATAAATAAAGAAGGTGTTGGAAATGTAAAGGATCTCAGGCTCCTCAACTTACTTCACACAGGAAGAGGTTGAAGGGTCCCTCTGCTCTCCCAGAAGGCATGCTTCCCAATGGCCTCTTCAGAAGCTGAAGGGTTGATGCAAAAGGAAGAACACCCCAATGGTGGAAGCCAGAGCTGTGGTACACAATCGACTGGGGAGCCATTCGGGGAACATTCCACCTGGTGGGGGCACCGGCAACACTTGCCCAGCAGGTGTCAGATACTGTGGACCAATGACTGAGTGGTAACTGCAGGGAATCTAGCTCTGGGCCACCGCCGTATGCTGGGAGGGTGTATGTGTGGTGTGGGCTGAGAGCTTCTTAGTTCCTAAGTCTCTGGGTCAAGAGCAACATCCAAAACAGGTGTAGATCACAAGATCCCTGACTTTGAGCCTGACGATTGATTGGATAGACTTTGGGGGCTCTGGGATGAGTATATTCTACATGTGGGAGAGGTATGGATCACAGTCTTGATGAGGGTAGACTGCGGTGAATTATATATTGTTTTTTTTTTTTAAGTTTATTTATTTATTTTGAGAGAGAGGGAGAGTGACAGAGAGAGAGCAGGGGAAGGATGGAGAGAGAGGAAGAGAATCCCAAGCAGGCTCCACAATGTCCACGTGGAGCCCGACATGGGGCTTGAACTCACGAACCGTGAGATCATGACCCGAGCCAAAACCAAGAGTTGGGGCTTAACTGACTGAGCCACCCAGGTGCCCCTGAATTACGTATTGTTGAGAAATATTTGCTCTCTCTCTCCCTTCCGCAGAAGGAGAGCACCTGCTGATGTCACTGACGATGGGTTTGGCCACGTGACTTGCTTTGGCCAAAAGAATGAGGTGGTCCATGGTGCACTGTGAGCAGAGGCCGAAAGAAGACTGTCACTTTCCTGCTTATTTTCTTGTGCACCTGCTGTTGCTACAAGAAGGCAATGGCCAGGCCAGCATCCTGGCCCTAGGAGAAGGGTTAGAGCCACGCGAGGCAGATACGTGCTTCCCCAGCCAAGCTGACTGGATTAGTTCCCCGCAGCTGATGCACAGAAGTGCCTGGCCCAGCCCAACCTGGATCAGCCAACCCTCAGTTGGCCTAGAGGCTTATTGTGCAGAAGCTTCGCGGGTATTGGTATACAGCATGCTTCCGGCCACAGTGAACTGATGGGGACATGGGGCTCATTGAATGGCCAAGATGCACTTCTTAGTGCTGCGACTCATCAAGTCTCAGGCAGCACTGAATAACTTTGGACCCCTCCCCCCCTGCCCCCACAGCAGGGCAGAGCTGCTTCCAGAGACTTCCCACGTAGTGAAGCAGAGAAGGTACGAGATAAGCTCTGAAGGAGGCAGAGTTAGGGCCCAGCCAGGCATGCTTGACTCCTCTTCCTGAGGGTGCAGTCAGCTAAGTGAGTGTTCCCTGGGGAGGATTGAGGCCAGGAGTGTGACTCCTGCTATAGTCTTTCCATCAGGAAACTCTGGCCAGACACACAGGGAAGACTTTGGGATGCCCCATAGAAAGGCAGCCTGCTAAATTCTATTTTCCTTGGGGGCTTCCTACCTTCTTTACCAGACAGCCTTTCTTTAGTCCACTCGGTTCCAAGCTGCAGAGCCGAATGCCCTCCACATGGCGTTGGCTCTGGACTCTCTGAGCTGGGTGTCAAGGTTTTTCTCATAGAGAGAAGGAATTCAGAGGCCCAGAGCACCCAGCCCTACAGAAGGTGCCTTCTACTCTCTCCAACCCAGCCTTAGGCCCTCCTCTCCATTCTTCTGTCCTAGAAATCATCTCAGACCGCATGCCTTACTCACTGGCCCCCTGAGGTTCTCTGTAGTGGCCTGGCCACCGCTTAATGGTTGACTGCTGGCTTGCTAGATCGGAGTGCTCCCTGTGCACCTGTCAGGGTCACTTCCTGGGCTGAGTTCCTGTTCATGACTGCTGCCCACAGGGCCCATCGCCCAAGGCTGGTTGCTGGGTATATGGGGCTCCACCTGCCTGTCCTTTCTCCTTGTGCCTGCACCAGAGCACGGGGGGGTGCTGATCTCTTCCCCCGACCCCCACCCTGACTCAAATGTGCTCATCAGATTGCCTGTCAAGGAGGGAATCCTGACGTGAGGACTGCTTGGGGCGAGTGCTTGGAAATGTGCCTGGAACATGGTTCTCAGCAAACCAGCCTAGATGTTCAGATCAGCTCGCTGGAAGGAAAGCCAGAGAGGCACTGTAAATCGTCAAACCCTGCCCACCCCTCGCCCCCAGAGACAACCAACAAACAGCCAGTAAATGCCTCAGCATTAAACATTTCTTGGTGAAGGCGGGACAGTCAATTTTGACACTGTTGTGAAAAAAATACAGCCTAGTTTCTGTTCAAATGCACCAAATTTACTGCGCGGGTTCTCATTAACTACTGTCAAGGCAAAGCAGATAGACAAAATAAATTATGAAAAAATTACTTTTTTAATGTACAAAAAGACTTATTTACAAGTTGAGTGTGTCATCTCAATTCATAGCATGTAGAAAAAGCTAAATATTTTGGAGATATAAATTTGGCTGGACGGTTCACCTACAGTATTTTCAGGGACGACGCCTTCTGTACAGGTTATACACAGGCTGGGGACGGCTAGTGAAATCCTAGCTCAGGGAGTGAATGAACACCGCCACGGAGCCCACGCCCTCGGAGGGGTCCCAGGGCTTTTATTTGGACTTGGCTTTGTCTCTGGACCCTAACAAAGCGTCTGATGTTCTGGGATGCAGAGGGCCCAGGGAAAATCTTGGCCCTGCCGTGGCCGAGGCCAGGGTCACGGTTATCATCAGGCTCACAGTGGTGTGGTTGGTTTTGGCCAGGTCGCCACAAATTCAGCGTGGGAAAGGTGTGGGGGGGTGTGTATGTGTGTGTGGTGGGGGGAGGGGTGAGGCATCCATTCGCCCTACAGTATGTTCAGGAACGATGTCTTCTGATACCAGTCCCAAGTTCCACTTCCAGGTGGGGCTTGTTCACAGCGAACAGGAAAATTCAGGGATGGTCCCTCAGAGTCCCAGGAAACAACCCCTTCACCCACTCAGCCCCACCAAAAACACCATGCAGGTCATCGTGCTCTGCGGAATGAACAGGACAGAGGGGAGGGAACCCAGAAGACCCCGGGACGTCATGTTGTGCCTTGGCACAGACCACTGGGCTGCAGGTAAGCGGACAACACAGCCTGGGGGAGACTGGGCAGAGGCCGCCATCGAAGTCCTGGGGTTTTCCGTGGCAAAGTGGGCAGACAGTGCATCGGAGAAACAGGATTGGGTAAACATACGACTTCCTCTTCCTGTGGGAGATCTCCAGGGTGGCCTGAGGCCGGGTCCCTGGCGCTCTCCCACTTTCTGGAGGTCCCGTGCCAGGCGTCGGCTCACCTGGGTCCATCCCTAGCCCACAGCAGCTCCAGCCACCCCGAGGTATTTAGAAGTGTTCTTTCCAGGAAGGGCTACATTCTACATGCATGAACACTGTAAACACGGTCTGGAGAGGCTAGGGCAGCTTCTGGGCTTGCCCCAAGCACTACAATTTTTCTTTTTTTCTGGCAATACTTCCATTCTTTAGTCATTCGTATACACTTGAACAGCCTGCCCGTCGCAAACTTGGCTTTGCGGGGTAGAGATGCCAGCTCTACCAGACCTGGAATCAGGACGTGCTTCCAAATCATCCAGGTAAAAATCTGTTTTCTTCCTCTGTGGCACAGGGATGCGAGAGGCCTCAAGAAGTAAGCTTCGTAGAAGAATTCCAGTGGGCCAGGAATTCCTTTACCTTGCAGGTACGGGAACGAGAAACTTCTCTTCCTGGATTAGAATATCCAGTATGGCTTTCGGATTCAAACCCAAATGTGGTTCCCTCTACCCTCTTTCCTCATGTAGTTGGAAAGCCTTTGGCCAGTGTAATCCCTCATTAGCCAAATGACAGAGGTGAAGAAGCCAGAACAATTTGGTCCTATAAACACCAAAGGCTGGGAAGCACTGTGCAAACGAGTTTTTCACTCCTGCCTTGCCTTTCTTGTTGAGACTTTTTAAAGTGTTCTGAAAAGCCATCCCGAAGACGACCAGACAGGTTGCACACGAAGCTGCCCTTAAAGCATTTGTGGTCCGGACCGGCCATTGGCAAAACTCCCTCAGACCTATTTAATACTTTTTTTTTGGAAAAAGACAAACTAGAACTCCCGTGCTCTGGGAAATGAAGGTTCCTCCGACTCCACGGAGCGCCAGGGGCTGGGAACTTAGGTCATCATGTTCAGGAACTTGCTCTCCTCTGCCAGGCTGGTGAGCATGGAGCTCATGTCCCCAACCGCCATGTTGCTGATGCCCGTGGGGATGGAGGGCAGAGTCAGGGAGTTCCGGGGAGTGGTGAGGCAGGAGGAGTTCTGGGAGAGGCTGTGGAGGAGGCTGGGACTCAGGGTGCCTGAGAGCAAGCTCGAGTGATCGCCCTCATCCATGATGGCATCAAAATCAATCTGGGGAGCCTCCAGTAGCTGGGAGTCCACAGTGCTGGACACGTGGTTGACCCCTGGAGAGGGCAAGGGCTGGGGCTGGACGCTGTCGGGGCAGGCCTGTGGCGGCGGTGGCTGGGGCCGCATGACCTGGCAGCCTGCGTGGTTCTCCAGGCCTCCGTTCTGTTCATACATGTGGATCTGGCCGTAGTAGTACAGCATGCTGTGGTCCGGGACCCCGCCCGTGTCCTGCGGGGGGGGCTGGGGAGGCCGGGACACCACGCCGCCCATTGCTCCCTTGGGCGCATCTGCCATCTCCTGATGGGCCGACACAGCAGCCATGGCGTGGCCGGTGGCTCTGGCGTAGGCCAGCTGCACCCCGGCACGCACCCCCCGGTGGCAGCCGGCGGGGCTGGGCTCGGCGGGAGGCCGGGGTTGAACTAGGCCAAAGCTGGATCCGGCTACCCCCGCGGTGCCCTGCTGGGGCTCCATGAAGCCAGGCTGCTGGGCAGGTAGAAGGTTGGGGCCCTGGCGGTAGCTCTCCTGGCTTATGGGGTTCGCCAGGTGATGGCTCTGCTGTGGGTAGCTCTGGGTGGAGTGAAGCGGAGGCATCCCGGCCAGGGCTGAATTGGTGATTCCGAGTTCCCTGCGGCTGCTGCCCATCATGCTGGCTTCGGGAGCGATTTCCATTTGCTGGGGGAGCCCCAAGTGGACTGGCTTGGCTGCCATGTTGTTACAGGACGGGGGGTACTGGTTCAAGGTCCCACCCATGGCACTGGGACTCAGCTGGGGGTGGGCCTGGCCGTAATTGGTGTGGGGGCTCACGGTGGTGGTCATATTGGAACACTGACCACCTGTCCCTGGCTGCCGCAGCTGCTGCATGTAATTTATCCTAGGCACCGAGGGGCCTCCCCCGCAGGGCTGAAAGTGTCCCTGCCCGCTGTCCAGGGCTCCCGGGCTCAGCTGCAGGCCTTGTGGACTATAGCCCGGGTACTGGCCGAAGGCCGGCTTCTGCTGCACCACAGCCAGGTTGCCCTGCGAAAAGGGTGAAGGCTTCGCCTGGCTGGCCAGGGCGTCCATGGTGCCGGAGCTCACCTCATTCCACTGCACAGGCATGTTGTTTTTGTTCAGGCTGGAGGGGGCCCCGTAGCCCAGCTGGCAGCCTCCCAGCACAGGGGCGGAGGGGCCCACGTTGGAGTCCGCAGCCACCATCCTGCGGGGGCCGTGCAGCCCCGGGCTGGGCAGTTTGGGGTTCTCAGAGAAGCAGGTGCTTTCGGGGAGATAGGCCTGTGAGGGGCTGTCGTCCAGGGCACCGCCCGCGTGCGCCTTGATGTACTGTACCACGTCGTCCGGCAGCACGAGGTCGTCCTCGGGCAGCATGAGGCCCACCTCGGGCCCGGCGCTGTCCGCCCCCACCGCCAAGGCCTCCGTGGCCACGTGCTCGCTGATGCTGGGCGGCCGCGGCGAGTAGGCGCCTCGGGCCAGGCCGCCGTCGGCGCTGGCGTGGCCGGGCAGGCGGAGACCTCGCCTGTCGGCGCAGGGCGGCAGCGGGGCCGGGTTCACGTCGTGGGCGCTGTGGAAGCGCTGCACCCGCGGCGCAGCCAGGGCGTCGGGTCGCCTCACCGGGTCGCTGGCCCGCCGCGCCCCGCCGCCCGGCGCCTCGTGGGGGAAGGCGGGCGCGGGCCCTGCGTGGCCGTGCGCCGGCCCGTCGCTGCCCCGCCGCGGCCCCAGCGGGCGCGCACAGGGGCCGGGCGGCGCCAGCCTGGTCCGGAGGCCCGCGCGCTCCAGGCCGGGCAGCGGGGTGGGCGGCGGCCCGCCGGTGGCCGCGGCGTACTTGGCGCGCAGGCTGTACTGCTGCGCGGGCGTGAGGCTGAGCGGCCCCGAGCCGCCGCCGCTGCACTGGCTGGCCTCGCTGGAGCGCCGCGACGCGTCGGTGGAGATCGGGTCGTAGGAGTCGGCGGAGCTGGCGTTGTGCGGGCGGCCGGCGCCCAGGGGCGAGGCCTCGCTGGAGCGGCGGCTGGAGAAGTAGGGGGAGATGCCGGAGGAGCGGCGGCTCACGGTGTAGGCGGAGCTGACCGTGCTGGTGGAGCTGTCGCGGCGCTCCTGCAGGTGGCTCAGCATGGTCACCTCGCCCGCGGACAGCTCGGACAGCCGCGGGTTGGGCAGCAGCCCGCTCGGCCCGCCGCCGCCGAGGTTTTCCAGGATGGAGCCTGCGGGAAAGGAGAGCGGTCAGTGCCCAGGGAGGCGGGGGTGGGGGTGGGGGCGCGGGGCCTCTCCTGCTTTGCCCCAGCCGAGTGTGCCCGGCCACACAGCAGGCGCTCAACCAATAAGGCTGGATTGGGATCTTAGCTACTACTGGCTGGGTGGCCCTGGATTCTGATGTCTGATCCTTAGTTTCTCCACCTGTAGACAGAACGTGCCTCTCCATAGGAGGAGGTTATTGAGAGGAGTGTGTGTGTGTGTGTGTGTGTATGTGTGTGTGTGTGGGGGGGGGGGAGCCCAGAGGGCCCTGGCCACAGCCTGGCTGCACCTTCACCTTCTGTGTTTGGGTGTAGCCACGTGGGCTCCCTAGGGGCTGGGTTTACTGGGCAGGCTGCTTAGCCAGCCCCCTGAGATCCACACCCATGGAAGACAGCAAAGGCCCCAGAGCGCGCAGGGAGAAGTGTGTGGTGACGCAGGCCCAATGACAGCTGATGTCACAGGGAGCTCTGAGCCTTGAACGGCCTGACACTCCTGTAGGGATCAGTCACCGGATGGGGGCCACCCCAGGAAGGGGTGACCTTGGGTAAGGCAGCTGTCTGCCACCCAGGCGATTTCTGTATGAGGCTGACAGTTGAAGGCCTTTCACCAGCAGGTCCCTCAACAGCTGGGGCAACAAATCCTCCTTGCAAGCAAAAGCTGGCGCCTCTCAGTGTCCACCACACTGGCTGTCCGTCCCTGGGAGGGCACACTGCCTGGCACAGAGTCAGTGCTCAGGAAATGCCCCCGAAGACGCTTTGCACGTCAGAGCCTGGTCAATGCCTCCTGAGGCTGTCTTCTCCATGAAGTCCTCTGTGCTCTTCCTCAGCTGACCTGCTGTCTCCCTCCTCTGCACAGCTCCACCCTGAGCTCTGTCGTCGCTTCCTGGCTCCTTCCCCGTCAAGTGTGCATCTCATGGCATGGCCCTCCGACCATAGGCTCCTTCTGACCACAGGGACTGGGGGTGTATTGCTCTCCTCCTTAGAGCCTTGGCCGTGGTGCTCTCGGCAGATGCATGGCCCGGGCTGTCTCAGCTCTGCCGTTGGTCTGTTTAGGGCACTTTCACCTCTCTGAGCCTCACCTTCCTCATCTGTGCAATGGGCTGCTAAAAGCCATCCTATTGTGGGCATCCGGTGCCATGGCAGGTGGCATTCGATGGTTAACCTAGTGGGTGCTCGCCCCAGGCTCTCCCCTGCCCCTACCCACGCACCCGGGGCCTCCACTCACCACTTCCCGGGAGGGGAGGCAGCTTGGTGTTCCGGGTGTGTGGAGCCGGCCCGGCCCAGGAGCAGGAATCCTTCAGTGACTTGAGCTTCTCCTTCTTGAGCTGCTCGAACCGGTGCATGGCGGTCATGTGTTTGCGCAGCTGCAGGCCACCAGCAGAGGGAGCGGCCAGGGCTGAGGCGTTGGCCCCCGGGGGCGTGTCATCCAGAGCTGTCAGGTCTCCCAGGCTCCCGGGCCCAGTCCCCGGCATCTCCACGCCGCTGTCGTTGTTGGGGGCACTGCCCAGGGGAGAGGGCTCGCTGCTGCAGGACGACTGGGCCCCGGGGCTGGACTGACACAGCTATAGGGGCGTGGCGAGAGGGCACAGGCTCAGAGGGTGCGAGAGCCCGCCGGGCCCTTACACACCCGGGAAGGAAGCTGCCACGTGGAGGAGCTTCCAAGCATCATTCTGTTTGGCCACCTCACTTCTCTGAACCTCAGCTTCCCCAGCTGTAAGATGGACCTGTGCTGCCTCTGGGACAGGGTCAGTGGCTGGACGGCAAGCATCCGGTTCGCAGAAGGCACCAGTAATGGACAGCTCCCTGTTCCCCTGCCTCGTGCTCCTCTGTTCTCCTAGCCAGCGTCCGGGCCAGACCTCTGCATGTGGGGCTTTCAACGTATGGGCACTTGGAAGCTGTCCCCCACAGAGGCTGCCACGGCTGCATGAAGATGACCTCAAGGGGGGTACTTAATGTGCCCAACGACAGGGAGGTGCCGTATGATGTAGCAAGGAACGGCGGAGGCCCGCTGACCTGCTGCTTTCTCAATAGGCCAGACGCAGGTTGTTGGAAAGGGCAAGGAAGACCAGGGAAGGTGGACCTCCTGGATCCAGGCCCTTGCCTGAACGGCCACCCCAAACTAGCCGATGCGGAGTGGGGCAGAGAGCTCATGGCCCACGTGTACAATGCAGGACTCCATAGAGCCTGAGCTACCTTCACTGGGACTTGGGATCTGAGCCCGGCCGAGGCTCACTTCAGATGTAGCACCTCTGGGCTCATTCCTAGGCCAACAGCCCCCAAATTCCAGATTTTTCCTTGGGAAGCTACAGTGCTCCCTTCTGCCCACAGCACGACCCACACTTTTCATGTTGGCATTCAAGATCCATTGTCAGCTGGTCCCTCCCTCCTCTGTGGCCTGAACTCACACCCCCACTCGGCCCTGTCCCTCCTGGAGGGTGGGCCCCACGGTTTGCTCCTATACCTGCCAGCTTGACTCCTGCTGCCAGCCGCTATCTGTCCCCAGGGTTCCACCTGCATTGCTTGGTGTCTACCTGTCCAAACCCACCTTGCCAGGCTCCTGAGGGGCCTGGACCGACAAGTCAGTCCATGCCTAGGCATCAGCCCTGGACAAGCACCCCAGCCCGCCCGCATCGCGCCAGCCCGCCCGCACCCCCACCGGGCTTCTCTGCTCACCTCAGTACCGTCTATCCTTAGGGGAGGTACAGTCGAGAAAAAGAGGTGGAGACAAAGAACAGGTGGTTAGAACAAAAGGAGTGGAGGCCACGGGGGCAAGGACGCAGAGACAGGACAGAAGGGAGGGGACCGACCATGGCGCAAATGGTGCCGGTCGGCAAGGCAGACCCCAGGAACCGCCCGCAGAATGACCACTTGGGGGGCAGGCATCCCCGCTGCCCGTGGCCCTGCCCAGCAGCATGGGACATGGCACAAGACAGGTTCTACGAGAGGCCCAAGGTAGTCAAGGGAGGAAAAGTTGAGCTGGAGAGACGAGGATGTACGTCATCGCGCACTTAGAGCGGGGGACCCCGACGCAGACCCCACGCGGCAGCTGGGGCTCTGGGCCCTCGTGCTGCTGGGCCGGACCTCCTGGGGGTGGGTCGGAGGCATGGACTGGGGCCTCCACTGCCCAGCTCTGCTTACCCCGGAGCTCTCGGTCTTGATGGCTTTGATGTGCAGGCAGTCTTCCACGGCCTGGCTGGTGCTGCTGGCCTCGACACTCTCCTCCGAGCCCCGGCCTCCGGGCTCGGCACTGGCCTCGTGGTCCCCGTTCTCCTTGAGCAGCGGGGTGCGGAGGTGCACGTCGTTACGCTGCTTCTTGGTGACGTGAGCATCTGGGCCGTGTACCGTCTTCACATGCTTCCGGAGAGAGCTGGGGTCCGTGTATCGCTTGGTGCAGCCTGGGATCTTGCAGATGTAGGGTTTCTGGGAAGAGAAGAAGGAGGCCTGTGTTATGCATGGGACGTAAAGACAGACTGTGAGAGGGAGCGCTCCCCAGTCTCCCGAAGCCATGTCACGTCCTTCGGCAGAGCCCGGCCGGCAGTCGGAAGGTGCTCGAGCTAATCTACAGCCAGTGTGCCCGGAGGGAGCCACGCCAGCCCCGGGCCTGCAGGAGTGTGGCCCCACTGGTCTCATCTGCCATCTTTTCATGCGGGTAAGCACATGGTTGAGGAAGCCCTCATCACTAGCTAGGGACCCAGATCAGAGACAACGGAAGGAGTGGGGTCACAGAGCGTGGTGGGACTGCTGCCTCCCCTGTCATCAGGGCACTGGGATGTTTTCGTGTTGCTCTGTTACACCTGTGAGACAGCATTTAACACCCCAGTTTTTCTGGTGAGGAAAGTCAGGTTCACAGAGGCAAAGAAACGGGCTCGAAGTCACTTAGGAACAGGACGAAAACCCAGGGTTTTTGAACCTCAGTCCTGAGCTCACACACACACGCACACCTACATACCCCACACCCGCGTGTAGACACTCCCCTATACCCACATGCACACGTTCACACGTGCTCACACATGTCCGTGCAGACTCACACTCAAATACACACGCACACACATATGCACATGTACATAAACATCCACACGCACACACATCCTACAAATCCACGTCCACAAAAGACCCACATAACACACACACACACACACGCACACACCCCTCGCCGAGGCGAGCTGTTGTCTGCAGAGGCCCTACGGGGTTTAGATTCCTTTGGGAATTCCTCTGATTTCTTGCAAGCGTTGGAGGAAATCCCTTTGGGGTCCAAAATGTATCTAAGCTTTTAGAAATGTTCCTTCCCGAGTCTACCTGAGCAAAAGCAGTTGGGTGGCTGGGCTCGGACTGGGAGGCAGTACGGCAGACTGCTCTCCCTGGGCTCTCTCAGCCCTGCCAGGGGCTCTGGCTAGCTGGGGAGACAAAGGCCGCCCTGTGCCCCATCCGTAGGGGGCTGACAGCTACGGCAGGTCAGACGGCATTAGCCGCGACAGCACGTCGGTGCAAGCTGCCCAGGGGCCTGCCGACGTGTGCTGAGCTCAGACTGCAGGTCGGGGAGGAGGGGAGGGGCATCAGGCACCTGGCCACCTGATGGCCTACAGAAGTCTAGAAGGCACGCATCTACTTGAGTGTCAGCGGGGCCCCACGCACACGTGCCATGCACACCCTGGCCGGCGTACCTCGTTGGAGTGGGTGCGGTTCTGGTGCTTGGCGCGGTCTGAGGCGTTGGAGAAGGCCTTGTTGCAACCCTCGTGCTCACACACATATGGTTTCTCCCCAGTGTGGGACCGCAGGTGCGTCTTCAGGTTCTCCAGGCGGGAGTAGGCCTTTGAGCAGCCCTCGAACTGGGAAGAGGTGGGCTGGGTCAGCGAGGGGTGCCCCAGATCCACCGTAGGGCTGGCCCACTGCCTCCTCCCCAGGCCCCCTCATCTGCTGTACCCCCCCCCCCCGGGGCACCCAGGAGTACGCATTTTAACAGAAATGTCCACCTTGCTTTCAGATTCTAAAATGACATCGGGCCACTGTAGAAAACTCGGAAAAGATGGAAAAGTGCAAAAAGAGGAAGGAAAGGACATGCCCGAGGACAACCACTGCCAACATGGAAATAAGTCTCTTTCTGGGACTTTGTGGCTCATCCCCGGTTTTTGTTTTTAAGTTTATTTATTTATTTTGAGAGAGAGAGTGAGAGAGAGTGAGAGAATGGGGGAGGGGAGGAAGAAAGAGAGAATCGGAAACAGATTCCACACTGTCAGCACAGAGTCCAGTGAGGGGCTCCAACTCACTAACTGTGAGATCATGACCCGAGCAGAAGTCAAGAGTTGGATGTTTAACCAACTGAGCCACCCAGGCGTCCCCATCCCCATGTTTTTATTTATTTATTTATTTATTTATTTATTTATTATTATTTTTATTTTGAGAGAGAGAGACAGAGAGAATGGGAGAGGGTCAGAGAGAAAGAATCCCAAGCAGGTTCTGTGATGTCAGCGCAGAGCCCAGTGCAGGGCTCAGTCTCACGAACCATGAGATTATGACCTGAGCCGAAATTGAGTTGAATGCTTAACTGACTGAGCCACCCAGGCAGCCCTTATCCCCACGTTTTAAAGCCAAACTGGGAACATATCAAGTATTTAGTTACATACTCCATTTGTTAAAATCAACGACACATGGTGAGAATCATCCCATATCATTAAAAACTCTTCGGAAATGTTATTTTAAACTGTTTCCAGGGGCACCAAAGCTCTAACCCCTGGTCAGAACTTTGGTGTGCATTAAAATGTGCTGAGAATGAAATCCAGTTTTCTCCGTGTCCTTGAGTGAGCTGGCCGCCCTCACACTTGCTATGGCCATGCTGGTCCCCATTCAGTTCCTTGACCCCACCAAGTTCTTCCCAGCATGGGGCCTTTGCACACACTGTCCCCCTCTGGCTGCAACCTCACCCCGGCCCTGGCCTGGCTCACTCCCTCTCAATCTCTTAGGTCATTTCCTCTGAGAGCATTTCTCTGATATTCTTTTTTTTTTTTTTTAATTTTTTTTCAACGTTTATTTATTTTTGGGACAGAGAGAGACAGAGCATGAACGGGGGAGGGGCAGAGACAGAGGGAAACACAGAATCGGAAACAGGCTCCAGGCTCTGAGCCATCAGCCCAGAGCCCGACGCGGGGCTCGAACCCACGGACCGCGAGATCGTGACCTGGCTGAAGTCGGACGCCTAACCGACTGCGCCACTCAGGCGCCCTTGATATTCTTAATCGTAACACTACCGTTTTCCCTTTATACTGCCTACCACAATTTATAATTATCTTCACCATTTTATTATCTGGCCTTCCCACCAGGATGCAAGCTGGAAGAGAGGAGGTATCATCTAGATCTTGCTTATTTTTGTGTTCCTAGTATTTAGTGTCTATGAAAAAATCCATTTTCGGCACTCAAGAAACATTAAAAAAATTTTTTTGTACCTGTTTATTCATCTTTGAGAGACAGAGAGCGACAGAGCATGAGCAGGGAAGAGGCGGAGAGAGAGACACACAGAATCGGAAGCAGGCTCCAGGTTCTGAGGTGTCAGCACAGAGCCCGACGCGGGGCTCGAACTCATGAACTGCAAGATCATGACCCGAGCCGAAGTCGAACGCTCAACTGACTGAACCACCCAGGCGCCCCAAGAAACATTTTTGAAAAGGAAGGAAGGAGGGAGCACGAGAGTGTGACTGAGACGGAGGGAGGGAGGGAAGGAGGAAGGAGGGACGGATCATCGTGGGGGTTCTGCACCTATTCCCAAGATACTGCACCCAAGATACTGCATAGGCATCTACTGTGCCTATGAAAACTGCCCTCAGCATGACACGGAAACCCCAGCAGGAACTGTCACACGCTTCACATCCTTGCCTTTATTCCTTACCAGTCTGACTGAGTACATTGGGCTCCAAATGCCTTTGATCTGTTTCTACAACTCACAGCTCGTACCACAGGGCTATGGCGTGCTACCACCTAGCATGTTACGAAAACAACTTGCCGCAAAGGGCCGGGAAGAGCAAAAATAATTTTGCAAAAGGAGGACAAATCTGGAGGACTGACACTTCCCAATGTCGAAATTCACTGCATTACTATCATAAGGGTAGACGGAGGGATCAACGTCATAGAAGAAACGAGAGTTTAGAAATAAACTCATATGTTAGCATCAGGTGATTTTCGACAAAGGGCCATTCAATGGGGAAAGAAGAGTGTCTTCAACAAACGGGATCAGGACAACTGGACAGCCACGTGCAAAAAGAATGAAGCTGGACCCCTACCTCATACCATATACCCAGACTCAAAATACATTAAAGACCTAAAGGGTAGAGGTTCCCTATAAAACTATATACAGATTTATATAAATAAGACTATGCATTTATAAACAATAAAACTCACAGAAGAAAACATAGGGGTAAATCTTTGTGACCTTGGATTAGGCAATGGTTTCTTTGATATGACACCAAAAGCTCAAGCAGTTAAAAAAGTGGACTTCATCAAAATTAAAAACTTTGGTGCTTCAAAGGAAACGATCAAGAAAATGAAAAGAAAAACCCCCAGGGGGAGAAAATGCTGACAAATCCTATATCTGATGAGGGTTTAGAACTACTACAACTCAACAGTAGAGACAAATAAACCAGCTTGAAAATGGGCAAAATATGTGAGCAGACATTTCTCCAGAGATGATATACAAATGATCACTAAGCACATGAAGAGACGCTCAACATCATCAATCATTAAGGAAATGCTAATCAAAACCACAGTGAGATGCCCTTTCACATCCGCCAAGATGACTGTCATTAAAAGACAGGTTAGCAAGTGTTGGGAACGACGTGAAGAAATCAGCACCTTCACATATTGCTGGTGGGAATGTAAAACAGCGCAGCCTTTTTGGAAATGGGTCTGGCTGGTACTCTAGGTACATACACAAGAGAATTAAAAACACAGGTCCGCACAAAAACATGTACACTAACGTTCGTAGTTGTACTTGTGCTAACAGCCGAAAAGTGAAAACACTGCAAATATCCATCAACTGATGAATGGATCAAAATACTAGGATCTATCCATACAATGGACTGTCGTTTAGCCATAAAAGGAATGAGGTATTGGGGCGCCTGGGTGGCTCAGTCCGTTAAGCTTTCAACTCTTGGTTTTGGCTCAGGTCATGATCTCACGGTTCTTGGGTTCTAGCCCCACATTGGGCTCCGCGCTGCTGGTGTGGAGCCTGCTTGGAATTCTGTCTCTTTCCCTCTCTCTCTGCCCCTCCCCCGCGCTCTCTCTCAAAATAAATAAATAAGCTAAAAAAAAAAAGAATGAGGCTACAACATGGATGAATCTTGAAAACATGCTGAGTGAGCAAAGCCAGACACAAACACTACCCATTGTATGATTCCATTTTTATGAACTGTCTGGAACAGGCAATTCACAGAGATGGGGAAGTAGATTAGTGGTTGTCAGGGAATGGGGGAGGGGTGGGGAAGAGAATGGGGAGTGACTGCAAACAGGCATGGGGTTTCTTTTTGGGGGTGATGACGATGTTCTGAAATCAGCTAGTGGTGATGGCTGTACAACTTTGTGAACATACTAAAAATCACTGAATTGTATATATATTTTATTTATTTATTTATTTATTAAAAAAATTTTTTTTAACGTTTATTTATTTTTGAGACGGAGAGAGACAGAGCATGAACAGGGGAGGGTCAGAGAGAGGGAGACACAGAATCTGAAACAGGCTCCAGGCTCTGAGCTGTCAGCACAGAGCCCGACGCGGGGCTCGAACTCACGGACCGCGAGATCATGACCTGAGCCGAAGTCGGACGCTTAACCGACCGAGCCACCCAGGCGCCCCTTTATTTATTTTTTTAATGTTTATTTATTTTTGAGAGATAGAGAGACAGAGACAGAGCGTGAGTGGGGGCGGGGCAGAGAGAGGGAGACACAGAATCCAAAGCAGGCTTCAGGCTCTGAGCTGTCAGCACAGAGCCCGATGTGGGGTTCAAACCCATGGACTGTGCAAGATCATGACCTGAGCCAAAGTCAGACACTGAACCGAGTGAACCACCCAGGCGCCCCTGAATTGTATTATTTTTTTAAAAGGGTGAACTTTATGGCATGTGAATTTTTATCCCAATTAAAAAAAGAAGTTAGCAACAAAGATAGCATATTTCATTGAATCCTGGCTACCACCTATTTTAAGACAGCCTGATTTCAGGGATATTAAAATATATGATATTATATTAATATAATATTAAATGTCTATCTCAGAATTATGAAATACGGTGATTCACGGAGAGGAGTTCCCAGAGGCTTCAGTTGCAACCACATCAGTACATCACTGGACCAACGGCCCTTTTATTTTTATTTATTTAAAACATGTTCTTTAATGTTTAGCTTTGGGAGAGAGAGAGAGAGAGGCAGAGAGAGCGAGAGACACAGAATCCCAAGCAGGCTCCAGGCTCTGAGCTGTCAGCACTGAGCCCCACAAGGGGGTTGAACCCACGAACCGGGAGATCATGACCTGAGCCGAAGTCAGAGGCTTAACGGACTGAGCCCCCCAGGCGTCCCCCACTGGCTCTTTTAAAGAGGGAGCAACCGTGTGTGGTAAAAAAAGGTCTCACCAATCATAGTCACAAATTCTGTTCACTCCATAAGGGAAACTGTCTAAAAGGTCTTTGTGTTCATTTTGTTCACTTAAAAGAAATTAAAAAAAAAAAAAAGAAATTCACCCAAAGTGATTTTGCTCAAGTTGTGAAACCACCAGTGAAACTTTTCTCTGTGCAGGGGTGGGGTGTGGGGGTGGGGGGGGGGCAGACCCCTGGGTGCTGCTAAGGGGGCTCCTGTGTCTGGGGTCTGCCAGCCGCGTGAACTGTGGGGGTGCAGCTGTACCCCGGGGCCCAGGGGCACACGGACACAGGTAGGGAACACCGGCACACACCCCCACTGCGGTGGCCGAGAGGCACACACCCAGGGGGTAAATCAGAGATCTGGGATGGCACACAGGGGCGGAGCCTCAAGAACCCCAGCCCGCCGGAAGGCGCGGGGCAGGAGCGCACAGGACAGACAACATGCTGGAAGGCTGGGTCCCCGTGATGCTGTCCGTGGCCTGTTCAACCCAAGTACACCTGTGGTCAGCCACGTCCAACCCAGCCCCATCACGCGCGAGACGCGGCAGGGAGGAGGGGCCACTCACCGTGCACTTGTGGGGCTTCTCGCCCGTGTGCCGGCGCATGTGCACCACCAGCATGTACTGGGCCTTGAAGGGCTTCTGCTCCCTCGTGCAGGCCTGCCAGCGGCACACGAACTCCTTCTTCTCCCCATGGATGTGCTCGTTGTTGATGTGCTGCGGGAGCAAGCCCATAGGGAGGGGTGAGCCCAGCCACCCACCCCTGCGGACCCCACCTACAAGGCGCAGACGCCCCACCCAGCAAGACCACCCCCTAGGCGCCAGGCCACGCCTCCTCAGGAGTTCTCATTAGCTGCCATTAACCCAAGATCCACTGGGTGATCTCCTTGTCTCGCTGCATTTCCCAATTCTCTGTCCTCAAAGTGACCACCTATGACGGGCAAAGTCATCCCGCTCACCCCAGGCTGGGCTCTAGGCTCCGGTGGTTATGATGATGCTCCTGGGCTGCAAACAGTAGGCACTAAATAACTGTAGTGAGGCAGTCGTGCACTGTGGTTGGTGCACGAGATGCTTCTCCCAAGCTTGCTCCTATTGTCCCAGGAATTCTTAAATACGCTTTTTTATTCCAATGGAAACATCAATGCATCCTCACCTCTGTCTTTGACAGTAACCTGTGAGATGATGGCTCTGCCCCTTTTGGCCAAGGCCCAGATGGTTCTGTGGCCTCTGCAGGGCCCAGGCAGCAAGGGTGGGTGGAGCTCGATGGGGACCCTGACGGTGGGCTCTGGGCGCTGTGTGATGCTGCCCCTGGGACAAAATGCACGGACAGCACGACTGATCTGGAGGTATGGCAAGGGGGAGCCCTGCATCCCAGGGTAGGCGGAGCCAGCAAGCTGCCCTGAGTTGACCCTTTGGATTTTAGTGGTTTGCTTTGATTATTTAACTGAAGGCTGCAGGACTCACTGGAGCAGGGGTATTATTGCCTCTTGGCTTAGGATGTGTGGATATGTGTGGGGCCTCCAGACTTTTATGTCCTTAATCTTTGAGGTGGCTTATTTATCTTGGGGAGTGAAAAAAGGTGGTATAAGTCACTCACACAGTAGTCTGAAAAAGTGTACTGGACCTTGCGTGCTTCCTCTTGCTCTAGGGCTTTTCTCTAAAGGCCACTGGGGAGCCTCCTTGCACCCCCCCCCCATCAAGGTCATGTCCTGTCTGTGTGCGGATAGGGCTGGGCTTGCTTCCCCCAAGGGGGACGGGGAGGGTGAGACACTCAGATCTCGGGGGCCTGTTCTCTCTAGCCCCAGTGCCTTTCCCCTCTCTTTTCTTGGCTCGTCTTCCAGCCTTCACTGCCTCCCACACACCACAACCTCCAATGCAGCAGCCGTTAGCCACCTATGGCTCTTGAGCCCTTCAAATGTGGCTGGTCCCACCCGGGATGGGCTGTTTCAAAGATGGAGAATAAAAAAATAATAATAAGGACGTAAATAAAATATCCCACTAATTTTCGTTTATATTGATGACACATCAAAATGATAATCTTTCAGATATATTGGGTTAAGTAAAATATATTATTCAAATGAACTTCACCTGTTTCCTTCTACTCTTTTTAAAGTGTGCTGCCAGGTTCACATAAAATTATGTGCGTGGTGGACATTTGTGGTTGGCAGCGTCTTTCTGCCGGACCGTGCTGCTGCAGGTCTTTGCAACCTCTGGGGCTGTCCGAGAACTGAGCATGCGGGCCCTGGCAGCACCTGACCCGGAGAAGACAGAAAAGCGCCGGGCCCACACGCCCCCGAGAAACAGGCCCGACCATCATGCATACAAATGCCCATGTTGGAACAAGTAAAATCTACAGCGCTTTGAACTTCCAGGGAAATCTTATCATATTAGCCTCACTTTCCATTTTTAAAGCCTCTCAAATGATAAAAATGCTTCCTGACAATGCCTTTCATTTTTTTCTTATTGGTTTACTTAGCAACAAATTGTTAATAATCGACTGGGGGCTCCAGCTCGCCCGTGTGCCTGCCACCATCCATCTTCCCAGGGAGCGGAGAGAGAGTCACAGCCGGCAGAGGGGCTGGCTCTCTTTTCATAGGGGGCTTCTCTTTCCAGGGCCAGGCGGAGGTGATCACCTCTGCCCACAGAGACAGTCCTGGGCACAGGCAGAAGGCTGCAGCTGAAGCCCTGCTTCCCCCGACTGCCTGTATCTGAGGAACTCCCTTTCTGCTCTTGGGGGCTGGCTTGCTCACCACTATGCACACCTCTTATGTCTGTATCTCTGTTCCCCCTCTGCCCACCCCCACCACTGCCCCACCCGGCCCCTCGTGGTCCCACATGCAGTCCTCTCTCTCTTTCATCTAATCTCCTCTGTCCTACAACTCACAGCCCCAGTGGCCCCTTCTCCATCTCGGAATGGTTTACCCAAAGACGTGGAACAGGTTGAAAAATTATGTTCGAGTTCCAGAAGGGCTTAGGGCAGCCCCATTTCACAGGTGCTATGTCAGCCGCGACAGGTTTGCTGGGAAATTCTGATCTCCTGTGTCCTCACACTTTGGGGGTGGGGAGGGCACCCCAAAGAAAAGAAACCCTGGGTATTTGAAAGCAACTGGCATGACAGGAGGAAGCAGAGGGAGAGGGCAGTGTCCTAAATCCGGAGCCCACAGAGCTGCGGAGAAGCAAACCCCTTTGGGATGGCTTCAGGATGTGAGCAGTGTGAATCGACCCCATCCAGAAATCTGACTGGCAGGCTGGTGTGGGGCTCATCGGTACAGACTCTCTTTCGCCAAGGAGTGTGTGGGTTCGGGGGGGGAGCAGTGTTGGGAGGGTGATTCTTGAAATTAAGCTCTCTTCTGGATGGAGAGGAGAGACACCCGCTCAGGGCTGCTGTGGGGAACAGGGAGGAGGGGGCGGGAGGCTAGCTACCATGCATGAAATGCCATCTGCTAAGTGCTTATGTAGGTATCACATTTAACCTTCACAACTTTGTTAGGTAGGCTTCACCCCCATTACGGGAGGAAAAAAACTGGGGCTCATGGAGGTTAAGTCACTTGTTTGGAACCACTCGGCGAGGTGTGGTGCAGCCAGCCTCTGCTCTCCAAACCTCACAGGTTACCTCTCGACTGCCATCATATGGATGCTGCTGTAGAACAGTTTAGAGTGGGGACCAAGGGACATGACATGAGGGGGCACCCAGGTCCCATGGCCTCTCTGGTGTCCTGAGCAGACAGTACCAGGTATTTCTAAGCAGCCCCCTCTTGATAATGGTATCAACACCCCATCTGTTCTTGTGTACGTTGGGTCTCTGTGAATGGTCTCCAAGAGGAAATTACTAATTCCTTCCTCCATGGGAGGACCTTCTTTCAGGTTTCAGGGTCTGTGTTTATAGATGCTCTCTGGTTTAACTAATCTTATTTCCCTCTTTGTACTGGCTGCTAGGAAGCTCAGGGAAAAAAAAAGATATTTATGTGAATTATAGCTCAGAGCACATAGCTTTTTTTTTTTTTTTTTTAAATCCATTCCACACCTGGCTTCATTTATTGCTCCTTTCTCCTTAATTTTCTCATTTACTTACTTTTGTTTTAATCGCTTATACTATGTATGTGTTTGTAGGCCCCCTTTTAGAAGCAGGCACGGCCCAGATAAATAATTAGGTCTCCCACTTTCAGAGGACGTGGCCCCAGCATCTCCTAGAGCCACCTCCCCCAGCCCCTTCTCCCCCGCAGAGGGCCTGAAGTTCTGTCCGCTGGGCGGGCTGCTAGGGCTTAGAGGCTCACGTGCACCAGCTGCTCCTGGGTGTCGTACTCCTTGGTGCAGTCTTCCCAGTGGCAGTTGGTCTCATAGATGATCACTTCGGCCTCCTGCTTACAGTCGTCCCTGTCCAGGTCTTCCTTGAGGTCAGCCAGCTGCTCCTGGGGGAGGAGCAGAGCAACCCGCGTGAGCCACGTTCAGCCACCGGGCCCTGACGGAAGGTCACTACTGGCCCCGGGCGGTCTATGCCAAGGACCCTGAGCTGGTATGGGTGTGGAGACGCACGCATGCACATGCACGCACACGTGAGCACACATGCATGCACTTGTACACACACACACGTGCATACGTACATGTATGTGCTCAGCCACTTTCCTCAGCTAGCTCCCACCCATCCTTCTCCTGTTGCACAGCTGTCCTGGGGCCCCCCCCTCCTTCCTCTCTAATGCTGGCTTGTCATCACCAAAGTGTCCCATCACATCCTGGGTCAACCAACGTGGCGAGGAGAACAGGAGAAAGGAGGGCAGTGACTTTCGCTTATGTGGTTTGGTTTCCTCCGGGAGAGCCAGGGTGGACCCGCATGCTCGCATGCGATCGCGGTGGGGGCGTTTTCATTTATAGTCTGCACGGGGTCTGCTCCCGCCTGGAGGCAAGAGAACAGCCAACATGCATCTGGGCTGGCCCTTCAGACGACTCACTCTCACACTGTCTCCTCCTTCCAGGACACAGAGCATACCCCGATTCGTGCCCAGGGTTACTGGCATGGTCTCCCAGTGCCCATCCTGTCCTCCCCGCCACAGTCCTAAGACGTGGGCATCTGTGTTCTTGCATCACCGCCAGGAAAATGGGTTCAGGGAGAGGCCACCTTGCTCTCTGCAGGGCACTCAGTGAGTGACAGCCCCCATCTGCACTGGCGTCTCCTCATCAGGACAGGGCCCACGTGTGCCCTGTTCAAGGTGGCAAAAGAAAAGCAGGGGACACAAGGGCAAAGGAAAGGCTGGAAGCGAAGGGGGAGGCACAGACGTGCCAGGCTGGGACAAAAGCCACAGGATGTCAAGGATTCCCCGATACCGCACTGGCTGGCTGGGGCAGGCTCAGAGCAAAGCCAGGCAAAGCAGCAGATGTTAGAACGATGGAATGCTTTCCATTTCACACTATCCACAAAACAGCAGGACTATTCTGTTTTTCCCAAGAGCCTCCGGGCGAAACATTTATAGCCCAGATTAAGGGGGCTGACCTCCCCCACAGTCAGAAGCCCCAACCCCTATGGGCTCTAGAGACCACGAAGCGGAGGCTGTAGCTCGCTCGTGAGCCTCATTACTGATGCTGAGTCCATTTCTGCGAGTGGGGAAATCTGCCTCGTGGCTCCCCGGGCTGGCGGCAGACTCACGCCCCTGACCGACTTTCCACTGGAGCTGCAAAGCTTCTGGTTGCTTCTCAGAGTACTTTCCAGTGAACGCACTTGCCCTGAAAAGGCAAACGATGATGTGCAGTATCCTAAGCTCACGGGCAGCGCTGGGTCCACATTAAAAGGAAGTGCAGGTGCGCCCCTGCCCTGAACCTTTAGCAATGGGGGAGGTCGGTGGGGCTGTGGCCCCCTACCCCTGCTCTGCACTGTCAGAAAAACTGCAAACAGACTTATTATTTCTGTACGTCCCGCTTATTTGAAAGAAGACTTGAAGGAGCTGCCAGGTGGACATGTGAGCGGAAGACGGCGCAGGGGAAGGGGGTGCGCTCGGGGCCTCCAGATGGGGCTGGGCATCATCCTAGCCCACGGTTTTGAGGGCTTAAACAGAGCAGGGATTCATTATGCCGCATGCCTGCCAAGGGAAAGCACGCCCATCCACCTTGCAAATGAGACAGGTCACTGAATCAGGACCCTGAGTGACACAGTGACAACCTCTTGTGATAAACAGCTTTCCTTCCACGGACACATTGGAGGAGCCAGGCCAGGCGGGAAGGAGGGCCCTGTGCTGCCTTTCTGGGTTGGAGGGGCGGGGCAGGGGCTCCCCGGGGCTCCGCGTCTGTCCTCACAGTTCCAGCATGTTTATCTCCCCTGGATATGTGCTGTCCTCATCAATTTCAACGGCCCCCAATGATGGCCGACCTCGTGGAAACCATGCATCATGTGGAGATGCTTTGGCGTCAGCGAGGGGAGAAGAATTTGTCACCAACTCCTCTGTTTGCCTGACAATAACAGGACCCAATATTTCATAAAAATTAAGTGCCCAGAGCATGCCCGATGGTTTACAGGTTTGATAAAGGATGGTCTGACAGATGTAGGGAAGACGGGGGACAGGAGGTCCCCTGCATCCTTGGTGTCAAAGCTGGTGATGCTGTAGTAACAGATGGAGACCATGCCACTGTCAGAGGCCTGGGGGGGGGGGCGGGAGGCTCGCCCGTGGGGTCAGCACTCACACCAAGCCCTTCCTTTCCATGACAGACCTTTGCTGCAAGAACTGGGAGCATCAGCCTGCCATCTCGGAGCATCTGAATAAGTGGCAGGATCTCCAAAGGGACTGGCACAGGGGTTTCAGTCCCGCAACAGACCTGGGCTCTGATTTGCTCCCTCCCTCACCTTCCTGCCAACAATCATCTTCCTTGCCTCCCCTCTGTACCGTACTTCTCGCTCCCTCAGATGTACATCGAGTCATTAGAAATTCCTACTTCATAGTGACTTTGCATCAGGCCCCGTTCAAACTCTACTGACGTGGGGCCGAATCAGCCTCGTCTCCCAAGTGCAGCCTCTCCAAAGCTTTCAGCGCAGTGCAGGCTACAGGCAACATGAGCTAGGAGCTAGGATGGGTGTCTGGGCACATGCGAGTCCTACTAGCCAGGAGAGTCAGGAAAGGTGGAAGTGGCAGTGAAAGGGGCGAGGTGGGGGGTGGAGTTCTAGGGACGGGGAGCAACTGGACAGGGGCCACAGCCATTCAGGGGACAGGAGTGACTGAGTGTGACTGGGGCTTGTGTGAGGGGCTGGGGTGGGGATGGCTGCAGCCCCAGACATCCATCCATCCGTCCATCCATCCATCCATCCATCCACTCATCCATCCATCTATCCACTCATCCATCCATCCATCCATCCATCCATCCATCCGTCTATCCATCCATCCATCTGTCCATCTATCCATCCATCCATCCATCCATCCATCCATCCACTCATCCATCCATCTATCCACTCATCCATCCATCTATCCACTCATCCATCCATCCATCCATCCATCCATCCATCCATCCGTCTGTCTATCCATCCATCCATCTATCCATCCGTCCATCCATCCATCCACTCATCCATCCATCCATCTATCTCTCCATCCTCCCTCCATCATCCATCCATCCATCCATCCATCCGCCCATCCGCTCTTTCATGCAGAACGTGTTTGATGAGCATGTAACGTGCAGGGTGCTGGGGACACAGCTCTGGTCCTCCCTGAGCTCACGGTATCCCCGCCCTCTCTGGTTCACTCATTCATGCAGGCAGCTGTCCGTTCGTCCATTCACCACCAGGTCCGCTCACCCAGCTGGAGGACGGCCAGGACAGCCAGTAGGTTACCTGTGTCAGGGTCAGCGGGGAGGCTGGCCGCAGGCCCTCTGCCTCTGTCTTGACCTTGCTGCGCTTGTGAATTACGATGGGGTTCACGGTGCTGCTCACAGCCGATTCGCTGTTCTGCTTGTTCTGAGGGAGGGAGCAGGGGAGTCCGTCATGCAGGGGCAGGGTGGGGACACCCCAAGTTCTGTTTGGGCTTTACCTCAGGGATCCTCCCCACGTAGGTTGGGCCAGCACTTCTGTTTGAAGTTTCAGAAGCCGGGTCTCCCGACTTGGTCCTCTGGCTGGGGGGCACAGCCACGAGAGAGCCCAGAGCTCGGCCTTCCAACCCCCCCCACCACCTCCCTGGGAATGGAAAAGAAACCCTCTCTTTGCGAAATGTGGGCCTTCACTCCTGTTCCAGCAGCCTCAGCTTCTCAGCCCTCTGGAGCAGGGGGTCTTGAAGCATGAGAGCAGAAGAACAGGGCCGGGCCAGCCCGGGGAGCAGGAAAGAAGGGCCTGGTCACAAGAGCTGATAGCTACTGTCTGGGGGGAGGTGCCAGGTGGACACCTGGAGCCCTGGGGTGGAGAGGGAGGGCGTCCTGGAAGAGGCGCTGCTCCAGACAGGGTGGGGTCTTGCCTTCGTCCCAGCACATGCTCACCTCTGGGCTCCGCCCTGCCAGGTGGCTGGCCTGGGAGGTGGCGCGACCTCGAGAACTGTCATCGTGAACGTTAGCCATGATCCGGGTCCCCACGGGGCTCTGCGCACCCAAGCTCAGGTATGCGCACAACGACCCGATTAGGCGGCAGGCCCCACTCCGCGCATGCGTTAGCCCAGGCTGAAAGATGCTTCCAGCGAGTTGGGGTCCAAAACGCAGTCTGGCGGAGTCCACAACTGTGTCCTTCCACGCCCCGATACTGCCTCTAAAACCATTTCCTCATGTGCAAAATGGGGCTTCATTCAGCAAAAAATAATGGCGCTTACTGTGTGCCTGGCACTGTACCAGCACACCCTGCCACGTCGAAGTCCTGCTGGAGAGCTCAAGTAAGATGGCCTTTGGTCAACCTAGGCTCTAAGTACCGAGTACATTGTATTCTGTCTGCCAGAGCCTGAATTCTAGGGTTGCTCCGTCTACTCATTATGTTGATAGGACAGGCGACCACAGAATTTATAGGCCAGGCACTTGCCAGCGAAAGTGAGGGTGTCAGGACCCCGCCCAGGTCTCCTGATCCAGCATCCGGCCCTTTTGATCCCGTGGCCTATCGCCAGAAGGCATCCCACCAGTCACACCTGAGCGGGGAGTCCTTCCACAAGTTCCCGGCATGAGACGGCAATGATCAGCTCTCGTGGGGCCCCGGGAACCCGGGGACCCACCTACCTGGGTGGCGTTGCTCAGACAGGTGGCGCTGCCGCTGAGCTGGGTGGGCGTGGCATTGATGGAGGCGAGGGCCATGGGCTGCTGGGCCAGGAAGGTGGGCGAGGGCTGGATCAAGGGCGGGGTGTGTCCGAAGGCTGAGCCCAGGCCCCTCTGCTGGCTCAGGATCTGCTGGTAGGCCACCGGGTTGATGGGGTGGGGGAAGGTGAAGGCTGGGCTGCAAAGGAGAGCAGGCAAGTCACGGAACGGAGTTGGGGGGGGGGGGCGGAGGCTGTTTGGTCAAGGCTTCCTGCGCAGAGAGGACCCTGCCAGGGATCGGGAGGGGCGTGTTGCTTATCTTGCGGTCAGCATGGCTTTACCTGGCTCAAGACCCACCACTGTTTGCCATCTCAGGCCTCACGGGCTGTGCTCGCCTGCAGGCCATGCCCCAAGACCCAGCCTTCACCCCAGGGAGGGGCCAGGCGCCATCTCAGGCCTACACCCCAGCCCTTCACCTCTCTGACGCCTGAGAGGCATCCCCGACCATCTGAGCCCCACTGGGCCCTGAGGCCGCTTCTGATGCCCGCTTGTCCAGGACACATGCCCTGGGCCCTGCAGCTCACATCACCCCCTCTCTTCTTTCACTTCTGCTGCACCTCTAGGTTCTTTTATGCCATCTGCATATGAGCCCTCTCTCCAGAACACGATACTGCGGAAGTAATGCGGACCTCCAAGGCTAAGCCATATAAGACATGTGGCTTGGGTGGCTCGGTCAGTTGAACGTCCAACTCGTGGTCTCGGCTCAGGTCATGATCTCAAGGTTCATGGTATGGAGCCCCTCATTGGGGCTTGAGATTCTCTCTCTATCTCTCAAAATAAGTACATAACTTAAAAAGAAAAAGACATGTGGCTTCCTCCTTGCTCTCTCCTGCATCAGTCACTCGGGGCGGGGGTGGGGGAGCCAGCCGCCATGCAGTGAGGAAGCTCAAGCAGCCTTATAGAGAGACTCCCGTAACGTGAAATAAAGGCAAGTCTTCAGGTGCCTTACAGCCCTGGCCGACACCTTCAGCGCAGGGTCGTGAGACCCAGCGCCAAGCCAGTCTCATTTTCTTGACCCCAAGAAACAGTTCGAGATGGTAAATGCTCGTTGTTGCTTTAAACAGCTAAGGTTCGGAGTAATTTGTTTTGTAAAAAAAGACAGCCAACATCCTTGTTACCACTTCGATCTCTGCACGTCCCAGCGCCAGGCTCTCCTGACATTCCTCACACCTCCTGGTCTCCCTGAGGAGGGTTGCGGGGAGGAAATGAGTTGAGTCAAGGTGGTTGGGTCTGAGTCCTTGGAACAGCCATGGGCTGCACGGTGGAGGGGGGGCGGGGTGGGGACAAGGGCGAATGGTGTGAGGTCTGGGTGTGCCGTGCTGTGACCACAGCGGGAAGCTGGCTGCCTGCTCGGAGACCTGGCATGGCCCAAGTTGGCGTCACAACCTGCGCCACCAATGGCTGTGGCTGCCATAAAACCTTGGGTTTTATGGTTGACTCTTTCGTGCCAGGCCCAGTAAACATACTTTTCACATCAGAGAGTAGCTTTGCGGGATGAGCGGACATAGGAAGACGTACTCGAATGTTGGCACGTTGCCACATCATCGTGGTCGGTGTGGAATTCAGGGAGCGGTTGCAAGCACACCGACTCACAAATGCAACGTGTCCTGTCTTTCTCCACGGGTCGAAAGCATGGGCCCTCCCCCACGTGGCCCCCAGCCCACCTTCTGGGGCTCGGCCGCCCGCATGCCGGCTGGGCTCACCTGAGGGTGCCTGCTGACAGGTGGCCGTAGGAGCCGCTGGCCGCCGAGCTGCTGCGGGAGTTGTTGATGTAGGCCACCAGCGAGTTGGGTGACGTCCGGATCATCCGCTGCAGGTCCAGGCTGGCGTCTGACAGCGGGGAGATGGACAGCGCCCGCTTGCGGCTCAGGCGGGGGGTCACCCGTGGGCTGGAGAAGCGCGACACTGTGGGGACAGCCAACCCCAGGCATCACTGTGCTTGTAGGGGGTAGAATTGGGGAAGGGGGACTGGTGGGGGGGGGACATCGGGAAGAGCCTTTGAGGACGGTGTAATGAGAACCACAGCTGGGGGCTCTTGGGCAAGGGCCCTGGCCTCTCTCCAACTCAGTCTGCTTATCTATAGAATGGGATGGATCCATGCATGACGTGGTGGGGGTGTGAGAAACACAGGTCAGATGCTTGGGGGAGAGAATAGGTTCGCTGCACATAAGTTAGTGCCTTTACTATTAGTTTTGCAGGGAGCGGGGCTGGATTCAGCAACGCTGAAGGCGTAGCAGCTAAGTGTTGAAGAGCTTGGTGGCCACGAGTTGAATCCACCTGTGAAGCTAGCGCGAGGTCGAGAAACAGGCACGGCCAGCGTCCTTCCAGACCCACCCCAAGGGCAGCCACTATCCTGGCCTCTGGAGTTGCCCGAGGCTTCGAGAACCTGTCACCTTAAACACTCTTCATGCACAGGCACGCACCCCAGCCACCACCCCACCGCTCTCTCTGACGGCCCCTCGCATAAGCTCTCACCCCTCACCGGTAAGGGACTGCGGGAAGGAAGACAGCCTGAACCAGAGGGGGGGGCTCCTTGACCCTGGGGTCACACTCTCCCGCCTGGCTCCAGACTGCGCCCCCGCCCCCCAGTCAGGGTTCTGGCTCTCTCCTCTGGACAAACAATGGACTAGAATAAACGACCTGCCAGTGTCACCGGGCAACTCCCACATGCTCTGTGTCTGCCCTTTCCAGACCCTCCCTGAGCCCTGGGTTCCTCTCTGTGCAAGGGTCTCCTGGATCTGACCCCTGGGGCTGTGGTGAGGAGTACATTACACAGCAGGGGCACCTAAACGCTTTGCCATGCCCCTGCATTTCTGGATATCGGCACCGACACCTCTTTCTGTGCCCCTTCGGGGGCCTCCAGGTTCCCTTTGGGCTGGAGGGGTTGCCTGTAGACAGCTCCAGAGGCTATTGGTGCACACCTCTGCTACACGCAGCCTGCCTCCATGCCTGTGCTCGGCCGTTCCTGGGCTCGTGATGCCCGCCTTCTTCCCTTCTGTCCGCTCAGAGCTGCTTAGACCCCACAGGTGCTCCTCCTCTAGGGAGGCGGCAGGTTGCCCTGGCTGCAGGGTTGGTGTGTTGGTGCCTTGTCCCCACAGCTGTGGGGGCACTAAGGGCAGGGCTGACGGCCTGGGGATCTCTGAGCCCCCATCCCCAGTGCCGACCAGCCCCTGAGAAGGTTCGGGGCCTGTTTGGCCTGTGTGAGTGCATAGAGCCCCCCAGCTACCAACAGCAGAAGCCTCAGCAGAGCCCCTGCCCACGACCTCATGCCCCCAGGTCCCCTGCTGGGCCCTGGGGGCACCCATGCCTGGTGCTCCTCCGACCCCTCGCCCTTGGCAAACCCGGGAAGCCCCTTTCTTCCTGGGCCACTGGGATAAACAACCTCTGACGGGAGTTGGCCTGATGCCTTTCCATTGTTACCTCCTTCATGACTGAGTCTGCCCTCAAAGCCCCCTGCAGGTTCCCTTCCTCTCCCCCTCCTCCTATTCCCCCCAGCCCACTGCTAGCCTGGGTCATCCCAGGGCCCTTAGCTAATTGCTGTCCCATCCACATTCCTCACCGCAGCCCAAGAGAGCTTTTTAATGTGTAAATTGAATCATGTCCCTGTGCCCCCCTGCCCTGACCTTTCCAAAGCTCCCAGTACTATTAGGAAAAAAGCCCAAATGCTCAGGGTGGCTTTTGCTTGGAGGCCCTGTGGGTGCCCCCTGCCCACCTCTCCAGCTTCATCCTGCCCACCTCCCAGGCTCTGCTCCAGCCACCTCCCAGCTCCCTACTCCTGTCACCTGTCTTCTGGCACAGGGCCTTTGCACATGCCCATTCCTCTGCCTGAAGTGCTCTCCCTTCCTCTCTGTGCTCAGACCTCCATGGGTTATCACTCTCCCAGGGAGAGCACCCTGACATCCTGATTGGGAAGTTACCCCCATCCCAAACGGGGGGGGGGTCACGTTGTCAAGTCCGCATGCACCGGTGTGGTTATCTGATTGCTTCTGCCCCTCCCACCTTTATGCATCAGGGACTTGGGTCCTTTCCCCCCACCGTTATATGCATACACATACACATATGCATCCATTCGGTGGTGAGCCCGAGTGGAAGATGGCAAATGTTGAGCCGTGGACACAGGTGAGGGACAGCAGAATCACAGCCAGGGCAAGTCAATATTTATGCACTGCCCTGAAGGTGCTGGGTACTGTTCTGAGCACTCCAAGGTATTAAGTTGTTTAATCTTTAAAGTATTCAATAGCGTCAACTGCCCTAGAAGGAAGGAACTATTACTACTGTCGTTTTACGAATAACAGAGGCCATGCAGCCAGGGGAAGTGCAGAAGTAGACTTGGAAGTCAGGCAGTTGGCCACCAAAGCACTCAGCACACCGCCTCCGCCCAGGGTAGAGAGAAGATGCACCTTGCGGGGAAGGATGTGCTTGGAGGTGGGGGCTGGGGTGGTCAGATGCACATACACACCATGTGGGAACACACAGCTGGGCCACACCAAACCCAACACTCAGCCTCCTGAGCCTCTGTTTGCCCATCTGTACAATGGGGGCGGTACAGCTTGGCTTGCAGAGTTATCTCGAGGACACCAGCAAACCACCAAAGTGCTGAAAGCCCAGCAGACCTTCTAAAACGAAACTGAGAATTAACGTCGCTTCTTCAGGGGCGAGGAGGACGATTTTGATGGGCAGGATGAGCGTAAAGCTAATACTGGAGTGAGGGACAGCAAGTCTAGAAAACACAGTTGGGCCACACAGCAGTACGTCTGTCACTACAGCATTCACTCATCTGTCCATTCATCCGGGCTCCTCTAGGCTTCTTTGTTCTTATTTACTGAGTTCACTCCCTGTCGGTCCTCACTTCCAAGGAAAATGAAAGATGCAAACGTGAATCCTCCCAAAGAGTCCTGTCACTTACGAACCGAGTGGCAAATGGAGAGACACGAGGTGGGAGGGACAATCCAACATCCTGTAGACTAAGAAATACACTCATCCTTCTAATGCATGTTCTAAAAAAAGACTTTGCTGCTAATATTTGGATTCCCACCCTCTCACGTGCCCCTAACAAGAGGAAACAGGGCAAATCTGACAGTGATATTCATCTCTGTTATTCCCACCCCTCGAGGGAAATATGTTTATTAATGTGCCTCTTCCCTTGATAAATTACTAAATAGAAAGAAAATCCTGGCACTCATTTCCTGTGGCTTCTCCTGTGATTTATGACCGGGGACTGGCAGAGCTGTTGCGTCCATTCATCTGTGGATGAGCCTGCGCCGATTTCTGTCAGCCGCCGGGGGGGACCGGACACCAGCCTGCCCTCACCCGGGCAGATGCCCCATGCTACCCACTCCTGCTGCCGCTTGCATCTGGATCCTGTTTCAGCCACTACGTCTTTCTTTTGCTCATTCATGTGTTAGTTCATTCACCCATCAGAGCCTTGTCGTGGTGACGGTATGGCAGGCATCGGGCTGGACGCTTTCGGGGATTGCAAGCAAGGGGGGGGGGAGACCCTCGGCCCTGCCCTCCTGTGAAGCTCACTGTCCAGGTGAGAGAAGAAAATGGTGCCCAGAGCACTGGGCAGGGCTCCTGGGATTACTAGGTAACTCCAGAGTGCTTGGGGACATCGCTGCTTTCCCTGGGGGCAGCCGGGAAGGGCAGGAGGTTTGAGAACGGGCCCCTGGTGCAGGCAGACCATGTTCTGACCCTGCTTGACTGCTCTGATCTGGGTGACTTTGGGCGAGGCTCTGAACCTCCCTGAGCGCTGCTTCCTCACCTGGAAGATGGGCCAACAGTATCCACCTCTGGGTTGCTATGGGCTTGTGACCAGCATGTCACCCGAGCTCGGGGGGGGGGGGTGTCCCAAGGACCCAGGAACCTGGAATGAGGGCGGCAGGAGGAAGCAGGGGCTGGCTCCCCAGGACGTGGGCGGGGCAGGTGGGGCACCAGCAGTGGAGAGAGCTGTGTCCCAGCACCACCTCCCAGGAGGCCTTTCTGTGCCAGATGCTGTCCTGAGCGTGGGACTGGGACACGCCCCCCTGGCGGTGGCAGGACACAGCCTCGTGGCCTGGCTCGTGGGCCCTGGGTCCTCACCGGTTAGGGAGCATCCCTGCACAGACCAGCCCCGCCCACATACCTTCTGGACTCACTGAGGAAATGCTCTAAGGAAACCCAACTGGAGGACCTCAACCTGCCCCACACTTAGCCGTCCGCAGCCCCCTCACCCCCTCTTATGGGGGGATTGAAAACACCTCGGCTTTGGAGCCCAGAGGCTTGGGGTTGAGACTGGCCGGCACCATTTCCCAGTTCTGTGATGTAGACAAATTTAGGGCTCAGGCTCAGGGCCTCGGCTTCCTCGCCTGTAAAGTGACTTCGTGTCTGTGCCGGTTCACCAGGTGACCCACATACACTACCTAGCCCGGGTCTGCACACAGCAGTCCTGCCCCTCGGGGAACCTGTGGCCTGCTCTCCTCTGCCTCAGTCTCCCTCCCGTCTGCAGGCTGGGCACGGACTCCCGGCCCGACTGGGGCCTCCGGCAGTCCCTCCAGTGGCTCCTCCTGCCTCTCTGTGGTGTGATCAATGTAATTGGTCTCTGAAAACCCCCTTGGACCCGCAGGCAGCATAAAGAACGGGCGTCAGAACGGAGGTGACATCCAAGTCAAATTAGTGTCAATATGACAATAAAATATACAGCTTGGAGGAAATATGGGCTGTAAACAGACAACATTTCAATCGGAAACATTTCAATCTTCTCAGTGTGGTGGGAGGAGGGGGTGGGTTGTGGCGGCTCCCACACTGCCGTGCAATCACCAATATTCAACAGCATAAAACAAGAACATTCCATTTTAAGGCCCCGGTGACAACCGGTGAATTCCCCGCCCTCCGGAGAACCAGTAGGCAGAGCGATAGCCTTGGACTCCCTGACCGCTGATCTATTACCTCCCAGCACAGTATCACTTTCCACTCTTCCTGCTATAAATCAGCCTCCTTTAAGAACAAGAGGCAACGGGCCTCCATCGACCACCAGGAGGCTGAGAGGCCCCTGGCCAGGGAGGGACGTGGGAGATGCCCTTTGTCCAGCCTGCAGCCTGGTCCTGGGACCCGGGAGCAGGGCAGGGCTTGGATTTTCGCTGCAGCGAGAGCCCCGGCAGAGGCCCCCTCTGCCTTCCTGCCTGCCCCACACCACCGTGGGGATCTCCTCGACGCACGCTCAACCCAGATGAGGTTATTTTGGGCTTGACGGAGGCAAGGACACGGACGTCTTCCTCAGAGCATATCTGGTTTCCCATATGAGAAAAAATACAAGGTTCTATTTTAAGGTCTATTTATTTAACCCCAAAAGGTGAATGTATGAAAAATGCAAGGATTATTACACAGAGCCACCCGTGGAACTTATCGAGCACCACGAGGGCACGACTTGGCATGCTATGCACCATTGTGTATGCCTGGCACATAGGAGGTGCTTAAGAAATACCCCCAGAATGAATGAGAGAGAGAGAGAGAGAGAGAGAGAGAGGGCTCAGTTTCCTGAACTTCCCACAAAGTCATGAGGCCCCCTGTACCTGCACAGAGCTTACCTGTCATGGTCATGGTTATAAGAGGCTTTCTAACATGAACACACGTATTCTCGGAGAGTCTCAGGACCCTTCCACAGGTGGCCTCTGAGCCTGCACAATTCTGTGACCGCCTGAGCAAAAAGAAGGTCTACACTTCACTGGGTGGACTAAAGCTTCCTGGGAGGGTCTCTCCCCACACCCATGCAGCTGGGACCAGCAGGAGCTGGTGGGTTTTCCCTGCTCCCCAGTTTATAGGAAGGGAGAGGCTGGGGATACTCCAGAGGCTGACCTGAGCTGTGCGCACTGGGGTCTAATAGATGCATGTGAACAACACATCCACTTGGGCATCAGAGCTGAACAGAAATGGTTAAAACATTAAAAAAATTTTTTGATGTTTATTTGTTTTTGAGAAAGAGAGACAGAGCGTGAGCGGGGGAAGGTCAGAGAGCGGGAGACACAGAATCTGAAGCAGGCTCGAACTCACAGGCTGTGAGATCATGACCTGAGCCGAAGTCGGACGCTTAACCGACTGAGCCACCCAGGCGCCCCAGAAATGCCTAAAACATTTTTAGAAGCAGAAGCAAATGTTCTGGTTGTAGTTCAAACTGGCTTGAAAAAAAAAAAAAAGAACCGTATTAAGTAATGACAGATACAGGATATTGTGTCGGCCTACTCTTAATTTCCTTGGATCGTAAGGGATTGGGACCAAAGGAAAAGAGTCATCTGTTCCTGAAATCCTTTAGGGTTCAGAACCGCGCCCCCCCCACCCCCCCCCATCCCCTGCCAAGCCTCACCCCCAGCCTCAGCAGATCTGGGGTGAGAAACTGATATGCCTGCCCAGGTCCGGGATGGAAACTTCCCTCTATACCCTGAAGACAATCACGTTCCCGAGAGGAGAGGTGGAGAAAGGATGGTGGGTGGGTGTGATGAGTCCAACGCGAGCGCAGCGCTCTCACGCCCACTGATGAGCTCACCTCCCTTGCTCCTGCTCAGCCCCAGATGCTGCCAAATGCTGAGCGCCCCTGAGAACAAAGCTGCCGTGTTCCCGGCCACCTCCCCAGCTCCCTGCAAAGAGCCGACAGCTGCTTGACCCCGGATAGTTCCCCAATTAGTTTGCATCTTTCTATCCTAGGTTTTTTGGTGACCACCACTCACTCACTCAGTCACTCTGCAAACACAGAGGCCTGCTCCTTGGCTGCCATGCTCCCGGACCTGGGGAACCCCCCAGTTTGTCAACGGAGAAGCAGCAGCCAGTTACAGCCCCGCAGGTGGGAGGGAGGGAGCGCGAGCAGAGCTGACGCGGTTGAGCTGGGGCTGGATCCGGGTGGTGTCTCAGAAGTGGCGGCTGACTGGGGTCCGAACACACACGGAGCAGAAGCGAGCTGGGCAAGCCCGCAGGGAAGGGCATTGCAGGCAGAGGGAGCAGAGCAATTGTCTGGGAGGCTTCATTTGGAGCCGGGCGGTGGGAGGCCGTGTGCGAGGAGGGGGAGGGGCGGGGAAGACTAGGCTGCAGGGGAAGGCCACTCAAGCCGGGTTATAAAGCCTGAATCTTGCCCTGAGGGTGACGAAAGCCACAGGGATGCAGAATGACGGAGGGGATGAGAAATTACTGCGAGGCAGCCGTGAGGAGCCCGAGCTGAACGGCAGTGCTGGGAAGGTGGCAAATAACAGGACCGCTGCGGGGGGTTGACGACTCAGACGTGGCAGGCCTGGGGCTGGGACGGATGGGAGGCATGGGGCGGTGGCCACGAGGAGTTTTGGCACTAGGCTAAGCACGCGGTGGACAGCGACACAGGCAATCGATAGACAAAACTCCCACAGGAGGGGAAGATGTGAACGAGGGAAAAGGCTAGAAAGACACAGGAAGTAGTGTTGATGGAGTCGCTCCTGCACGCCAGGCACTGGCCAAGTTCACATGCACGACCTTACTCAGTAGTGTGTTTAGTCCAACTGGCATGTGGGGCTAGGAATCACTGTCCGGACCCCATCCGGTGCCCCCGGCTCCCTTGGGTCATCTCCCACGGTGGGGACGCGCACAGGCAGTGCTGGCTTAGATGTGTCTGCAGCTCACTGCCCCAACTCCCTTCCCAAGGCCACCCCAAAGGGCAGCATCCACTCTGGCCCGGCTGCTCTAGGCCGAGCTGGAACACGTCTGACCCAGCAGGCCCTCCCTGAGGCCATGGCTCTTGGGGTGACAGATGTGTGGTGCTGCCTGGAGGCAGTGTGCCCAAGGGAAGAGCCAATGTGTTGGTGATAAACAGCGGGGCTTGAAACCCCAACTCACAGCCTAGGCAAGTCACACGACCCCAGTGTGCTCATCTTAAAGTAGAGATGACAATTCCAGCCTCAGAAGACGGCTGAGGGCAGTCACAGGGCAGGTGCTCATGTTGGCTGACTCGGCCTCTCCTGCCCTCTGGGGACACCTGCCTGACCAGACCCTCTGCCGTGGTTTGTCTGTGTCTGCCCGCTGTCCAGCTGGCCTGGTGCCGGCCACCCTGAGGCCTTGGGAGGCCCTGCGTGGGGGGATGTGACGTTCGGACGTGGCTATTTGAGGACTAGTTGCATTGTACCTGTTGTCTGGTTTCTAATTTTGACAAGTGGCCTGTACACACAGCTTTACTTGAGCCCCACCCTCGCCACCTGCTGACACGCCGCCTGCCTCCCTGTGGGGAGCACCAGAGGGCTATGGAGAGGCACAGGGGCGGGACAGACCCAGGGATCACATTCTGATGGCATCCCTCAGGCCATGTCAAGGTGATGGGGCCGTGAGAGCCAGTGTTGGGAGAGGCTCCAGGGCTCTTCCCCAGCAACACTCTTGTGGGGAAACAGGTAGTGCCCAGCGGGGTTCAGGAGCCACACGAGGTCGCTCTTGTAAGTGTGAGGCGAGAAGGGCAGAGAGAGACAAGAAGGATCCAGAAGAGGGGAGAGGAGGGAGAAGGCGTGTGTCCTGGAGGAGGCAAGAGCTCAGCCAGGTCTTAGGAAGCGAGGGGCTCAGCTTTGCCCCAGGCAATAAGGGGGAGCTGCAGTGGCTGGTGTGGACAGCCAGTACTGGGGGACAGGAGGGGGCTGAGGGGTGCAGGGACCCACCCTGAGTCACGCGGCCCGGTAGGTACCAGGCCATCCCTCTCTGGCAGGTCTCCCCTGGGCCTGCGTGCTCCCGGCCATCGGGGACTGCAAAAGCCGTCCCAGGCAGAGCTGGAGGAGGATAAATCTGCAGAAGCCGCCTGCCCCCCCTGCCCCCTGCCGCTGTGGTTTCTAGCTCCACTGCCTGGCCTGGATCCCTGGGTATCTCTGGGCTAGGCTCCAAGAGCAGCAGGTAGAGTGGCATTAACTGGGGGAGGCGGGCACTTAGCCTTTCCCCCTTCCTCTCTCCTCCAAGAGGCGGGGGCTCCATGCTGATCCCAGGGGCTCATGGTCAGGGGGCCAGGCCACAGGCTCCTCTGTGAAATCAGGATAGTATTTGGTGGGAAGGAAAGACTTGGTATTTTAGGGACACCCAGAGCATTACCTACCCAGAACACTGGATATCCTGCCTGCCAGACGTGCCCTGCCTGCAGCCTCCAGCTCAGTCACTAACTGTCCAATTGTTCAGACCCAAGACCCTGCTGTCGTCCTTGATGCCCTTCTTTCTTCCTAACTCCTCATCTGGTCTGGGGACAAATCTTGTGGCTCTATCGAAAATGTGATCGCTTCTCCACACCTCCACTACCTGGACCTTCTGCTTCCACCTTGCCCTTAAGCCTTCTCAGATCAGCAGCCGCAATGGAACTCCTTTTAAGAATAAGTCTGATCTCAGGGCACCTGGCTGGCTCAGTCAGTTGAGTCTGACTTTGGCTCAGGTCATGATCTTGTGGTTCTTGAGTTCAAGCCCCGTGTTGGGCTCTGTGCTGACAGCTCAGAGCCTGGAGCCTGCTTCGGATTCTGTGTCTCCCTCTCTCTCTCTGCCCCTCCCCTGGTCGTGCTCTCTCTCTCTCAAAAATAAATAAATTGTTAAAAAAAAAAAAGTCAGGTCTCATTACTCCTCTGTCCAATCCCCCTCCAAGGGTCCCATGATGCTTAAGCCAGACAAAGTCTTTCCAAGCCCTGACCAGCCTGCACAACCAGCCCCAGAAATCTGGCCTCACCCTACTCCTGCCCCGCCCACTCACTGGGTGCCAGGCATGCTGGCCTCCTGGCTTTTTCTTGAACTCAGAGGACATGCTGCTGCCTCAGGCCCTTTGCACTTGCTGTTTCCCTGCCTGGATCATTCTTTCCACATATTTCTGTACTGCTCACCTCTTTTAATTCTTGCTTGAATATCATTTTCCCAGGGAGGATTTCTCAATTTCCTCATTCAAGACTATACCCACCCCCCACCCCCCACTTCACCCCAGTGCTTCCTACTCCATTCTTGGCTTTGTCTCTCCCTATCACGTTGTAAGTTCCATGAAAGCAGAAACGAGTGTGTTTTGTTCCCCAGTCTGCAATTGCTAAAACATGTCCTGGCTTGCGGCGACTCACTAAGTGTTTGTGGGAGTTGCTCAGACTCGGTCCCCTGCGGACAGCAGTCATGGCAAGGATCCCAGACCACTCCTTAGGGCTCCTCACCCACAGAAGGAGTGGCGTCCCCTCTCCCGCTCCCCGCCCCCGCCCAGCACTCACCATCCACCGGATTGAGGTAGTCGTGGAGGTGGGGTGCACTGGCGGCACCCCCACTCTGCACCAGCAGGTCCCCGTATGGTGCAGGGTGGCCCGCCATGAGAGTCATCTGGTGGTAATAGTCTGAGGGGTTGGTGCCCGGAGGGGGGAGGCCAAACAGTCCCCTCTCCTTGAGGTGCTCGTGGGCCACTGTGGGCAGGAGGGAGGGAGAGAGAAAGAAGCCATCAGGACACGGCACCAAATAGAGAAACACACATAAGGCTTCGCGAGCTCCCCCTAGTGCCCGCCGGTCCTTCCTCTGCCCCTGGGTCCCCTCCCCCAACTGAGCAGACGAGGTGGGGTGGGGCGTGTTCCTGCTGATGGGGACCCAGATCCCGCAAGCCTCCGTGTCCGCAGAGCCGTAAACAACCGCCCCTTCCTTCCCGTGCAGGCCCCACAGGAGACAAGATCCCCAGGCTGACAGCATCCCCTGTCCACCGTCCAGCAGAGCCTTCAAAAGGAAACGAAGATGTAAACTTTTTTTATTAGTTTTCTTTATTTTTTTTTCTTTTTTTAATTTTTTTTTTCAACTTTTTATTTTTTATTTTTGGGACAGAGAGAGACAGAGCACGAATGGGGGAGGGGCAGAGAGAGAGGGAGACACAGAACCGGAAACAGGCTCCAGGCTCTGAGCCATCAGCCCAGAGCCCGACGCGGGGCTCGAACTCCCGGACCGCGAGATCGTGACCTGGCTGAAGTCGGACGCTTAACCGACTGCGCCACCCAGGCGCCCCTAGTTTTCTTTATTTTTGAGAGGCAGGGAGAGACAGAGTGCGTGTGGGGGAGGGGCAGAGAGAGAGGGAGACAGAGCTGTCAGCACAGAGCCCGACACAGGGCTCGAACTCACGAGCTGTGAGATCATGACCCGAGCCAAAGTCGGACGCTTGACCGACTGAGCCACCCAGGCGCCCCGGGAAACGAAGACGGAAACGAAGACGCTGTGGGGGTCGGCCTGGCCTGAACAGTCACGGCGAGATCACCCGGACCCGGCCAGATCAAGCTCCCGGCCTGGCCTGCGGCCGCGGGACCCTGAGCTGTCTGCCTCCAGCCCTGCACTCAGCCCCTCCGGAGGCTCAGCCAAGAGGCAGGGAGGATGAACTTCGGAGCATCTTCGAGGGGGCCTGGCACTCCGGCGCGGAGCTTGGAGCCATACATACCCATTGAGAGTCCTGCCTTTCACCAGGTGTGCAAAACTGGGAAGGGGCCTCCTTTCTCAACTGCCTCAGTTTTCCATCCGTAACACGGAGGCACTAATACTCACGACTCAAGTTACTATTCAAAATGTCAGTGATGGCCGGCATCGTGCTGAGTGCTTGCTGGGCCTGTGCGGGCAGTGCTGAGGGACTCACGTTCACTCTCAGTGTCAGCATCCCCATGTGCTATGACCTCAGGGCCACCATTACCACCACCTCCCACTGGCACATGGGGACTCTGGCAGTCTCTGCTCTTTGTCTTGGCAAAAAGCAAAGATCTCATCGTATGCCCTGGGCAGAGAGAAGCCAGTCAATGGAAACAGTCACCCTCTTCCTCTTCCTCAACTTCTGCCGTATCCACTAGAGAGAGCCCTGGCCTGCAGCCAGGATGATGCCCCACGGCCTCTGCCTACCCTGTCCATGCCTGAAACACCCTCCCGTCCCCCTTCCTTCTGGATGTCCGCCTCCTCCCTGAAGCCTTCCCTGGAGGGCCCATTTGTCCTCAGAGCACACGCGGTCTGGCAGACGCTGCCTCTCATAGCTGATGAACTTTCCGGGCCTCATGTGGGCAAGTGCTGGGGCTGACACACCAGCGGTGTGAGCCTGTCGTGCTGTCTCTACTCACTTGGGAGCTTGGTTCAGGGCCAGCGAGGTCTCAGGGTTTCAGTCTGCAAATTAGCCAAGTGCCCTCTGGAGCTGGCCCCATGCCTGCTTTCTCAAGGGACTGGGGCGGAGGATAAGTGGGCGTGACAGGAGCCACGGGGACGTTTATATGGAAATCAGGCATCGAATCAGTGCTCCACAACTCTAAGTCCCTCCTTCAAGGGATGGGCTACACCGTTATCCACTGAAACTACTGTGTCCTTGTCTCTTCTAGAGACATCTCTCAGGGCCTCTGACCCATGAGCCATGTGTCTTAATCTCCTACAGCTGCTGTAACAGGTTCGTAAGTACAGACTCAGCGCTAACTGCTGTTCGAACAACACAGTCCTGGAGGCCAGAAGTCCGACGTGAAGGTGTCAGCAGGGTCACACTCCCTCCAGAGGCTCGAGGAGATAATCTGTTCTGTGCTTCTTCCTCCAGCTTCTGGGGGTTCCCAGTTTCCTTGGCCGGTGGCCACATCTCTCCCATCTATGCGTTGTTCTCTCATACGTCTCTTGTGAGGACACTTATCGTTGTATTTAAGGCCCACGCGGACATTCCAGGATGATCTCCTCATTCAAAATCCCCAACTAAATCACATCTGCAAAGGCCTTTTTTCCAAATGAGGCAACACTCTCAGGTTCGGGGAGTGGGGTGTGGACGCATCTTCCCGGGGGCAGGCACGGTTCAGCGCACTGCCCCGCGTGCGAGGTTCAAGGCCAGGGCAGCATCCTCACGCTCCGCGCCAGCGCATCGCTGGCTGGGTCATCAGCAGAGGCGTGGAGAAGCACAGGCCCACGTTCCAGAGTCGGCGGCTCAATGTGGAGGCAGCGAAACGCTTCGCCGTGGAGATTTCAGGGCTGGGGTCCGACCCCTTGGGAATCACTTCAGAACGGCCACACTGTGGCCAGCCACTTTCACGTCCTGTAGTTGCTGGCAGTGGCCTCGTCTGGTTTCTTGGTGGTAAAGACCAGGCGAAGTGCAAATCACATGGCTAGAGCGACGAGCCAGATAGTCCTTTCTGTGTATTTGGAGGCTGGAGTCCTTTTCCTTGTGAAACTCCAACCCGAGCCTCTCAGGTCCGGGACTCAGCTCCAGCTTCCAGTCATATTCACAAAGTGGGAGAGGGCACATCCCCCCTGGTGAGGACGGGATGTGGTTAGGAGGGACCCACTGGGATCGTGCTTCCCGGAGCCTCTGCCCACGGGCTCCTGAGTGCAAAGTCCTTAGAAATGTCTGTCCTCTGGAACGTCCCTCTGCCCGATAGTTTCAGTGGGCAGATTCTGAGAAGATGCAACCCGGTTGTTTTTTGACAAAAACGGCAGCAATAAGTGGCCACCGGGTACCATGGGGACAGCGCTCCAAGCTAGGGGTGGGGTGGGAGCACTTCCGGGATGACAGGATGGGCGGGGCCAGCTCCCAAATGTGCTTACTAGCGTCCAGCGTGAGTGTGTAGGTGCATGCGTGTGCGTGTGCGTGTGCGTGTGCGTGTGTGTGTTTGTACGGGTGCATCGGTGAGATGGCGATGGGGCTGGAAGTAGCACATTGTTTTTGGAAGTACTACATTTTAGATCTGAAAACCATATTTGCGTCCCGTGACGTGTCTCAAATTAACTGGATGGGGGGGGAGGGGCATCTGATCTCCCAGCTGGACCAGGCAATTCTCTCTCAAGCATCTGACCTGAGACACACCAGGCCATCAGTGCTCACATGTGGAGGCTTGGGGTGTCATTTGGAGGCCACGTGTTGACCTGCAAGGGGCAGAAGCCAGCCCCGCGCTGTCCTCCTTCTGCTCTGGGGGCCCATGAAACGGGATCCAACGCCCCCTCTACTTAACCAGAAGCAGAGTTTGGTTTATTGCAACCAAATAGTTCTCACCTCTGATAAGATCTACAAGAACAAACACACCCGGCCATTATTGTACATAGTTTGCATGCAAAAAGGTGTTTACGGAACAGCTCTCAAGAACAATGGTCCCCAGACCGTGTTGGCTCTCGCCACTTACTGAACACCCGTTGTTCAGGGTGGTGGGGAGGAATGTCAGCCTGCTCACTGTTGTCCCAGAGGACTGGGGCTGGGGAATCAACACTGTTAGGGTTACTGGCCCTGTCCCCCAGTCCCCCAGGCCCTACTCACCGTCAGCGGGGCTAAGGCCCCGGGCCGCAGAGATCGTGGGGAGTGTGGGGCTGCTGTGCATGGCACGGAGGTAATGCTCCATGTGGGGGCTCACGTAGGGGTGGGGGGCGTTGAAGGGGGACTCCCCGGGGCCGGCGGGGTGTGGGGAAAGCCGGATCAACGAGATGTCGGAGATAATGGGGCTGCCACTCAGGGCAGGAGGCCTGCAAAGACAAAGGAGCAGTGTAAGAAGGCATGGCCAGTCGTAGAAGGATGTGTGGGGGACCCGGCTGAGACGCGGGCTCGGTCCGCGTAGTAGTCTGAAGTCGCACACATTGGCTGGCACATGCAGGTTGAAAACTCCTGTGTGCTGGTGCGGCTGCCCACCGGCCGATCTGGTGTTGGCGATGAAATTCGTCATACACACATTTGGATTTGCGGGACCACAGGCTCAATGGGCCACACTGTCCCACTGCTTCCCCAGTACCTGCTCAAAGCTGGACAAACAGAAATAACACAACTCTTTATTAAATGACTGGATGCATGCGTTCTATATGAATGAAAAACAGAACATGAGAACTCTAACACCAGGGGCAAGATGCAAAGAGCTCATTCCCTTTTTGTTTTTAAATATATTTTTTTTTTCAAAAGTTTGTTTCTTTGTTTGTTTATTTAGAGCGTGCGTGCAAGCAGGGGGCGGGGCAGAGAGAGAAGGAGAAAGAATCCCAAGCAGGCTCTGCACTGTGCAGGGCCTGACTCAGGGCTCAATCCCACAAACCATGAGATCATGATTGGAGCCGAAGTCAAGGGATGCTTAACCCACTGAGCCACCCAGGCGCCCCTAAAGATGTTAGTTTTAAGGAATCTCTACATCCAACGTGGGGTTCACACTCACAACCCCGAGATCAAGAGTTGCACGATCAAGAGCCAGCCAGGTGCCCCAAAGAGCTCACGTTCCTAACAGAATTGAGAGAAAGGGAGGAATCGGGAGATGCCCTGAAAGTAGAGAACTTTGGTTTAGAGGGGTAGTTGCTGCCGTGGAGCACCCAGCCACAGGATTAATTGCGAAGGAGCAGAGCAGGTTCAAGAAGAGTTCTGGGATGCTGAGCTGCAATAAAATTCTGCAATATCCTTTTAGTTCTCCTTACACGGATTTTTTTTTTTTTTAACATTTATTTATTTATTTTGGGAGGGGGTAGAGGCACAGAAAGAGAGGGAGAGAGAGAAAACCCAAACAGGCTTTGCACTCTCAGCATGCAACCTGACGTGGGGCTTGAACCCATGAACTGTGAGATGGTGACCTGAGCTGAAATCACGAGCTGGATGTTTAGCCGACTGGGCCACCCAGGTGCCCCTTTTGGAATTTCTTTTAATGCTAACACAGCCTCACTTCTTGGGTGCCCACCAAAGGTGAGGCATGCACTTGGCCTGGTCCCTGTGGCCCGGCTGGCGTGGCCGAGGGCCACCTCCATGTCCCCTGCTCAGTCCTCCAGGGGGCACGGACTCCACTCGACACAAGGACGGGGTCTTTCCACTAGGTCTGCCGCTCACTTGGAGCTTCTAGGCGGTCGTTCGCATGCTGGCTGCAGGGGTGATCTGAGGTCATCTACCCCAAGACTTGCCCATTAAAGAAAAATCAGGCTTTAGAAGAGAAGTAGCTATGAAACCACAGCTGAGTCACGGGTGACCAAATTTACCAAGATACAATTTCCACTTTTTCAGAACGTGGGGTCTCCCTGTGATCCGACACAGCGCAAAGAAAAGAATATGTGTTAGCAGCGGACGAACCCGCGTTAGGATCTCAGCTGTTATCAGCTCGGTCACACGAGCAAGCGATTTAACCTCTGCAAGCCTCAATTTCCTCCACTGGAATACGGAGATAATAATGCCTTTTTCATGAGGCTGCCCTAAGGATGAAAGTCCCCCCAAACGGTACCTGAGACACAGCCGTCGGCTGGTAAACGAGAGCTGTTATCACAGCATCAGTGCCACACTTGGAGGGCAAAACCCAGGGGTGCCCCGGAGGCTGTCAAAACCTCCCCCATGGGATTGGCCTTGGATGTGGGCAAGGGCATTGTTAGGATTGGTTACTTCAGAGCGGGGATGGCCTGTCCACTGGCTGCAGTGAACCACAGATAATGACTGCTTGTGTTTAACAGTGCCCGAAAACCGTGCCTGCGACACCGTGCACGCCGGGACCCAAGCAGGTGACATCCAGATGTCTTAACATCTGGGTTTCACAAACTCCCCGCTGGGAGGGCCTAAGCATTCTGCTACATCGTTTTCTAGCTTTTGCAGATGTGATTGCAATGGACGTGCAGACCCGACGAACCTGCCAGGCCACGTTCACACTGGTGTGCTTCTGCCCACACCGATTCTTGGCTTCCGATGCCTCCTGCACCTTATAAGGCAAATCCCTTGTAAGCCCAGGGGAGGGAACTGCCTCGGGGACACCTTCCCTGAAGCCCCTTGCCCAGGCGTGAGCTCTCTGCTCCTTCCTCCCTGCTACCCCTGGGGTGCCTGCTGCTGGTCTTGGGTTAACGGGCCCATCTCCCAGGTAACGGGGTTCCATCTGAGGTCCCTCTATACACTAGCACCGGGCAGGGAACTAGCATCCCAGAAGCATTTCAGTGACGGCTACAAGTATGACTGCCAGGCCCTGAACTCAGCAGAAGGGAGTCTCCGGGGTAAGTCACGAGTCACGGCCTCAAGCTGCTCTCCCTCACAGGCTGCCTGCCCAGCCCAGTCCACCTGTGAGTGAACTGCATTAAGAACAAGGAGCTTAAGAGACGTCTTTGCTCTAGGCAGGGGTGCTATGTGTCCAAGGGTGGGGAAAGAGAACCAGACTAATTCGTCCTCTTGCTAAGGGCCAATCTCGCTGCCTCGGGCATGGTGACCGGGGCAGGATGGACACTCACACTCCCGCGACAGGACAGGTGTTCTATGAAGACCATACTCGGAGAATAACACCTGTGGGCCGGGCCTGTGGGGCGGGGAGGAGACCTCTGACTCCTGCGCACAGATCTGGGATTGAAGGGTAAACATTCTGGAAGGCTGAGCCCACTTCAGTCAACGCAGGGTGTTCTGGAGAACGGTGTGAGGCATCTCTTGTCCTCAGACCCCTTTGTCCTTCCCCCCCACTCCCCATCCCCGAAACACACGAGTTTCCTAGGGTCTGCAGGACGCTGGCCAGGGTTGAGGTCACAGCAGCCTCTGGTCATGGAAGCCGGTGGCCTTAAGTGGCCTGTCCAAGCCTCCCTGGCACCAGGGTCTCCTTGTAGGGCATAGTGACAACAGCTGAGGCCTCAAGAGACAAACCAGTGACTACATGGGGATTTAAAGGAACATGTTTAGGGCACACGGCAGCCCCAGTCTGTCCGAGGTGACCCCATTCCACTGACCAGATGAGTGTCTCCCAAGCAAGAGGCTGGAGAGAGGTGTTGTCATGGTAACAAGCGCACCCCTGGGGGGCTGCCCTGCCCTGGCAGGGGCTGGAATCCAACCCAACCTAGCAGTTGGGCTTGGAGGTGGTGGGTGGGGTCCGAGTCCCCCCCGGAACAGGGACATGTCTTCACACCTCCATACCGCCCCTCAGGGGACAGTGACCTCTGCGGCCCTCAAGGGAACAGGGAGCTCATGAGGACCCTGGGCCCAGAGGGGAAGTCACCCTCCATGCTGTGTGGCCAGAGAGACGCAGGCTAAGACTCTACCAAGTCCTCCTCACTCCCGGGATAGTGCTCCCCTCATCCCAGGGGCCGCCCACCCCCACAGAGAACACTGCCAAGGACCCATTTCCCTGGTGTGACGGGGAGTGGAGTTGAGAGAGGCCACTGCCCACCCTCCCCCCCCTCCCCCACCACAATGCAGTTTTCACAGGGTGTGCTGGTGAGACAGGTCAGCTCAGAGGGCTGATTCAAGGGCACACAGAACAACCCTTTGCTCTTCCCAGTGCCGGGAGTGCTGTCACTCTTGGCCTGGAGGCCGTGGGATCTAGGCCAGCAGAGCTCTAGCGCAGGCACAACCAAATGTTCTTCCTTTACATGAGGAGCAGGGCTGGATTCTGGAAGCTGTTTGAGGGGACCGAGGGGCCAGGAAGCAGTGGGGCAGGACCGGCACCTGGGCACTGCTTGGGCCTTCCAAAGCACTGGTTTTCTTTTGCTAACCTTGACCTTTCCCACCTAGCTGGGGGGCCTCAGCCAGCATGCTGCCCCTCCCTGGTGCCTCCCAGAACGGCACACAAAGACCAGTGCTAGGTGCATGGCAGGGGGTTAGCAGGCATTAACTCTCTACCCTTCCCTTCTCTGCAACAAGTCATCTCGGGGTAGGGAGCAACTACTGACCTGGGCACCCAGAATCCAGAACAAGAGGCCCATCAGCCAACACAGCTGTGGATGACTGTCCAGACGCCTCCTCTGGGAAGGCTCCCCAGATGTCCCCTCTGTACGGTGACACTTTGCTGTGCCCTCACCGGACAGCTCCTCAAGATAGGGGTGACTGCATGCCAGCTGTCAAAGGACATCGTGCACGTAGTTCCGTTTTTAATCCCAGTAAAAAAATTCACCAAGAAGGCACTTCATGCCCATTTTACAGATGAGAACACACCCAGAAAGGCAAGGTCTCTTGCCCAAGGTCACTCAGATTGCAGATAGTAGAACCACAAGCAACCAAGGTGGGCTGGGCCCACGCTTGTGCTGTGCCCATCCCCTCGGGAGAGAAACGGGTGCTCTTGATGACTGTGGTTTCTTGTGAGCAGGGCTCAGGTGGGTGCAGGATCAGAGAGGGGCAACACATGAGAGCAGGACAGCTTTCTCCACACTCTGCGTCAGCTTCTTTTTCTGTCTTCGTTTCCACTCCATCACCATGCACAATCCAATCCAGCTCTCAGGAAGGAGCCAGAACCTCTCCCTCGCACTGTGTTGTGAATGACCGATAAGGATCCAGGGGCACAAAGGTTCCAAAAGATTGCCATTTGGACAGACCAAATAAAGCCAAGGGAATGAATCTCAAATGGCAGAATTCCAAACGTTATTAATGCGTGTGGGGGAGCGGGGAGCTTCCGGAATCACATCAATACCGCCAACTTTCTAGGCAGGTCCTTCAGGGACCCGGGGTCTCTTGGTCCCGTCCTGGGGCCCAACTGAAGGTTCCATGCCTGCTGGGTGCTTACCAGCATTTGTGAGCTGACACCAGGACAGACGTCTGTTGATGAAATCTGACCCAGCACTTAAGGCTGACCCCCAGCCACAACTTCCCTTTCTTCTTCCATTTCTATGCCATTGGCCATGGGGGCCCAACCCAGGTCTCAGTGATGGCCCGTCCAGGCCTTGAATTCTGGCAACTGGGCAGAGACTCAAGGAGGTGGCCTTGCAGGCCGACATCAGCTGGACTGTAAGTTGCTCAGCTTGGACACTGCTCTTAAGCATTGCCTTCTCGCCTGCAGTCCAACTCTGAGCTCACCTGAGCCTGATTCTACCATTTGTTCCTTTGTGTTTTTGCTCACATCCCCGACAAAATGGACCTGGGCACTTGCTCTGTGCCCAGGACCTATAGGGAGCCAGGAACCCTAGTGGAAGAGGCGGACCCCCAAATCAGGTAAGCATCAGGCAGTCTGATAAAGGCTCCGTCAGAGGAAAAAATTATCTAACTCTGCACGTAAGTGTAAGGGAAGGCTCCTCAGAGGAGGTGACATTTGCGAGGGGTTCTGAAGGGTCAGTAGGAATTCGTGAGGAAGTGCATTACGAATAAAGGAAGCAGCACGTGCAAAGAAAGGCTAGAGTATAAGGATCTGTGTGAGCGAAGGCTACGCCTTGGTGGAGGAACAGAGCACTTTGGGCTGGATCTGTACTGGACCCACGGGACCCGCTCTGCTTTTTCTCCTGGGGGTGGGGGCCATGTGACCTGAGCTCAGCTGATCAGAGCATTCCACGTTCCCATGTACGGTGATCGTTTCAGAGACGGGCATAGGCTTAAGCTAGCAGTGGTGGCTGGAATCTTTGGGGATAAGGGTTCTCTGCCCACAAGCGTGGCTCTGCAGGTAGGGTGCAAGCATGGAACTGCCAGGGACCGTGAGGGGAGAGGCCAAACATGAAGACGATACACCGAGTGTCAGAGCTGGAAGATGTGGTACCAGGTTCTTGAACGGAGCTCCTAGTGCAGATCCGGCCTCGCCAGAAGTTAGTAGCGTTGGCCTTTTCAGTTATCTCACCCTATGCGCTCGTTTGTTTGTTTAAGCCAGTTTGAGCTAAGTTTTTCTATCATAGGCAACAGCCAAGGCAAGCTTTGACTAACACTGCCTCTCCTGGCCCAGAGTGATCCTGGGCCCAGCATCCTGCAACGCAGATCGGAGCCCTAGTTCCTCGGGCCTGTCCACCCTCCCGCTTGCAGGACTGAAGGACGGGGTGGTAGGTGTCCTGCCCAGGGCCGCTGAGGCTCACTCCTAGCTGTGTGGTTTGGAGCAGTTCAGGCACCTCTCTGAACCTGTGTGCTCATCTATAAACAGCGATCGCAATGGCGCTCTTACAAATACGTGGTGGGAAGCAGAGGGCAGGTGAGCATGGGGGGGCTGACGTGTGGGCATGAGGCACAAACGAGGGGCTCTGGGTAAGAGGAACAGCAACCACCTCCCTGCCTCCACGTGCATGCGTGTGCGTGTATGTGGGTGTGTGGGCACCTGTTGGCGACTGGCGGCAGTGGCCTGCAGTGGGGCCCAGCCTCTGGGGGGCCTATCCTATGGCAGTTGACTCTTGCCTTCCCAGTGTCGGCGCTGGTCAGGACGGCCGGCCTGGCTCCTCCTGGAAGCTGCAGGGAGGACCGGGACAGGGCGACTCCTGAGCAGGGTCTGTCCTCCACCCTCTTCCCTTCCCCCTCTACCAGGAGGGGGCCTGGTGATGCCGCTGGACAAGGCTTCTGGGTCAGGTCCGAAGACCAGAGTGGTGGCCAGGCGTGAAGAAGAGTAAGAACGGGGAAAGCAAGCGGAGACCTAGCTGGACGGCTGCCGTCCTGGCCCTAACCTGCCACTGCCATGGCACACGGGGGGTCAGCCTTGGCCGAACACCGGCTGCATGCAACACATCCAGCAACTCTGCAAGGCAGCTTGTATTACCTCCATTTTAAACAGAAGGCAACCAAGGGTCAAGGGGGGTTAACCAGACTTGCCCAAGGCTGCAGAGCTCTAAGTGGCCGAGCGGAGTGGACACTAGGCCTTTCTGACTCTGCGAGGTCAGGCTTGGCGCGTTGCCCAGAGGTCCACCCAAAGGCAAGCTTCCGCCTCAGCCGTCCGCCCTCGACAAGTTCAGCTTGGTGTCTCTTTGCAGACATTGCCTCAGCTGGTCCTCGAGCCGACCCCAGCTGGGGTGGGGTGCAGGCTGAGGGGAGCGGCCCACACTTGGAGGTGGGACCTGGGCTTTCTGGGTCTGAATTATAGCCCTGCCGCTTACTGAGGACCTTGGCTGTGCCCTCTGCCCCGAGCCTCCACAACCTTGCCTGTAGGGAATGGGGCACTGGGGCCTGCCCGAGGGCGGCCGTGGCGTGGAATGAGCTCCATAAGCGAAGTGTGCAGTGCATCCCCGGGTGCCTCGGAGATGCCCACCCCATGCTCACCACATGTTTTTACAGATTTAACAGATGAGCAAAGGGAAGACGCTCAGAGAACGGAGTGGACCCAGTGCCATCTTCCAACAAGTCCTGGGCCCCTCCGCATGTGCTGGCTCAAGAGTTTTGGCAGGAGAGAGAAGGCAAGGCCAAGGCGATGAGACCCCCACACAGCCACACACGGCTCAGCACCAAAGTGGCTGGACCCGAGTCAGCATGCCTGCATGCTTGGGTATGGGCACCATCCCTGGGAGCTGGTAGGATGGGGATGTGCCCCCGAAGGGTGTATGGCTCCCGTGGGGCTGCAGGGGTGAGTAGGACTGTGTTTGATGGCAGGGATAGGGAGGGCATCTGACCCACAGCACAGCCTGAGCCAGGGTGCAGGGGCAGGTACCAACGCGCTCCTTACTGCGGTGGGAGGAGGGGCAGAAGTGCAGGGATGGGGCACCCGTACCCCACCCACGGTGCTGTTTGGAGAAGCAGAACAATGCAGAGCTGAGGGATGCTGACTCACTCAGACTCAGCAGGAGCCACTGGGGCAAACTCTCCCATGTGGGGGCCAGGGGCCAGCAGGAAGGACCCTTGGCAACCCAGAGAGGCTCCTGATGGACCTTTCCCTGTGGCAGGTCAGTCGGGCCAGAAACAGGCAGGGATGGACGCTTTGTGTCCCATTTCACCGACAGCACTACTGAGACCCAAAGCAGCAGTGGCACAGCTACGGTGAGGTCAGCGGCACAGCTGGACTGGAACCCCGGGACCCGGTGTTAGGGGTCACAGCCACAGCCCGCTCTAGGCGCCTTTGCTGAGGTTGAGGAAGGAGAGGTCTGGTCGCTTGGGGCTGCAGGCCTATGAACCTCAGCTCTGGCCTGCTTCTCAGGGTGACTGAAAGCTGTGGTAGCAGCAGGAGAGATCCTGTGTGGTCACGCACCTGCCTCTTCTATCCACCCTCCCTGTGCTTCCGCTCTGGTTCTGGGCCCGTGCCACACCTGCTACTCCAGTCGTGCCCTGCCTCTGTCCCCAGCTAACCTCCAACCTCTCCCTCCAAGGGTCCAGCTCAGGGCCCCCTCGTTCAAGAAGCCTCCTAGCTCCACATGGAGGTCAGGGCCCTCATGAGCCCTGTGGAGGACAGGGCCCTCACTCCTGTGGAGGACAGCTCCTTCCCCGGACCCTGAGCACATCCATCCTGGCTGAGCACTGGGCACCTGCAGTGAGCCCCTGAGGGCCTGTCCCCCACCTTGGACGGGCAACCAGGGAGCAAGCTCAGGTCCACTCCTGCTCACTTGCTTCCCCAGCACCCCCTCCCGTGCCCACCGGGGTTCGGACGGCATACTTAACATGTGGCTGCTATGTGAATGAATGAATGAAGGAAGGAAGCAGGGAGTGTGTCCAGTGAATGGCATAGGCATTGAGGCAGAATTCCAGCTCAGCTCACTCCTAGCTGCGTGGCTTGGAGCGGTTCAGGCACCTCTCTGAACCTGTGTGCTCATCTATAAACAGCGACCGCAATGGCGCTCTTACAAATACGTGGTGGGAAGCAGAGGGCAGGTGAGCATGGGGGGTTGACCTTGTCTCTCAAAGATGCATCTATGTCCTTCCTCATCCCTTGCTAATATCACTGTATTGGCAACAAAAAAAGGCTTGGCAGGTGTGATTAAGGTAAGGGGACATTATGGATTATCAGGGGGGTCCTAAATGCCAGAGCAAGTGTCCTTAGAATAGAGAGAGGCAGAGGGACGCAGAAGGGAAGGAGGCAGTGTAATCACGGGGGCACAGGCTGGAGGGATGCAGCCACAAGCCAAGGAACACTGGTGGCCTTGCAGAGGCTGGAGGAGGCAAGGATAAATCCTCCCCTAGAGCCTACGGAGGCAGCACGACCCTGCCAATGCCTTGATTTCAGCCCAGTGATAATGACTTTGGACTCTTGATCTCCAAAACCGCGAGGCAATCCATTTCTGTTGTTTTAAGCCATTGAGTTTGCGGCAGCTTGCTGGGAGCCAAGACAGTATGTAAAGCATATTGTGCTGGTGTGGAGTAGGCCCGTGGGAGGTCCCGACATCACCGTCACTATTACCGTCACCTGTCTTCGAGGCTGTTCAGACCTCAGAGACCAGGGTCTGTGTGTTATTTCCTGGAGTGGCCTGGCCCCCCGTGGGCGCTCCGTTGGCAGCAAGCTGGGGAGGAAGGGGAAACTCCCCTCCACACTGGGAGGGCATCTGAGCACGCTCACAGGGCTCTGCAGCGTGCCTTCCTGCCTGCCACCCGGATTACACGGTCACTGGCTCCCCATAGCTGAACGCGCCCTGCACGTAGCCCTGACATGCCAGCCCCTCCCGCCCCGGAGACCGCTGGCTGGCATGTACTCATCCCGCCTTTGGGCTGAGAGGCCGCCACCCACCAGGATCACAGGGCCATGGGTGGAGTCAGAGGGCTCGGGGTAGGGAGGCTGTGACCCCTCTGCCGTTGCCGAGCCGCTCAGGGCCAGGCACCCACTTTCTGGGAAACACTAGGCAGCTGGCCTTGGGCCCACTGATCTGCTAGAAGGCCAACGAATACCCCAAAGCTGGTCTTCCTGCTCTGAGCCTCCTCGAGCCAGGGCTCCTTAGCACCAGGACTGGGTGAGGAGGGCAGGCATGTGTCAACGCTCGCGGCCCTATGCCTGACAGCAGATAGACGGCCGATGAGCTCCTCTGGGTGGACTTCAATCTCTCCTGCAAGGGTTTTGTTGTTTCTTGGTCTTCTGTTTGTTTGGTTCATTCGGGGTATGTGAGAGTGCACACTGGCAAGCTTGCTTCTGGCGCTTTCCGTATAGGAATTTTAAAAGTTCCAGAAATCAGGTCCCATTCAGAATATATACCCAGGGGGTTTGCGAGGGTAAAGAGAAGCAAACTGACATTCTTTGGGAAAGCGCTGGGGAACTGCCCCTCTCCAAATCAGAGCCCAGTTCATTTTCTGTGAAAATCTGCATGTTCCCATGCACCTGCACTGCCCTCTGCCCATGTGGGGAAGCTCTATAAATCAGCAGAAAGGATAACTGTAAACAGGGCCTGGGACCACAGCATCCAGCCATTCAGTGATTTGTTCGTGGGTTCATGCGTTAGTCCCTCTGTCGGCCGATGTTCACTGAGTGTGGGCCTCTGAGGGCACTGGGTGGGGAGCTGGGGGTACTGAGGAAGACTCGGCCAGCATCCCACACCGAGGAAACAAGAAACTTGCCTGACAAGTGCTGCACCAGGGGTGTCTGGTCAACTCTGACATTCCCAAGGTTCACCTTGAACCCATACTTGCACAGTTCTCAGCAGAGAAGTGTGAGTCCCCATGAGGCTATGTTGATGACCAGCCGTTAGGGCGATGAACCTGGGGATCCAGCCATGAGTTTGGGAAATTACAGCCCCCTAAGCCTGCAGTCTACTTCAGTGCCTTGACAGAATCACCACGCTGGGACCTCTGGGGTCGCAGAGGAGAGTGGACACTAACTGTAGCCTACCAACAGTATACAAAGTACTGGAACAGAAAGAGGGTGGGAGGGAAAGAATTTACTCATTCTGCTGGGGCCATCTGAGATGGCTTCCTGCAGGAGGTGGCACCTGAAACTGGGCCTCAATTCTTACAGAGAAACGGAAAGGAGGCAGTGAGTGGCGCAGACCTGGGGTTTCCGAGGCAGGAGAATAACTGAACAAAGAGCAGGTCGTATCGGGAAACAGCTACCAGAGTCCCGGAGCTGAAAGTCAGACCACACAGCTGGGTGGGAGGAGAATGTGTGGGGAACCAGGAAGTGTGTTCGTTGGGAACCTGAGTTGGGTTCCCAAGTCCATCACCTGACTTGGGTTATAAAAGGAACTTCCCTTCGTGCAGACACCTCATCATGGGATTGAAAAGAACAAGCACAAACTGAGAGAGGATGTTTGCAACACCGATAACTAATTATGGAATGAGTGGCCTTACTATATACAATGCTTATTCACATCAATATGAAAAAAGGCACCTCCATACAGAAATGAGCAAAACAGCTCAACAGGCACTTCACAAGAAGGAAACGTTATTGGCCAGTAAACAGACGAAAGGATGCTCAGCTTCACCAGTAATAAGGAAAAGAGAAAATCCAAATCACAGGAGACACCAAAATTGTGGCAAAAAATTGAATGTTGCTGACATTACCCTGCTAACAAGGATGTGGAGCAAGCCGAGCTCTCAAACCCTGTTGGGGGCGAAACCTCCCAGAAAAAGTCTGGCAACATCCAGCGTTAAAACGTGAACACCCTATGACTCAGCAATTTCATTCCCAGACACACATTTATTCTAAAGAACAGCCAGCCATACGTGGGGCCCAGAGGATGGGACGGGCGCGTTCACCGCGATGATGTTTGAAGTTGCAAAAACAAAGACACGTCCCGGATGCCTGTCAATACAGACTGCTTCAGAGTCATGAGAATTCACCACCCAAGAGCCCCATGCATTAACGGGTGAATCTCTGGAACATAATTTGACCCGTGAAAGTAGGTTCCCACCGAATACACTTGCAATGATTCTGTTTATATCAAGCACGCAAAGCAAAACTAAACGATGTGTTGTTAGGGGAATCAGACATAGAGTGGAACCATCATGGATGCAAGGGGATGATAAATCTCAGTGGTGGAAGTGAGGGTGCCTGGGGCAGGGCAGCGGAGGGGCACATAAGGACCCTAAAGGTGCTGGCGTGTCCCCAGTCCCTTGCCTGGGCAGGGAACGACACGTATGATATTCCTACTCTTTGTATCTTTTTTTTTCCCACAGAGAGAGCTGGGGGCCGGAAGGGCAGAGGGAGAGAGAGGGGAGAGAGAGAGACAGAAAGAGAGAGAGAGAGAGAGAGAGAGAGAGAGAGAGAGAATCTTAAGCAGGCTCCATGCTCAGTGTGGAGCCCGACACAAGGCTCCCTCCCACGACCCTGGGATCATGACCTGAGCTGAAATCAAGAGTCGGACACTCGACCGACTGAACCACCCAGGCACCCCTACTCTTTTATATCTTAACCATGCTTTTGCTCGTCCTTTTGTATGTCTTCAATATTTAATAAGCCTAAATCTTAAAGAGGATGGTTGGCTTCTGGTTAGAAGCTGGCTGAGTGGACGGGGGCTCTGTGGTGGGGAGCTGAGAGACCGCAGGGCTGGTCGTGAACTTGTGTGGGCTGCTGGGAAGCCTCTGGGGGCCCGGTGGTTGTCTCCCTGTCACCCAGTGGGCTCATCTTGGCTGCTCCGTCTGTCTGCTGCCCAGGCTCCCTCCTGGCCCGCCCCAGCCCGTCCGACAGGCCTGCTCTGCGGCCGACGTACGTCTTTATACGCATGCGATCCATTCGACCCTCCACTCACCCCGTTCCCAGACCCGCACACTCCACCAGACCTAGCCAAGCCGCCGGCTTTTAGCTGTCACTCCCTACACAGAGCCGTAATAAAGAAATCACTGTTTTCAGCTGACAAAGAGCAGATTTCTTACTAAGTAAACACTGATGTTTTGGTAGGGAAATTAGGTTATAAAACTGCACCGACAAAGGAGGCCATACACATGGACTTGGTTAAGATCTAGCCACGCAGGCAACAGGGGTTAATTCGATTGCCCACCCTTTATCACATTCCCCCCCCCCACCCCCCGCTCCCTTGGAACAGAAGGATAGGAAGGTTATCAGCTTTTTCAAACATAAAAACCAAAAAGATAAAAGACAAGAGGGAAGTATCAAGGAGACTTTTCGTAGCCAAGTGATGACTTAGACAGAGCTGGGGAGGGGGTGGCGGGAGAGGCCTTGGATTTGAGCCATGTGTGGGGGATGGGGGTGGGGCAGGAACACAGCTGGCCCCCGGGAAGAGGCCCGGATTAGGTCCTCTCCAGGTGACCTGTGCTGGGGTTAACCTCTGCGTATGTGAGGCCTTTGTCTGTAAGAACAGCCAGACTGAGCGCAGAGCCTGAGCCGAATCTTCCAGAACGTCACGGCTTTATGGGGACTGTCATACCACAGGGCAAATGCCAGGGGGCTGGAAGGGGAGCCGTGGGTGGAGGGCAGGAGGGTTTCATCACACTGCCCTAGGGGTCTAGGTTTAGGCCACGAGAAAAGTCCCTGATGGCGGGTGGCTTACACGCAGGGAACCTCCTCCACAGTGAGAATTCTTCAACTCTGGCCTGGCCTGCCAAAGTGGTGTGTGGAATTTCCTTTCCTGGATGCCTGTCAAAACTAGATGGATAATTCCAAATAGTTTAGATAAAAAGTCTTCTTAGAGGTGGGTGTGCTGCCGATTTTTACCCAATTTTGAGTCCATTACTGTGTGCATTGAAAAGGCCCCCTCTTTCATACTGGGATCTGTGTCTGCCTGGGAGTGGAGGCCCTCATTGGTACAGGGGCAACCCCAAGAAGGCCCTGGAGCCCCATGGCAGGCTGGGGCTAGGGCTGAGCTGGGGACAGACAGGCTGCCCATGCCTTCCTTCTGGTAAATGCTTTCCATTCCTGGTTTCTTGGTGTTCTGGGCTCCCACCCCCTTTCCAATACACGACTCTGTAACTGCCCCACTTCTCCTCCTTCCCCTCCGAGACCATGAGATGCATATAGGCAGCAACAGTGGGCCTCCTTGGGCCTGTATCCCCAACACCTGGCACAAGGCTGGCACATCCTAGCCTTGGGTGGGTGACGTCAGATGAATGAGCGCTCAGACCTTCCCGCCCCCCTGAGTTAGGCCACAGCTAAACTCTACTTGCTTGGGCAGGGCGGGTCAAGTTCACATCTCAGAAATGCAGCTCCCAGCAGGAGAGAATGGGAGAAAAGGCTCCCACCGTGCCCAGTGTACCTCTTCTTCTCCATGGGCACCAGGACGAGTAAGTGACACAGCAATGCCGGGCACGGTGCTGGACGCTCAGAGAGCAGTGGGACTCAGGGGCAGGGCACTGCTCACGAGTCCCCCCAACTGTGGTTGACCAAGGCCAGCAGGAGTGACCTCCAGGAAAGCCAGCAGCAATGAGCTAGGCTGAATGCGAATGCATTCTGGGCACTGGCATCAGCTTCCACCCAGAGTGGGCAACCCGACCATGTGCCCTGGGAGAGGATCCCACCTCAAAGGCCAATCTATCCCACAAACTGAAATTTTACTCCTAGTGGGGCACCCGGGTGGCTCAATCAGTTAAGTGTCCGACTTCGGCTCAGGTGGTGATCTCACAATTCGTGGTTTCAAGCCCTGAGTCGGGCTCTGTGCTGACAGCTCAGAGCCTGGAGCTTAGAGGCTGCTTCAGATTCTGTGTCTCCCTCTCTCCCTGCCTCTCCCCTGTGAGCGCGTGCTCTCCCTCTCAAAAAAAAAAAAAAAAAAAAAAAAATTAAAAAAATTTTTTATTCCTACTGATTAATTCCTTTGGGTTGACTATCGTTCTGTTCCCATCTTTGCCAGCAGGGATAACCCACCGTAGCCCTAAGACCTGCAACGAGATGTTACTTCCTCTCCAAGGACAATCATGGCATAGAGAAAGGCTCAGGATGGAGAGTCAGATCTCACATACCAGCTGAATGATCTTGGGGAGCTCTTACATTCTGGGATCTGTTTTTCTGCTCCACAAAATGGGGAGACTATCACTCACCTTACAAGGTGTTGGGGGTACTGGATATGATAACATCTGCCCAGCACCCAGTAGAGTACCTGGGATGAAATGTGGCTTTACTTCTGGTATCAGCACGAGGGTGAAAAGGGCAAATCATTGTCCGGAGCTCACGATGTACCAGGGGCTGTTCTACGTGCTTTACGTACACCCACTCACCTAATCCTCAAGCCCACCCCATGGGATGCTGTTGTATCCCCATTTTTATTTGTTTATTTGTTTGTTTATTTATTTATTTATTTATCGAGACAGAGTGAGAATGGGGGAGGGGCAGAGACAGAAGGAGACAGAAACCGAAGCAAGCTCTAGGCTGTTAGCACAGGGCCCGGTGTGGGGCTCTCACGAGCTGTGAGATCATGACCCAAGCCGAAGTCGGAGGCTTAACAGACTGAGCCATCCAGGGGTCCCTGGATCCCCACTTTAGAGATGGGGAAACCAAGGCTCACAGAGTTAAACAGCCAGACCAAAGACATAAAGGGTGTAAGTGGCATAGGCAGGATTTGAACGCTGGCCCCACCCCATCCTGCCCAAATCCTGGGGGTGTAGGATGTGCAATGCTCAAGAGGATGGTGGCCCAGTGGGACAGGAGAACCAGAAAGACCACCTCTCAACCCTGCAGGACTTTCCCACCAGGAAGCCCTTCCCTATGCCTGCTTTGCATATGCCCTCCCCCAGTGCAGACCCGCCTCCTTTCTGCACATCAAGATGCCTTTCACTCCCGGGGCCCCTCCTGCCCTGGGCTGACCGCACAGGCTCTCTCCAAAGCCCAGAGCCAGGCAGCTCCTCTTCTGCGAGGGGCCAGCGTTCAGCAAAGATCAAAGAGCAGACTGGCTTATCAGACACGCTCCTCATTAAACTTTTACAGGCCAGATTCCATTATAAATGAGCTGTCTGTCCCACACCGCAGAGCCCGTTCCTGGAGCCGGGAATCTGAAGCTCTCAGAACCGGGAGAGTCTTTAGCAGAAAGGTCCATGCAGAGAGGGGGCCTCTAGGGTCAAACTGCCCGGGTTCCAGTCCTAGCTTTGCTACTTACTAGGAGGATGTCACTAGAGAAAGTGGTCAACCTCACTGTGCCTCAGTTTCTCCACTTAGCAAGCAAATGTGACAATGTTGCTTTCCTTGTAGGGAGCAGGTGACAGTTAAATCCAGAGGGCTGGACCCTGCACCTCAGCCTGCCCCCAGCGACCTGCTGCCCAGAGGGGTCTCTAAGGGTCACTCACATCACCTTGAGCCAAGGCTCCACACTTATTAGCCACTCAGCCCTCAGATAGCCATGAGGGGAGGCCAGCTCCACAGTTCTCTGGGCTCTGCGTCTACCTGCCATCCCATTGCTCTGAGGAGGAAGTGGTCGGTTACAGCGGGTTTTAAGGAGCGCTCCCTAGAGATAAAAGGACAACTTGGACCCCAGTGAGGAGGAGGAGGAGGCCTCTGGTGGGCAACTGTGGACCCACCCAGCATCTCAGCCCGGAAGCCAGGCAGATATGCCCTCCCAAAGTCTCTTCCTTGCTTCCACGAATCTCTGAAAAGAAGTGCGCACATTTGCTGAGGGAAGAGAACGTTCTTTGCGAAACACAAAGCCAGTCCTCTGTGAACCGTGAACCTGGTGAACTGTGAACCAACCAGAAAATATTACTGCCTCGAGGCGGGCTGAGGACAGGGCTGTCAGGGGCCCCAAACAAAGCAGGTTGCATGTTTATTAATCTCACGACGAGCTGGTGCAGTCTTTATGGAACATTGACCTTGGAAAAAGCCATCTTCAAATCCCTCCAGAATAAAAGTTCAGGAGCTCGGCCAGCAACAGCAAAGCAACTACGTTGTGAAGTACACCAACAGAGGGGCTTAAACATCCCCATTAATATGCAGGCACCAGGACGAGGTGGGTTCAGACATCCTTAACAGCTCTCTCAGGGGGTCTCTGGATAATTTGCACGTGTGACAAAGTGTGCAGATGATGGTGGAAGGCACAGGCCCTTGCACCCACCAGCTGGCATTTCCTCTTTTCTCAAACTACCTGGGCCCTCATGCTGACTTCACATGAATTGATAGCTAAAGCCCCAGAGCCATCTGTCCCTAGCAAGACCGCCCCCCTCCTCTCTCCTTGTCTATACGGGTGGCCTTGGGCCGTGACCGCTGGAACCCTGCTCACCAACTACAGCTCAGGATCAAGTGGCCCTGATGGTTGTGACTAGTGGTGGTCAGCTCTAGAACCTAGGTTGGTGCTGCAGGTTCAGCCATCACCACGGATGTCAGAGGTCAGGTAGGGAATCAGGCACGAGGAGAGAGAAAGGGGCTGTCCTCATGGTTGGGAAGATGTCGCTGCCCTCGTTCCAGAAGCTCACCCCCTTCTGCAAGCCGAGAATGTGCACAGATTTAGGTCAACTTATGGGGACTGCATCTGTGAATGGGTGGTAAAAAGGAGCCGGGGGATTTTTAACACCTCGTACTTTGGACCCGTTATCACTGAGAGGGAAAGGCCTACAGCCTGCTGATTCTAGGACTCTGGAAAGCCAACACACAGCCCCGGGCCTGTTTTCTTGGGTATAAAATAAGCAGAGTGGCTCGCGGTGGTCCCCAAGTGCTGGCCTGTGGGTGTCTGTAAATAGATTCCCGGTCCCCATTTTAGCCCAAAAGAACCAGAACTTCTAGGCTTGGGCCTAAGAATGTGCATCTTTAAGACAGACCCGAGTTCAGATTCGCAACCAGGTTTGAGAACTGCAGGACGAGATGGTCTCTGCGTACCCTCCTGGGCTGGAAGCAGCTGGAATTGGTCCTCTCTGACGCCCCATGGCTGTGCGGGGATGAGGACCCCATAAGCCACACGGGGAGTGGAAGGTTGACCCATTCCATGACAGGGCACGGGTTGATCCTGGCCCACTGATTCCCACACTCCTGCTTGCGTGACTGCTTACACGGGGCAAATGGGGAGCTCCAGCTGGGGGCCCTGCATGCCATGCCTCAGCCTCTGTCCCCACTACGCCTAGCAAGCCTGTTTCCAAGGGCAAGGGCCAGGAGGGGATCCAAAGAGCCCCCCCCCCCCCCCCCGTTTCCCACCAGCAGTCACAAGGCTATGGAAAGTCTACAGGGAATATTTGCCCCCACTGATTGGCCGGCCTTTTCTTCTTGCTCTCGAGAATGGACTCTCAGGCACTCAGGATCATATTCCCAAGGGGAAGTCAGGGGGAGGTCACAAGAGAACCCCACCTGACCAGCAGAAACAACCCCCCTGCCCATTTATCTCCACACCACTTGTGGTTTAAAAAAAAATTTTTTTTTTCAACGTTTATTTATTTTTGGGACAGAGAGAGACAGAGCATGAACGGGGGAGGAGCAGAGAGAGAGGGAGACACAGAATTGGAAACAGGCTCCAGGCTCTGAGCCATCAGCCCAGAGCCTGACGCGGGGCTCGAACTCACAGACCGCGAGATCATGACCTGGCTGAAGTCGGACGCTTAACCGACTGCGCCACCCAGGCGCCCCCACTTGTGGTTTATACAGATAAGAAATGTTGCCCCAAGGGGCACCTGGGTGGCTCAGTCTGTTAAGCTTTCAACTTAGGCTCAAGTCATGATCTCACAGTTTGTGAGTTCGAGCCCTGCTTTGGGCTCTGTGCTGACAGCTCAGAGCCTGGAGCCTGCTTCAGATGCTGTGTCTCCCTCTGTCTTTGCCCCTCCCCCACTCATGCTCTGTCTCTCTCTGTCTCAAGAGCAAATAAACATAAAAATAAGAAAAGAAAAGAAATGCTGCCCACAGAGTCCACCGACAGTGCCAGGTACTCTTCTAGAACCACTTGAGCACTAAGGAGCTGTGCAAGTCCTGCTGTGGGTTTGCACCTCCAGGGGACAGGGAACGTTGGCTGTGTCAGGGTCGGGGGCAGGCATCAAGGAGGAGGCCGTCCAGCTGGGCTGTGCAGGTTGGGTTTCCACACACTGAACCCTATACCCCACTCTCCCCTCTGTAGCCGCCTGTTGGGAGTGGAGGACAGTCAGCTTGGACCCTGCTCCTCATCTGCCTGGGACATGATGACAGGCTCTGGCAGGTCCCTTTGCCAGGTTCCCCCACTTCTCCTCTCCATCCCCTAGCTGCTCCTACAGGCACCCTGGAAATAAATCTGACCCCTCCCTCTCGCTCCTGGTTGCCAAGGGGATAAAGTCCAAAGTCTTTCAATTGGGAGAAAAAAAGGCCCCACGCCTCCCCATCCCCAGTGGTACTTCTTCAGTCCTATTTTCCACCTTCTTATGTCACGGCCACCAGACAGAATCCTCTTTGAAGGTCATGTCATGGCCTACCTCCGCCACAAGGTCCCTCGGCCTGCAATGACACCCCCCGCCCTCCAATAAGCAAACGGACATAGCAACTGTGAGAATATTCACCGTTAACATCCCCTGAATGCCTGTTTTACTTATATGACCCCATTTCATTCTCAAGACAACTCCTCAGGTGGGGCAAGTGCTATTATTATGGCCTATTACAGAAGGAGAAACTCAGGTTAATCCTTTCGGATTGGTCGGCTGAGTTCAGCGCTGGGGTTCAAGTCCAGGTGGGCTGGCAGGGTCGGTGGCAGAGCACTTCCCTGGTCTAGCGGGAGGACCTCCGGCGCACGCGCGGTGGAGCACTGTCCCCGGAGCGCGTGCGCCCGAGGCGCCCAATCACCAGACTGTGGGGCCCAGGACAGCCAATGGGCAGCGGCCCCGGCGCGGAGCCGTAGGCGGAGGCCCCCACCCCGCAGACAAGAGACGACACCGCATCTCATTTGCTGCGCAACGTTTGTGTAATTAGACGCATTTAGCGCCGCAGAGGCGGCGTGGGCTACCGCAGGGGCTTGATGGATCGGGCGCTCCCCCAGGCTCCAACCGCATTAATCACAGAAGCCAGAGCCACCGGGGCCGTTTTTTTCGTGTAGGCTTCGTCCTGTTTCCCACCTGAGGCACCGGTGCGGGAGAGGAAAGGGGTGGACGTCCCAGGGCCCCAGGCCAGCCCTGAAGTACTGGCCAGTGTCCCCGTGTGGCCGGGTGGGGACCGACTGTCCCGAGGGTTATGTGGAGCCCTTGAAGGCGCATCCTGGCAGGGCACGGGGCTTTGGGAACACAGTGCTTCTGCCCGTCACTGGGGTGTTAACCAGGAGAGCCCCTCCCTAGCTGGGGAAGGGGGACGGCATGCCCACCTCGCAGGGCCGACTGGCAGGAAGTCGATGCCCCCTCTGAAGCTCACCAGCTGCATCTCACAGGGCAGTGGGGAAGGTGAAACTGATATAGCATACCTGACTCCCTCCCTGGCAGAGCCTGGCCTCCCGGAGGCCCTGCACACACGGCTGACGCCTTTTGTTATATTCTCCTGGGTGATGCCATACTGGCCACGGGGGTTTGGGGATCCAAATAAGCCCCAGAGACATTCAGGCCCTAATCCCTGGCATCTGTGACTGTAACCTTCTAGGGGAAAAAAGGACTTTGCAGATGTTATAGAATTAAGGATCTTGAGACAGGAAGATTATCTTGGATTACCTGGGGGGGGGGACCCTAAAAGCCCTCACTGGCATCTTTATAAGAGAGGCAGAGAGAGAAGAGTATTATAGAAGAGGAAGAGAATGTGAGGACAGAAGCAGGGGAGAAAAGGCAATGTGACAAGAGGCAAGGGTCACTGGCTAAGGATCACGGGGAGCCTCCAGAAACGATGAAAGTCAAGAAGCTGGATTCTCCTCTGGAGTCTCCAGAAGGAACCAGCCCTACCAATACCTTGATTTACTTTAGACTTCTGGCCTCCAGAACTATCTGAGAATAAGTTAGTATCGTGTTGTGCCACTGGGTAAACTGTTATAGCAGCAACAGGAGACTAATTCACTGCCCCTCAGGTATTAAGTCTGGTGAAAGAGTCATCTGGGCCAGTGAGTGACAAGGCCATTTCCACAGGCCCACTGACCTGGCCAGACCTCCCCAGCTGCCTGCCACTAAGGCTTTCTGCTTCTACCGGTGTTCTGCCCATGCCGCACCCTTCACTGGCCGGGAAGGAAGCAGGCCCAGAGAGGGGACATGACTTGTGTCCAACCCAAGGCCGGTGAATGACAAAGCCTGGAGAAGACTCAGGGACCATCTCTTAGATCTCCATCAGCCCCAGGGGGACAGCACTGAGGGCTCCCGTCAGGGCTCCCTCATGCAGTGACGGGAGGCCCATAGAAGCATCGCTTGGGGGCATGTTAAACCCAAACATGAGCCCTACCCCAGTCTCTGACTCAGCAGTCTGGCCTAGGGCCTGAGAATCCGTATTCCTAACAGAGGATGCTGATGCTGCGGGTCCAGAGGTTTGGGGAACCACTGACTGAGGGGGTGGTGCCCTAACAAAGGGCTCTATGTGCTTTCAAGAAGGAATCAGCTGGGCCTGTCCAGGAGACCAGTGCTTATCTATGTGCCCCCAGGAGAGAGCCCAGCGTGCAGCTGAGGGCCTGGGGTCAGGAGGTTGTAATTAGATTTCTAACTCTCCCACTCCCTAAGTGGGTGACCCTGGTGATTAGTTATTTAACCTCTCTGTGCTGCCTCAGTTTCTTCTGTAAAATGGGATGGTATAAAATGCCTGTCTTACAGGGCTGTTGAGAGGATTAAGAGAGATGAGAACATGAAATATTTATAACAGAGCCTGTTTAGTAGGTCGGAATTATTATGAGAAATTGCAGTCGTCAATGGTGGGGTCTTATTAGAGCTCTGCTGTGGTCGCCAGGTTTGTGCGGACATGTGAGCCAAGATAGTCACCTCACGGTGCTGCAATCCTGCGTGGGCTGTGCCTCCAAGGAGCCACCAGCACCACCCATGTCTCTGACCAGCACCGGGTCCCTTGCAGGGGACACTTCCCTGCGGGTCTGCTTTCCGAGGATCTGTGTCACTGAATGAGCCCCAGTATTTCTCAAGAGCAGAGAGTCAGCAACTCCAATCCCCTCCCAAATAGGGACTCAGCTTCCTTGATTCTCCTTCGGTTCTCAGATGCTATCGACTGAGCAATTTTCGGGTGATTCACTAGCTCCAAATGTGTGCATCCCCCATAAGCTAGCCGCCAGAGCTGTATTCTCAGCCCCTACGGCTGGAGGGGCTGGGAGGTGGGCAGAGGGCTGCAAGGGCCCCATCACCTACCAGCTGAACCAGCAGCAGGCCCTAGTCAAGTGAGAACCGGCGACACGCGCTGCCACGAAATGAGAAACTTCCAGTATTTGAAAGACCTGGGAGACGACTCTAGGGGACTCCCAAAGTCCAAATCTGTGGTCGCTGCAAACACACAAAAATAGTGACCACAACAGAATATACCTCAGAGTAACATGACTATCCAGGCATTTATTTGGTGTAAGCAAATAGCCAAAGAAAGAAAGACACAGGGGAGAAGGGACTATTTCTTACAGGAGAATTCCAGGTGATAAACGTGGAAGGAATGATGGAGATAGAAAATCACCATTTGGCAAACACTAGTAATTAGTTTCTGTTGAGAACTGTCCATGGATGTTAAAGTTAGTGGGTGAAGATATGATGAGACACAGGATATTTACATATTATCCAAGTATCACCACCCAAGATACTTATTACTTACAAAGGGACCAGCTTTAAAGTAGAGAAACCCAGCAGACCTCACGTTAACTAAGTGATCTCCAGTGACGAGAATAATTAACATCTCCCATGACGAGAAGTATTACCATCATGTGCATGGCATGATGTACTAGGAAGGGGCACCAAACCACTTTTAAGGTATTATACCCCAAAATGCTTATTCTGGAAATTTTTTAAGTTTATTTATTCATTTTTGAGAGAGACAAAGAAAGCATGAGCTCGGGAGGGGCAGAGAGAGAGAGGGAGAGAGAGAATCCCAAGCAGGCTCTACAATGTCAGCACAAAGCCTGATGCCCAGCTCGAACTCACGGAACCGTGAGATCATGACCGAGCTGAAACCAAGAGTCGGATGCTTAACCGACTGAGCCACCCAAGTGCCCCTATTCTGAATTTAATCATGAGGCAACTTTCACGTAAGTGTCCCAAATCTGCACATTTTGTACTGGCCTGTCCTCTTCGAGAGGGTCAAGGTCATGAAAGACAAGAGAAACTAAGCCACTATCTCAGATTGAAGGAGGTTTGACTGCTAAATGCAAAGGCTGGATCCTGAACAGGAAAAAAAAAAAAGAAATTAGTGGGGAAACTGAGGAAATGTGGGTAAGATTTACAAGTTAGTCAATGACACTGTATCAGTCTTTTTGGTCACGTAAGATGCGAACAGTGGAGGGGATAATGGAAATCTTTGTACTATTTTTGCAACTGTTTTCACATGTCTGAAATTATTTCAAAGTAAAAGATACGTTAAAGGAAAGAAAAGCAAAGTCCCAGATTGGCTCTGCCTTGGGGAGGCAACAATGGGTGCCCAGAAACAGGAGCCGCCTGAGGGCTGGGACCTTCTCAGTCTCCGGCCTCCTGATCAGGTACAGTGCTTGCTTTGAAGGTGGGGCGGGCTCAGCAAGAGTTCACTGACTTCACTCAGACAGGAGCTGGGAGAGGCAGGAAGTAGGGTTTGTCTTCAGTGGGTGGGTGGGTGGGTGGGGAGGGCTCTCACTCAGCAAACATTGATCAAGCACCTGTTATGTATAGGCCACTGGCAATGGGGGCAATGAGAGGGAAGTTCAGAGCCTTTTGGGGGGGAGTAGGTGTGAAAACAGATGATCCCGGGGGAAGGGCCCCCACTCAGTGTGGTCCCCAGGAGGAGGGTGCATTCCGGGCACGGGGAACTGTGGCAGGGCTGTGTGTCCTAGGACTGTGAACAGCGACTTGGCATGGACAGGTGAGGTGGCTGGGTCTAGAGGGGCCCCGGGGCCGGTTGGCCCTTTGCAATAGGCTCCCTCCAAGACAGGTGTGAGGAGCAGCAGAGATGTGGGGGTAGGGAGAAGGTTCCAGCCTCTCCTCTGAAAGCAGAATGGATGCGGCAGCACCGGGCCGAGTCTTTGAATCGCAAAGACGAAGAAAACTTGGTGGCTTCGAAGACTCAGGTGGGAATAAAGAGGGGCAGGATTAGGTTTAGCGAGACGGCACTGGGTGAGGCCCTTTCTACCGGGGATCTCAGAGCAGGGAGAGGGAACAGGCCCCAAAATATAACATGGAGCTTGTCCTTATCATCAGGGTGACTCTATAATATTCTAAACTGAGACGTGTAAAAAAGGGTGCTATGAAGTATTATCCTACGACAACATATAACTAAGGTCCCGGTACTTATGAAGGACCTCTGGCCTGGAGGGGGTTCCCACTGTGCGGGTGCACACAGAGCCTCAAGGTGCTATGGGTACACCGGACAGCCTGCAGCCTTGGAGGTGGTGACGTGCGAGCCAAGCGGGGCTTCATTCTCAGGGAACCAGAGGGATCCCACCAACACATGTGCGCAGGGTCCCGGCTCATTGCCCTCCCGGGTGGCAGAGGTGACCATCAGCTCAGGACAGTGCAGATCAGGAAATCCAGAAAGACAGACGGAGGCATGACAGGTGGCTGAGGCTGCTGGCCTCCGGGGTGACAGGTGACAACATGCTGGGGTGGAGGGTGGAGGGCAGAACTTACCCGTGCACGCCGTGGACAGAGTGGGGCTCATAATGGTACCTTCCCTCCTGGTGTCTCATGTCAATCGGTAAGGGAGCATGAAACGGTGGCAAAAGGTGTTGTGGCACTGTGGAGTGGGAGAGAGAAACAGGCCTTCAAAAACTTTTCCCCTCCCTCAAACAGCAATTTTCAAAGGGCTTTAAAGCTCAATGAATTTCAGAGCAAGAGTAGCCAGGACAGGGGGCTCCGCGGTGCCCTGGCTATCACACACCCACGGAGGGGGATGAATAAATAATCAAAGTCAGCCCGAGAATCCTACATCTTTCACATAAAAGATCCCCAACCGCGCTCTTGACAAAGACAAGCAGCTAAGCGCTCTTTGAACTCGGGGAGATTAAGGCTCAGCCACAAATCAGGGCTGACAGAGCCGACGGGCTGCTGCCCATCTCGGCCTCGGCTGCGTGTGGCTCCGGCAGCCCCGGGTGACGGCATCCGGATGCTGCAGTCACCCTGGCTGGAAATGTTTACCTAGAACCATCTGTGAAGCCGGGGCCCCGCTCCCGGCTGCGGCCAGCCTCAGGAAGGCGCAATCCCACCGAGCCGCCTCCCCCGTCCTGCTGGCTGCAAAGAGTGGACACCTACGTGGGCCTGTTAATTCTCCAGCTCTTCGTATTAATTACTGACCCCAAGCGAGCTGGTGGGTGCCTCCAAGACGCAAACACCAACACGTGAACATCACTTCCAGGGTTGTGTCTGCACTTGGCCTGCCCTCAACAAATCATCATGATAATTGTAGGATGCTCTTTGCTTACTTAAAAAAAAAAAAAAATTCCTGGGTACCCTGGAGGCAAACATAATTATAGGCTTTAGGAAAACAAGCCTCTTTAAAAAGTAGGTACACCGGGAAAAGGGCTAAGAAGGGGAGATTTCTCAGTCAGTTCTTAGGCTGAAGGCTATGGGCCAGTGGGAGTGTTGAGTCTGGATCGCCGAATCTATGCAAGAAATGGAGACGGGTTTGTTTTATATGCGTACGAGCCAGCTGACTGCCCAGCCCACGGTAATGAATATATATGCATAACTCTGCTAACAGTTTCTGTGCAAATGCATTCTGGTACTGTACTATAAGCACTATGAGTTCTCTTTTCCTGGTGGTCAAGCATATGTAACATAATATTTACCCTTTGACCCATTTTTACGTGTCCAGCTCAGTGGCATTCACACATTCAAGTTGCTGGACGCCCACCATCCATTTCCAGAACATTTCCATCTTCCCCAGCGGAGACCCTGTTCCCATTAAAGACTAACTCACCATTCTCCCTCCCCGCCAGCCCCTGGCAGCCATCTTCTCCTTCCCGTCTCTATGATCTGACTACTCCACATGCCTCATAGGAGTAGAAGGAATCCTACAGCATGTGTCCTTTTCTGTCTGGCTTAGGTCACTTAGTATAATGTCTTCAAGGTTCCTCTGGTGTAGCAGGTGTCAGGATTTCCTTTTTCAGGGCTGAATGCTATTCCGTCGCATGGATGTACCCCATGTGGTTGTCATTCATTTGTTGATGGATGTTGGGTTGAACACCATGAATTCTTTAAGATTTTCTTTTAATTTTTAAGTAATCTCTACACCCAATGTTGGGGCTCCAACTCACAACCGTGAGATCAAGAGTCGTGTGCTCTACCGCCTAAGCCAGCCAGGCACCCCACGAACACCATGAATTCCTAAAAGAAAACTTCTCTCCTGAAATTTTAACCTGAATTTTTACATAATCATATTTATCCTCATCATCCCCCAATCCTGACACCTTTCATGGGGACTGGGAACAAAAAAAGCAAATCTTCTCACCCTGATTAAATCAATTTGCCAAACACAGACTCCACAAATCTTGGCCTCAGAGGGGACATGGCCATCAGACAGGACACCAGACGTGGGGTCCCATCCCTCTGGGTCGGGCCCTCACTTCCGGGGCTGGAGATTGCTGGAGCGACCATGCTGTTCCCTTAGGCCAGTCCATGTCCCCTGAGAGGTGAGGCTGGACCCCGGGTGTGACCCTGGTGGCAGTAACAGGATGCCAGAGCCCCTGGGAGTCAGAGATCCAGAGCACAAACCTGGGGCTCACCAGCTGCGTGATATCAAGCGAGCTTCTCTCCTTCTCTGAGTCACCATTTGTTCATCTGAGAATGGGTAACAGTAACCTCCTTTATGGTTGCTATGAACATAAAAGGTTCCTGCAGGGGCAGTGCTTAGCCCTGTGCCTGTGCATACAGGAAACACTCCATAAATGATACTACTGCCGATGACAATTCTCACTAACATTTGGAGCCCCGCAGTCCCTGATCCACTATGAACACACTGTATTACTAGCTGTGCAGCGTCGGACAAGTTGCTCAGAACTCCCCGCAAACCTGGGGAGGGCGGAGGGGTCAGTGCCGGCCTGCTTACAGACTGGGAGATGAGACGGCCTTCCCTGAACCCCCAGGGACCCGGAACACGGAAGCCGCGTTCGCTTCCCCGGATGTTCAGGAAAGGGCCTTTTGCTTTTTGTAAGTTTCTTTATTTTAAATGTGGCCAGGCAGACCAGAGTATAGTATTGGTAATAAAATAAAAGTACTTTGCTCCTGTGTGTTTCTGAATGTTTCCCCGCATACCCAAAAGCCCCCTGAGGCAGCCAGGATAGGCTGCTATGCCCATTTCACAGATGTGGAAATGGGAGGCAAGGGGTGACTTCCGCTCAGAGTCACAAGGATAATAAACAACAGAACCCGGAAGAGAATCCAAGGCAGCTGGACAGCTGGTCGAGGGCTTTTCCTTCTGCTCAGACACAATGAATGGCCAGAGGCAGTCGCTGGGTGGGAGGGTGATCCCGGGGCTTCTCCTGGTCCCACCTTGAGTACATATTATGTTTAACAAATGCTCATGCGGCACTGGGCCCTGCTCTCAGTACTTTGCAGATACCAATTCCTGGTCTTCACTGCACCCCAGGCTATATTTACCCCAGAATCTCCAGTCCTCCCACCGGCCACCCCCTCCACCCCCACCCTGCAAAACCCGGGTGTGCTCCTTTCCTCCCTCATCCTGCCACCTGCAGAAGTAGAAGGCGGTCCCCTAATGCTCTCAGAGCCCAGACCTTCCCCTCCACCTCACCATCTAGGAGTGTTCTGCTCAGGGTTAATGCAACTTCACCCGGGTCTAAACAGCTATAAAATCTGCAGAAATGAAGTGCTCATAGTAGTTTACCAGGTGAACATGAAATGGAGGTGGGGCCAAGGCTGAAGCCAGCTGCTCTGTGTGTGTGTGTGTGTGTGTGTGTGTGTGTGTGTGTGTGTGATGGGAAGGAGGACCCTGGGGCTTCTGGGAAGAGACATAAGACACAGAGCTCTGCTGCAGCTGGGTCTGCTCTCTTTCTGCCCGATCACTGGGGTGCAGGCTGTGGAGGTTTACGGCGGGACGTGGCTTTCTCTTAAATCGGGACTGCGGGCCAGGCCATGGGACATTGGGGAAATCGTGTCTCCTCTCTGGGCATTACGGTTCCCATTTGTACAGTAGGAATTAGATGGGTTAAGTTCCTTCCTACCAGGACAATCCTGCTGTTTGTGAACCCGGAGTAAGAGCCATGCTTGTCCCAACCAGTGACACATTGAGGCTTGAGGAGGGATCCCTGAGCAGGACACAGAAGGAGCTCCGGGTACAGACACTGCTTCATTGCTGTGGCCCTATCCATACAACTCACTACTAGGGACCAGTAACCCTTCGAGAGGCACTCAGCCCACCAGCCCCGGGTCCAGTCACCTGAGCCCACGGGTAGGACCACTGCCCCAGCCAGCTGTCTCTGGGGCCAGCTGTGCACACGAGGCAACCCACGGGATGAAGACTGATCCAGCCCATCTGAGGTCTCGGGACCCTTTCAGACCGGCATGGACTGTCCCCATGTGCCCCTCATTCAGAAGTGAAGGCTTTGCTCAGAGCCCCTCACCCGGGCTGCAGGAGAAATTCCATTCAGGACTCGGGAGAAATCACTCGGGCCAGAGGCCGTCAGCAGCACCCAAGGAACACGAAGACACACACAGAGAGTGAGAGCTGCCTCTGAGGGACATACTGAACGAGATCCTTCCACATTGTTTTCATTGTGGGCGCTTTTTTTAACTTAAAAAAAAAAATCCAAACTAAACCATGTCCTTCCGGTGGGGAGACACACACACACACACACACACACACACACACACACCCCACACCATATGTCATTTCAAAGACATGGCTCTCTTTTTAAGTTTCTGGGGAAGAAACTCTAAGATTGAATTTTCTACGGCTCACCCCGCCCCCTCTGAAGAAAACGCACATTTGTTTTTGATCCTACACGGAAAGACGGCCAGTCTGGGAAGCTGCGACGGTGGTGTGAGGGCTTTTATACCGAAACCCAGAATTTTTCTGTGCTGAGGTCTAAAAGCCAAGTGCTGCTCGGCTGGTGGTCCTGGGGGTGAAGGTTGTCTTGCGTCGGCAGTGTCCTTGGTCTAATGCAAGGGGGCAAAGAGGACCCTCCTCTGCAAGCCCGGCTCTAGTTGAAGCCCCATTAGTAGTGACTCTGGTGCATTTCTACCAGCGAGGACGGGGCAGGTCAGCAGAGGGTTCAGACACAGAATCAGGAAAACTGGGTCATCGAAACATGACCGGGCAGCTGCACCAGCAGCTGGAGGAATTCTCCTCGGATGAAGTCATCTGTTGCTATATCACGGAGGTGCTGCCCTGAGGACTGAGCTCAGAGAGGGCCAGAGAGGCTGGCCCAAAGCTGGAGGGGCTGGAGAGGAGAAAGCAGCCATCTTCCAGAACAGACTAGATGTGTTAGGGGCCCCCAGCTCTCTGGACTGTCCACTCCCTAGGGATTAGCACGGTCTTCACTTACTGTGGTCATTTCCATTAAGACCATGGAGGCAATTAGCTCGGAGAATGTGGGCCGGGCTACCCTGGGCCCGGGCCCAGGGAAGCAAAGGGTTTCAGTGAGAGGAGCTGCATTGCCCTGGCACTGACCGAGGGGAGGAGCCAGCAGGTGTCTCTGGAAGGAGGCCTGGTCCTAGCACAATGCAGGTCTGAGTTACAATGAGGCAGAAATGAATCTCAGTGCGGTCCCTGGGGCCCTGAGCGGGAGGCCAGGGGCCAAGGCAGGGTGTGAGTCCCCATATCTTGCTTGGGCAGCTGGCCCATGCCCCAAGGTCGCCGTGCTGGCCAGGGCTGTGGCTGCATCACAGACACTTGATGGGTCCCAGGTGGCCTCTAATAAGCCGAAATGGAAGCATTCCAATTTGGCATGGCTCTAGGGGGCCGAGAAAGGGCTTCCTGGCCTCCAAATTTCTCTTGCCCTGTGGAGGACTCTGCTTGGGATTCCCTGGGAAAGACTAACAGATCATGTTCCTTCTCCTTATAATTCCTCGCATCTTGAGTAATACCCACTGGAACGGTTTCACTACTTTTCTTAAAAGCACACAGACCTTGGGAAGGTCACGGAAACAAACTCACACTAATGTGCAGATGATTTACCAGGTCACTTTCCCCTTAACGGAAGGAGCCAGGCAGGAAGAGACACCCCGTGTCTTTGGAGCAGGAAGGTGCTCATGTGGAGGAAAGCAAAATCGGCAGACGAGCAGGCTTGAAGTCCAGCACAGTACACTTTACGCTCAGATTGAAAGCCGGATCGCTCCAGAGCTGCACGTCAGTCAAATGACAGTCTCAAGGGGGGGGGGGGAGGGGGTGAAATGTCCCGTGGCCTAAGGAGCTTGGGATACTAGGGCAAGAGGCACATGAGCCAAAGATCCAGACGGTCTTGGGTGTGAGGCCCGGTTTTGTCATTTGCTAGCAAGTGACAGGCACCCTGGGCCTCAGTGTCTTCACCTGGAAAGTGGGAACGGCACCCACCCCGGCTGTCGCACAGCACGTCTGCGGAGTCTGGCACACTGCCAAAACTCAGTAAGCGGCCGTGCCCTCCCTTATCACTGTGAGTCTCAGCGGAGATGTGAACAAGGGCCCCGATCCTCGCTGCAAGGGACACTGAGATGCACCAGTCAGGAACTCAGAAGCGGCATCCACTGCTCCACGTGCACTTCATGCAACTTGGTGCTCCCTGACTCACTGCGTTATGCAGGGGGGCCGGGCAGAAAGGATGGGTCATGGACTTCGGAGCACTGCGGGAAAGGTGTCCCACGTGTGGATCCCTGCTGACTGCACCCCATTCCCACACGGTCCTTCTGTACGAGCCTCACAGTGGCTACTCCAAACCGCACTGTGCCCCACCGATTCTGTCCCTAGTGTCTGTGCCTGTGCTGGCAAAACGAAAACCAAAACCCAAACCAAAACAACAGGTGAGGGGACTTGCACGTGGGCTGACAAGTTCAGCGAACATCACTGGGAAATGTGCCTTTGGCTACATCACCCTGTGCGGCAGCGGTAACGCAGCTCCTGGGAAGCCCAAAGCAGAGGACGGTGTGATCGCGTCCCAGGCAGGTGACATCTCCCATGTGCTGAAGGGCGGCGATTCCAAGGACGGGTCCCCTTTGATGATGCAATTTTCGTAAACCAAACCCACCCCTCCCCTCTGGGAAGCCGGGGCGGGGGGGGGGGGCGGGAGGGGGCGGGCATTGATGGCCTGGACAAGCGAGCCTTCGGGGAGGTCCCTCGCATCGCAATAGAGGGAGGATGCTATTCGTGATTCCACTCTGAAGGCCAAACTTGGTCAGTTGAATTGTTTAACCCTTCAGCGAACAGGAATGGGAAAGATGCGCTACCAAATGAAAACTGGTAAATTGTGTGGGGAAGGGACGGTGTTCGGCACCTTTATTTTCTGTGCAGATGGCTCCGGAAGACTGGCCAGCCCTTCAGCAGATGCTGGGCGCTAGCTTGCTGCCTGTACGGGTATGATCTACATTTTAGCCAGTGAAGCTAGGCTCATCGCAAGGCCTCTGTGTTCTCTCCCATTCCTGTGGAGACCCCAGGCCCACTTCTCAGGGATGCTGGAGCTAAAGGCTTCCCAGAAGATACCAGAAATGATGGCACCAACTCCGGAGAAGAGATGGAATGTTCCTTCTCTTAGCGGCGTGTGTTTGGCCTAGGGTTGCAGTTCAGACCCCTCTGTTCAGACCCCTCTGATGTGGCCTTGACCTGCACAGGTTTCGAGCCCCAGTGGGTGCAGCTCTTCAGCCTTCTCCAGAATACCTAGGGAAGCTGCCCACCGCCCAGGGCAGGCTCTCAATCCCGAGCTTACATAGCCCAGAGGATGGAGACGAAAGTTACGCTGGTGACCCACCAGCCCACCTAAGGTCCGCCCCACAAAGGCAGTGTAGGAGGACCCTGCCGGAGTGTTCCGGAGGCCCCAGAGAATAAGCACAATTCCTGCTATAGGGAGTGCACCCGAGGTACTCTGTGGGGGCCATCTGCAAAGCTGGGAGCTTGACCCCACGTGGTGCAGCAGGCTCCATGTGTGTCCTCGGAGGCAGGGACAGGAGATTTCTGTGACACCCAGAGCAGCCAGGACGCCTCCCTGGAGGAGGCAGTTTTGGAGCTGGGCCCTAGCGGCCAAGACTGGGGGAGCTGGGAGGAAGGGCGAGGAAGATGGGTTTCCCAGGCTCGGAGGCAGTGTGGACAGAGTCCAGAGGACTCAATCGTACCAGGGCACAGAGCTGTGCCAAATGCGAATCTTAGCCAAGCCATGCGACCTCTCCTGTGTATATAGGATTAGGAACGCCTCTTTCTGAGGCCCTCCCGGGGACTAAATGATGCGTTACACAGAACAAGAAGCACGCTATAGAGCTACCAGGTACCAACATGAGTGCTTCTCAGACCCAAGAATCACCTGTAGGGTTTGTTCAAATACCGTTGGGGGGGCTTCATCCCCAGAGCTCCGGCCTCAGAGGGGCTGGGAGGGCCTGAGAATCTGCATGTATAACAAGTGCCCAGGTGTGGCTCACAAAGCTAGTCAGGGACCGCGCTTGAAAAACCACTGGCCTATGTTAACCTTTTCCACCTCCAGAGTTTCCACTTGCACCGGCAAGTAAGACGTTATTTCTCGTATCCGTGCCTGCTATGCATTGTACTAGCTCGTGAACGTCCGCGTGTGCAGAGGCCTAGTGTGACTGACGACTGAGACGGCCCTGCGTGTGATGGGCAAACCCCGGTGACTCCCATGCCGCCCCATTTACCAGCAGCGGCTGCAAAGGGCCCGAGCATCACGAGGGAGGCAGCCCGGCGTCTGCTTTTCCACGCTGCGACAGTGAAGGTGCACGGGGGGCTGGGAGGGGCCACGGGACCTGGCACGCGTACGTCCCGGTCTTCGCTTGGGGTGGCCTCAGGTCACTTGGAAACTTGCACGGTTTCGAAGGCCAACCCTTCAGACGTGTGGACTCAGATGGCCAAGTCTTCTCCCAGCGGGAACAAGGTAGCGGCCAAAGCCGCGGAGGTAGGGGGTCTGAAACTGTAGCCGAGTCCAGGGTGAAGCCTCATTCTCAGCGGCTGGGCAAGTCCACTTCCGGGACGTATGCAAACGGCGCTGTTATTCCCAATAATAAGAGCCGGGACAGGCTACTTGCAAGGGCCCCTCCTGATGCCCAGGCACCACCCCACAGGAAGCACTTAATAAGAATAATAATATCCTGAATGGCAGTCCACAGCATGCAATTAAAAAGCGGTTCTGTCTCACTGAGGGGGAAGGGGGGGGGAAGAGTTAAAATGAGACAGGAAATTCCAACACCACAAGCTGGCTGGTGTCCGGCAGGCTGAGGCCCCACCACTCACGCAGTCAGACCTGCCCCCACACAGAGCTTGACAGGATCCGGGCCCGGGCCGGACCCACCGGTGCACACCGCCCACCCCCGAGCCGCGGGCTGGCCTTTCCAAGAAGGTGTTGCTTGACAGAATGTGACAAAATAGCTGCTGGAAAGAGAGAGGGAAAGTGCTGGGCCAGGGCCAGGCCAGGCCACCCCACGCAGGGCAGTGCCCGGAGGCCGCTCTCAAGGGCGGGGTGGGCAGGTGCTAGGGGAGAGGCGCACTCCAAGGGCTGGCGGTGTGCTTGACCAAATGCCACGGGGCCCTCATGGCACGGGAGCCCGGGCTGTCATGGGATCTGGCCCCCCCCTGCAACAGACTGAATGTTTATCCCCCTCACCCCCAAATTCATGTGTGGAAATCCTAACGCCTGAGGTTGATGGTTTGGAGGTGAGGCCTGGGGGAGGTAATTAGGTTGTGAGGGTGGACCCCTCAAGAATGGGATTAGTGCCCTTAATTTTTTTTTCAATGTTGACTTATTTTTGAGAGAGAGTGAGCACGTGGGAGTGGGGGAGTGGGGGAGGGGCACGGGAAGTCTCCAGAACTGTGAGAAGGAAAGGTATGTTGTTTAAGCCCCAGGGTCCCTGGCATTCTTGTTAGAGCCACTTGCACTGACGGAGACACCCCAGAGGGTGGCGGCAAAATGAGAGAACAGGCCACACGAGGCAGACAGAACCTGAGCCACAGGCCACAACCCACACCGTGGTCAAACCTGATCCCACCTCTGATTCACTTAACCTCCCTGTGCCTCGGTTTCCCCATCTGTACAACGAGGGCAGTGACAGGACCCACATCAGAGGAAGGCTGGGAAGCAGAAACAGGCTAACACGTGTCCAGGGTATGTGTCGGGCTGGGCACCCAGCAGGTCCCTGGGAGTGCCCGCATGGCCATCTTCACAGACCTCCTGTGCCTTCAGTAAGCGGTGAGGGGTTGGGGTGCTCCAGAGGTCCCTGGGGAAGAGCCCTGCCATCGCGGGGGTTGGGACGGATCGCCCACCTGTCGAGGTACACGAGTGGGGTCCCACATTAGAGGCTCTCAGAACCAAAAGAGACCTCAGAGAAGGTTGAGCCTGATCAAGTTTGAAAACTGTCCCGGCCACAGAATCTGTTCCAAAGCAAGTAGTATGCAAGCCCCAAAGATCTACATTAGATTTGAGGCCCGGGAGACCATGGCTCAGAAAGTCTTCCCTGAAGACCTCTGAGGGACCTTCCAGAAAGCTCGGATCCAGCCCGGGGGGTTGGGGAAGAGAGTGACCCACAAGCTGGTGCCTGTGCCCCAGGACAGAGGTCAGCACTTCAGTGTGGACCCAACGCTGCTGCTCAGGTTCACCTGCACAGACATCCCCCTGGGTCTTGTCACCCTTCACAGAGTCACCTGCCAACGAGCACCAGCAACCATGGGCTGGCAGCTTTCGTGTTGTCCTGTCGCTGCTTGAAAAGCCCACTTGTTATGGCGGGGGTGGGGGTGGGGGTGGCATTTAGCCTTCCAGGAGGGTGTCTGCACCACTCCTCTGTCTGATCCCCAGGGGTCCCCAAGGTGTCACCTGCCACCTTGCTTCCTTCCCCACCATCTGGTTCCTCTTGTGCAGAGCTCTTGCAGAAGATTTCCCCAGCCCAGTGCTTCGCTGCTGCTTCTGGTCCTCCCGGAAGCATCGACAGAGCCTGTGGTCACTCCGCTGTGGTTCTCAAGGGACCCTGACTCAGTCTCCACCGGGCACTGGCATGGCGCTTTCCCGGGCTGGCTGAGGCACCCCTTTCTGAGTGCTCTCAGGCAGAGCCTGCTAAAGCCAGTCAATGAGATTCAAAACCGGGCGGCAGAATTTGCATTGAGAAGAGTGGTCAATCACCTCGGAGAACTGGGGCTCTACACTTCCTTCCTGTTGCATTTGACAGCTAATTACAAAATGCTTTCGTTCCTTCCCAAAGCAGGTCTCTTAAGGACCACTTCTCGGGAGCCCCCTGTCAGTATGGTCCCAGTGATTATATGATACTCAAAGGGATTCTTTCCTTTAAGACAATCCCTACCACTGGTTTCTTCTCTAAGTGCCCTTCAAATGCAGTTCAGGTCAATAGACATAGGCAGCAGGGCACGTATGTTATTTTAAATTTTCTAGTAGCCACGTGGAAAAAAAACCCTAAAAAGATACAGGTGATGACGTTTAATAATACAACATCATTGACCTCAGTATATCCAAAATGTTATCGTGTCAATATATAACCAATATGAAAATTATTAACAGGATGTTTGATATTCCTTTATTTTGTACTGCTTCCTCAAAATTGGTTGTGGGGTTTACATTTACAGCAATCTCAGTTTGAGCCAGCTACATTTGACATGTGTGGATAGCAGCTGCCTTATCACTGTTAAACTCTGTTTATACAGAATTCTAATCTAGGTTAAATAGAAGTCTTACTGATATATAAAATATGGTGAAGACTGGCTTTCCAAAAGTCCTTCCTCATTTCTGAATCTTAGCAACCAATTAACAGTTATCCTTCCTTCCTTCCTTCCTTCCTTCCTTCCTTCCTTCCTTCCCTCCCTCCCTTTCTCGTTCCTTCCCTTCCTTCTTTCCTTTCCTCTTTCCCTTCCTCCCTCCCTCCCTTCCTTCCTTGCTTCCTTCCCTTTCTCATTCCTTCCCCTCCTTCCTTCCTTTCCTCTTTTCCTTCCTTCCTTCCTTCCTTCCTTCCTTCCTTCCTTCCTTCCTTCCTTCCCTTTCTCGTTCCTTCCCTTCCTTCCTTTCTTCTTTTCCTTCCTTCCTTCCTTCCTTCCTTCCTTCCTTCCTTCCTTCCTTCCCTTTCTCGTTCCTTCCCTTCCTTCCTTTCTTCTTTCCCTTCCTTCCTTCCTTCCTTCCTTCCTTCCTTCCTTTCCTTCCTTTCATCCCTCCTTCCCTCCTTCCTTCTATCCATTTAACTGATCCCAGGGTTGTCCTTCCACACCCCTGACCCATCAGGACAGAACAGAGCAGGGCAGCAGGCCCACACTGAATTCTGCCCTGGATCGCTACCCCCACTGCCTTCTCCGCAGGCTTGGGCAGGCATTCTCAAACAAGCCAGTGGGTGTGTGGACTCCCAAGACCTAATAAATAAGAGAGTCCCCCAGGGAGCAAAGCCCATGCAGGGTGTCAGGCGGGGCAGGACCAACCGTAGAAGACTTCCAGAAGCCTGGCTCCCTGGGCAGCACTGGCTCCATGCAGTTCTGGACCCAACTGACTCAACAGTGGTTCCGGCACAAGCCACCTCTCCCACCCCTCCTCACACTCCAGCCCATGGCTGCCCACTGCCTCTGCTAGAAACAGTAGTTCCCTGAACTGGGGACAGTGGAGACCCACCCGGCAGGACTAGAGGCCAGTGCACACAAACCCTGGGAAAATCCGCTTCCCCTTATTTTGCTGGTGGAGAAACTGAGGTGCAGAAAACATGATCTCATGACAGGACCCAGAATCTTGTTTCCTAGAGTAAGACTATGTAAGACAAGGGAGAGAGAGAGAGAGAGAGAGAGAGAGAGAGAGAGAGAGAAACTCCAAAGGCTTCCTGGACATCAAAAAAAAACCCTCTTACAAAACAATATTTTGATGAGCTAAGTGTGTGAATTAAAAGCAGATGGAGTCTACTTCCTTTAAAATAAACAGGGTTTAAAATCTAGGGGCCAACTCCCACACGCAATGTGTCTCCGGGCCGGGGAAACCAGAGCTGCCCTTCCACAAACCCAAGGTGGGCTCATTCGTCCCATGCAAGGTGCTGGGGGGCAATGGCCCTGCTCTGTGTGTCCAGTGCCATCCCAGCAACGGGGACCCAGAGGAGGGATGTGACTGCCTGACAGGCAGCCCCCAGGCTCTGCTGCGGCCTGCAGAGTGGAGTGCAAAGCCCAGCCTAGCCCTAGCACTATCCTGATCCTGCCCCACACACTGCCCGCCACCCCCCTCCCCCCGGGTCAGACGGATGGCCTTGCAGCCCTAGAGCATTACTGGCGCTCGCCCTGCCTGGAGAGAGAGATCGGAGCCACAGGTGTGTGACGGACGAGGGACGAGCACGCGGGACCCGGTAAGGAGGAGTTCCAGAACCGACAAACTCCAGGAGACACAGGACCGTATTTCCACTTCGTTGGCGACCTTTCCAAACACGGATGCAACCCCCAAGGCAGGAGGGGTATTTCATGCAGCAGCTTTTAAGTGCCGCCCGGGGATCCGTAAAGTTGGAGGCAAGTGGGGGAGGGCCCTGCGGGAGGGGGGGGTGGTTATCTGTTTTCCCCAGCTGTGTTCCTGGTGCCTGCTAATAACCCCCATGGATCATCCTGCCTGGCTTGGAAAACGTGCTGACTGGCGTTAAAAATGGGCCCCTTTCCTGCCCGTGGCTCAGCGCCCCCACAGCACATGCCGGATGCTCATTGTTAGCATGCTGCAGGTGTAATTAGGGCCGTCACGATGGCAAAGGGCCCACCCTGGGTCCCCAAGAGCGATTGCAGTTCAGAAAAAGCACCCACCTGGTTTTGTACTGATTAATGACGGGCCCCACTAATAGCCCTGCTTAACACACGAGTTTGTCAAGATTAAGTAATTGCCTTAAACAAAAAGTGTATTATCTTTAAGGCCCCGCTGATGAATGACTGGTGCCGGGAAATGGGGTGATGGATGTCCGTGACTCCCTGCCACCATCCCTCCCCCATTTGCATAAATTAAAATGCAGCCCTTGATTAGGACGAGAAGCCCCAGCAAACCTCGGCAAACCTTGCCAAGGGATGGGGTGGCTGAGGGTCCTACAATCACCCTGCCTCAGGCCTCTGGCCACCGGGAGACCCCAAACTGCGTGTTAGCATGACAAACTTCTGGGAGGGGCAGAGAGGCCTGGCCAAGGGTGACCAGATGCCCCTTGGGGGCTGACATCAGGACGGGGGAGCTGGATGCAAAACCCCAGGGCAGGAAAGCTGCAGAGATCATCCCGAGGACCCCCCTGAGGGAACGGGACGGACAGACCCATGTACGACTAGACTGGCCCTTGTGCACACCCCATGTGGAGAAGCTGTTGCTGTCATTAAATCACGAGTGACTGCATAAAGCTTTGCCGCTCACGGGGTTGTGGGACCAGCCGGTGGCCTGGGACGAGCTGGGATCCCCATGCGCACAAGCTAACAGCAGCCCCGCCACATATGGATGTGTGTATTTGTGTGCCTCTGAGCATCAGGTCCCCAGATTTGGGGCCATGAAATCCATGTGCCTTCTCCAGGGCTCTTGAATTTTTCATACTCTTTCCTTCCACACGGCACTTTGAAAGAGAGAATTCACAGAAACGGACAGAGCCTTGTGGGGACGGAGCCTACAGAGGCGGGCTGGCCGGGTAGTGACCACTGGAAGGGCCGCTGGGGAGGGAGAGCAGAACTTAAAGTAGGGGCTGCTAGGGTCACATTTGGGAAGGGGCCAGTAGGGCCCAGCCAGTCTGGGAGCATCAGGTGGGCTCCCTGAGTCTGGGAGGTGCCTCCCAGGGGATCTCCGTGTGGGACCCTCATCACCAAGCCCGTCAAAAGGTGGAGGGTGCATTTATTCCCAAGAAAGAACGACATCGATCGTGCCACAATCCTCTGGCTTCCGGTGACTCAGGGGACCAGAGCTGGGGGACCCTCGCAGCCACTCGGTTGGGGGTTAGACCTTCAGCTCAAGCCACGGACAACAATGCACCCTCGTTTCCTGCAACGGGTCAGAGACGCACCTTAAGGGCAGAGGAGGAGGGTAACTTTGGCACACATCTGAAACTTTCATTTGCCTGCATCTCGCTTCTGCAGACAGTCTGTCCCACCAGCCATAAGCCACGCAATGCCCTACCCAGTAACCGATTCCCCTTCCTTTCCGGGCAAAATAAGATTCCCAAACCAAGCCACCCACCCTGAATCTGCCTCCGGGCTGGAGCGGCACTAGCCAGAGCCAGGAGCTGTTCCCATAACATTGGTTTCCCCCAAACCACGGCTTCAGGGCAGATGCCAAGCATGGCCCGTGAGTGGGGAGGGGTATGGGGCCAGATCTGGGTGGGGGAGCCTTCCCTCCCTGAAAGCAGACACGGCGCCTTCTTTCGCCTTCTAGATGGGCCACAGGGCCCTCCTGCCCCACAGTTCTGGAACATGTGGAGTCTGAACCCGGGGCCCTGGCTTCTTTTCCCTTTTCCAGGTTCTGGGAGGGACCCCCAGTGAACAACGTACGGAACACACGCATGCAGGATGGAGCAGACCAAATGCTCCAAAGATAAGGGCCCTGACACGCAGGGACTCTGGAAGGTGTTCCCACAGCACTGCCAACTGGAAGGACGTTGGAACATCACTTCCTTGTTCTACCCAAGTGCGCATGGACGAGTCGCCCCGAAACCCACGTCCGTGCTCCGTGTTCAGGCTGGCCCTGGGCACCCCTGCTCCCATGCCCAGCCCCGCTCAGGCTGAAGCCACGAAGAAACTAAGAGGACAGGCCACGAGACCAGAGCCTGAAGGGCCACCCTCATCGCTGACCGATGTCCCGGTATGATCAGCCTCTGCTCACCTCACAGTGCCGTTGGGGCGGGTGTAATGACCTGTGTGGGGTCCCATGTGAATACGAGCTTGCTGTCCAAGCCAGCCGTCTAGCTGCCCCCAACCCGAGAGCACAAAGGAAGAACAATAAATGCCCACGAGGGCGCCAACCTCTACGTCTGTATTGTTCCCATAGTAATAACACTGTGCTCAACATTCCAGTGGTAAAAACTCTAATAGTATCTCTTTTTTTTTTTTTTTTTTTTTTTTATAATTTTAGAGGTAGGGGGCTGGGGGGAGAACTGCAGAGAGAGAGAGAGAGAGAGAGAGAGAGAGAGAGAATGAACCCTATGCAGGCTCCGTGCTCGGTGCAAGCCTGACACGGACCTCGATCCCACGACCCTGGGATCATGACCTGAGCCGAAACTGAGTTGGACTGAGCCACCTAGGTGCCCCAAGAGTAACTATGGACTGACATAAAATGACAGGCATTTTTTGAGCGCTTATGTCAGGCCTAACTCTGTGCACTTGATATTCATGTTTATTTACTCTTCTTATCAACCGTGTGTGTGTGTGTGTGTGTGTGTGTGTGTGTGTGTGTGTGTGTGTCGGGGGTGGGGGACACCATCCCTACACCACTCTACAGATGAGAAAACTGGGACTCCAAGTGTATGCAACTCGTTCAAGATCCCACAGCGAGTACCCGGCAAGGAAGGCTTTGAACCCTTGCCTGTGATTCTAGAGTCTGAGGCTTAACCGCCTTCCCGGCCTGCCTATCCGTGACGACTGCTTTCTTATTACAGTGTAGCTGGCTGGAAAAGTGGAGACCCAGAAGTCCCTGGCCGCAGAAAACACATTCCCCGTGGTTCTACGTAAGTCAGTGCCATTCCCCGTGGTTCTACGTAAGCTGCACTCCCACCCGAGAGAGGCCACTTCTGCTCGGAGGTGTTAGGGGTCACCAGGCTCCCAGTTCTGTCTTCTCCATCGGAGAGCCCATGCCTTCGGGGACGGGGCCCAGGTTCTGCTCTGGAGATGCGGGAAGGAAAATACCCCATTCCTGGTCTCAAGGATCTCTCAGCCACCAGGAGACACACAGGTCAACAGGGGAGGACCAGGAAGGCATAGAAGGTTTCCAGACGGGACCAGGATGGGGTGACTGGCCAACTAAGTGAAGGGGATCAAAAGGTTATAAAATAAATAAGTCACAGGGGACGAAAAGTACAGCCTAGGGGACACAGTCAATAATACGGTCACAATGTATGGCGACACGACACTTACTGTGGTGAGTCACGATGTATGTAATGGTCCAACCACCATGTTGTATGCCTGAAAACTAATGTAATATTGTATGTCAACTGTACTTCAATTAAAAAAGAGAAACAGCGGGAGCGCCAAAGCCCTGACCTAGCTCCCGCTGCGGGGGGCTGAGCAGGCAGGCGGCTCTGCCCGCGGTGAGCACAGGGTGCCTTCTCAGAGAGAAGCAGCAGCCCTCCTCTGGACACGGCCCCGTCCAGGCCGACGGTGAGCTCGGTAGGTGACCAGAGCCCAGGAGAGGGCAGCGGGCAGGAGGAGCTGGGTACTCACCACTTGGGTAGAAACTTGGACCAGTACAGGGGTGCCGCCCCCTCCCTCATCAGTCCCTGGGGACCTCAGTGAGGCAGCCAGCACCTAATTCACAAGCATCCAGTGTGTTCAGCTCTCTGTTGGGTCTCAAGTGGAATAAAAGGGGCCACAGAAGCCTGGGCCTAACCTGAAAACCTGTGTTCCTACCAAAGAGCCTTCCAGAAGCAGGCAGGAAACCTTTTCTGTGGCCTGAACCCAAGCCCAGGTGTACGAGCAGCCACAGTGCGAAAGACAGAGGCCTGCCCAGATTAGCCTCGACCTCGGGCAGCGATCCGGCTCCCGGAGTGAGAACTCATTCCAGACTCTGGGTGTCCTGAAAGAGGACAGCTCTGGGCTCCTAATCCTGATTCTGCCCCTTAACTAGCCGTGTGACCCTGGGGAAGTCAGACAACCTCTCTGAGCCTCAGTTTCCTTCTATGTAACCTCCTTCCCTCATAGGGTCACTGGGAGCAGCCAGTGAGATCACACAAACGTAACCTCGTGCCCTGGCTCGCTGTCAGCACCCCTGCCTTCACGTAAGCTGCACTCCCACCCTCCAAGTTGGCGGCTAGAGGATGCACAAGGGACAGGCCCCCACTGCTTAAACTGGGGGTGGGGTGCCGCCGGGAGAACCCGCACTTTCCCCACCGGCAGCAGGCCAGGTTTAAGATTCCCCTCCCCTTCTTCTTTCCTTCCCTCCTCCCTCCTCCTCTGCAGGAACTAAGAGCCCCCTTTTACAGCCCCTCATGCAGGCCCCGGGGGAGCCCGAGGCTGGCAGAAACGACTGCTAATACTTCCAGGCACATTTACTGAAACCTTTTGACACGGGGGATATTTTTATGAGATAAGTGCCCTGTGTCGGTATCAGCTGGCAAGTTTCATTACTCACATTTCTGTCCTGCAAAAAGCCTTTTTCAATCACTGTCCATGGCAACGATAAACTTTAATGGCTGAGGGAAAGTCTGCAGCCCAGACGCTCCCGTCCTTCTACCTCCCTGCCCCGGGCCGCCAGCTGACCTCTCTCCTCTCCCCATGGGGCCAGAGGTCCGGGCAGAAGCCAGATGCAGGGGGTGCATGACCCCCACTCCCCAAACCCCCTGTTCCTTAACCTCAGAGGATCACAGGCCTCGGAAGCATATTAGAAACGGTAGGGAATTAAAAGGCCAATGCCCAGCCCAGCTCTGACCATCGGAGACAGAATCTCTGAGGTGGGCTCCAGGACATTAGCGTTTTTAAAAGCCCCCCCCCCGCCCCCCGCGGGGGTTCCACTGGGAAGGAGGTGTGGAGAACAGCAGCACTTCCTCCGGGAAGGCGGGTCCTGGGTCACAGCCCAATCTTCCCTCGGCAGCCACCCCACTGCTCACGCACGCTCCCATGGACACCAGGTCCTGCACCCAGGAGGACCCAGGCAGACGTGCGTCTATTGGATGGTCAAAGAACCCAACCCAGAAGTCATGAGGACCCACACAAGGCCAGGAACCCACATGCCCTCGGAGCCCAGGTCCCGCCCTTTCCATCTGAACGAGTCCTGTTTGAATGAGCATCTGGACGGAAGAACGGTCCAGGGCTGGCACACAGCAGGCAGAGGTTAGTGTTCGAGGGATGAAGAAGAACGAGTAAATGAACGAAGGAACAAATGGCTTCTACCTACAGGAAACGCGTCCCACCACCTCAGTGTCCTACAGGCAAGGATGCTGTTTGGTGTCCCTGAAACGCTCACTTTCCAGAAGATCCTAGCACATTCCAGAGCTCAAGGCAAGCGGGGCCTCCATCCGTCCTCCTGGTCACTTGTGGCACCACTAGCAGAGCTGAGCCCACTGTCCGTGGCTGTCCTCACAGGATGAACTTGCCTCTAGGACCGAGGGGAGCTGAGGAGGGCGGCTTTCCCCCACCAGTGCTCTCCCCAACCTCACCTCCCAGCAGCCCTGCACGCACACCTGCCTCGGGGGTCCCTGACTTCCCTGGCCCCCTGGAGAGTCCCCAGTCAGACTTCTGTTTCCCCAGGAGCATCCCCCACGAGGCCTCTCTCACAGAGTCTTTTGTCATAAGCCCTCTGGGTCCTTTGGGACAAGGAAGCGTGGGATCGATGGGCAGAGCAGCCAGAGGCAGGGAGTGCTGAGGGTCGTGGGGTCCTGGAAGGCTCATCTTCATTTGGCCATTACTGCCAGCTCTGTCCGAGTGTGGGGGGCAGGTTTCTGTGCACCTCGAGTGTGGACAGAGACTCTGTCATACCCCTTACAGTGCCTGCTGCAGTAAAGGAGACCAGGCACGAAACAAAGGACCACCAAGGGCCAAGTCCGACCCTGAGGCTGGCTTCATTCTTCTCTTCTCACACATCCTCAGCCAACCTGTCTTTTCGGGATGTGCCAAAGTCACAGGTTCTAGGGCGGAAGGCTCTGGGGACAGTGTGTCAGAAGCGAAGTCCCAGCTGTCTCAGGGAGGCCCCGGAGGGAGCAGGTCACCAGCACTCAGCACCCACTCTGTCTGGCCTCAGATTCTGCCATGAAGAACGGGCTTCAATAAATCCTTCCTCTGTACCCATTTTTTTTGAATGCCATTGCCTCCCATGCCTCAGCTTGAACCATTCATTACACACAGAGTCTCAAAATGAACAACCTCTGGGGCGCCTGGGTGACTCAGTCGGTTGTGCATCCGCGGTCATGATCTCGCGGTTTATGAGTTCCAGGCCCGCATTGGGCTCTCTGCTATCAGCGCAGAGCCCGCTTCGGATCCTCTGTCCCCTTCTCTCTCTGCCCCTCCCCTGCTCACTCTTTCTGTCTTTCTCAAAATAAATAAATGAACTTTTAAAAAGGAAAAGAAATGAACCACTTCAGCTGCTTCCAAATATACTCAACAAGCTCCACCTGTCTTCCCCCATCCATCAAGACAACAAGACACATTTCTCCCTGAGAGAGGCAAAAAAACAAAGCACAAACACAAACAAGGCCCACCCAGCACTGGGGACCAATGAGGCATTTCCTCTGAAATGCATGCGTGCCATAGATTGCTGAGGGTGAACTCCAACCTCCGACGAGGTGGGAACCAGATGCCAGGAACTGGAGGCACACAGCATCCTACCGCCACTGCCCTTCGCCAAGAGAGACCCGGGGTGGGTGGCACAGACCCTAGGGCGTGGGGGTGGGGGGCTCCGGCTAATGTCATAGCCCGGGTTCATGGCACCGGCTCGAATTTCCATTCTAGCCATCGTCTGGGACAAGAAATGAGGGCCTCCTGACAGCCCAAGAGACACATCATACCTTCTAGCCATCACTCCTTCCTGATTTTGCATACCCTCTGAAGGCCGGCTTAAGCTCTAATTCTTCCTCAAAGCCTTCCTCGAATACTCAAGCCTGATGGAACCGTGTCCTCTCCCACTTAGGGACTCGGCAGTCCTGCAAAGATACAGCCCTCCATCACAGAGTGACAACGGCGATTAACCAGCGCTACTCCTAACCAGACCGTGGGCTTTTCTTATACATCACGTGTTTTCTCAGCAAGCGCTCCATAACCAAGTTTAAAAGGCTGCAGTGGTATGCTGATAAATGTTGGCCACCAAGTCTTGGGCGGAGGCCGGAGTCCTGGCTTATAGCATTTGCCAATTTCCATGGTGTAAATGCTCTCACTGCGGCTGATTTCAAGCTACCAATGAGCGATCACTGAACCGGGCTCTGGGAGATGTGGAGAATGGCTCCCAAGAGCTGGAGTGAGCAGATTCTGGCCAGAAACTGCCAGATTGGGCCTCCACAATCCCCGGTGCTTCCTTAAGCATGGGGATTCTTTTTTTGGGGGGGGGGGAGGACAAAAAGGCTTGATTTCCTGAAAGTTAAATTATACCATTTTCCATCTAAAAAAACTAGCAAGAGAACACACATTGCCAGAAGGGGCATTGCGAGGCACCCTATCAGAAATAACTGTTAGAGATAATTTGGTTATACACCTCACGAATCCCCCTTGGACTCTGTGATCTAACTTTCTGATCTATTCCAGGGTAAACACCTACTGGTAAAGAACACTGGTGCTGAGGTGTAATCACAACAGAACTTGTAGGCAGAAATGACGAGAGGCGATCTAAAAGTTCAACAAGGGAGAAGTGGTTATGTTAAGTCTAAGGTCAACCTTCAAGAGGATACTGCAAGGATTTTATCAGAACTGATAAGAAAAGGGCTTGCTCGCTATGGATGCCGCCTTTCTGAGGTCGGGTCCCACGCGCACTGTCTTTCTATGTGCAGGCTCTGCTCTCCTCGTGCTCACCTGGGGTCTCGCTGGGCACTGAGGACGTGGGGACCCTCCCCAGTGGACGCGGCCTCTCCACCAGAGGCCTGAAATAATGGGTTGGCCAAACAGATGGGATAAATCAATGCCAAGGACGCTGTCACCCTGGGCAATCCCGCACCATTCAATTTTCATGTGAATTTAGCAGCTCTGCATGGTTTTTAAGAACCCAATTGTATCCTGACACTTTTTAAATGATGCCTCTTTACATCCGGCCGTAATTTATCTTTTACTTAGCAGCAGCTCTCCTTCTATAACCATTTGGGGGAAAGAAAAAAAAAAACCACTGACTTCACTTAATTTACAATAGTCCACACTCAGTAAAACACGGATGACAGAGCTTTGCCAAATGCGAATTTCATGTCAGCAGCTCATTTTGGTAAAGCGTCAAGTGGCTTTATTTTGAAAGAAAATACACATTTAAAAAATGTTTACAGATTTGAGTGGGGGGTGAGGGTAAAAAGTGTGTGGGTGTGTGAGAAAGAAGTCGTGCTGGTACAAAGCCCCAAAGCTAAGGTTTGTACCCATCAGGCAAAAAGGCTATGTGTTCCCTTTTAACCTAAAAAAAAAAAAATACAAATAATTTTGAATTTGTGAAAAGTCCAAAGGCTGCTGGGTCTTTCCTCATCCCGCTGAGGGAAGGCACGATGCTGAACCTGAACTGGGGAGCAGCAGACGTGGGGACCTCCTCCACCAGCCTGAGCAAACCGCCCCATGGGGCCGACTTCCATGTTTTTGAAACAGCAACTGTTGTCACACATGTCCCTTGGCTATTTCGCACCTGGGGGGCTGTGAGAGTAAAAGGCAGTCGGAGGAAGGACAGCAAATAATGTTTATCCAGAGCCTCGAAGGAAACAGGCTTTGTCCCCCATCTTGTTTAAGCCATGCAACCCTCATGGGGCCAGGTTTATTGTCCCTACTGCACAGAGGGGAAACTGAGGCAGCGAGCACTCAGTTCCTGAGCCCAAGGTCACCCAGGTAGTTGGTAAGTTGCTTTTAGACTTCATGAGAACATGACAACTAGGTTCACCAAACAGAAGTGACTTTCAGATCTGGAGATTGCCTGTCCTGGGTTTTGCTACTCAAAGGGCTGCCCAAGCACCAGAGGCCTTGGCATCACCTGGTGCGTGTTTAGAACGAAGCGTCCTGGGCCCGCTCCAACTTATAGATTCAGAAGCTGGCTTTAAGCCAGATCCTGGGGCGATTAGTTTGAGAAGCCCTGGTTGAAGGGATATATTCTGTTAAAGAAGGATGAGAACAGGCTTCCCAGTGACGGACGCTAAGGTGCTGAGAGCCACGGCACACGCTCCCACAAAGGGCCACTGTCCCCTCACAGAGCCACTTACAATTTACTGCAGGCCCACACCTGGGCTGGACACCAGTAAGAAAAACAGCCTTCATTTGTACTCACTGTGCAGACCTCGTCTCTAAAGCATATTTTCATCCAGTACCTCATGTAACCCTCCCGGCAGCCACAAGAGAGAGGCCAGATGGGAGGCCTGATGGGTCTAGGCCCGGCCCGAGCATTAAGCGAGTCCTCGGGCTGCAAGTGCCCAGCCGCCCGGCTCACACAATCGCCCTCAGTTCAACTGCAAGAGGTTCCCACAGCCAGTGAGGTCTTCCAGGCCTTCCAGGCCCCGGGCAGGGGAGATGATCCCGCGCTGGCCCAGCCAGAGGCACGCTCGGGGGGCTGTCCTTCCACAGCTGCAGCCTGGTGAGATGTGTGTGTGTGTGTGTGTGTGTGTGTGTGTGTGTGTGTGAGACACACACACACACACACAGATACAGAACACATGTCCAAAAAAGGAAACCCTCAGGAGCAAAGGCCTAAAGTGAGAAGCGTGTTCTCCCTCCTCTCCTACGGGGTTTGCTTCTATATTACAGGGATCTGCAAAACCCATCTCCCACTGAGACGCCGGCTTGTAAAACTCCAATGCACAAATGAGGCCCAGCTGTATTCCTGCTCCCCGTGAGCCCAAGGAGGGAGCTGTCCTGGCAGGGTGCAGGAGGCCTGCCGTCTGGAAGGGGTCCCAGCTAAGGCCCCTGGGTTTGGCGGAGAGGTGTAAATGTGAGAGCGGCCAGGCATCCTGTGCCTGCGGGAGGGAAGAGAGCAGCCCTGGACCTTCTCACGCAGACCCTTCAGTTCATCCTGGGTCTGGAGGTGCCAGGAGCTGACGACAGTCTGGCTCTGGGTTTAAAAAAATGCCGCACGGGCATACCTGCGTGCATTGGCCCGCTGGCTTCCTCCCTCATCGCGGGCTAGGGAAAGACCCAGCTATGCCAACCGGTAGCTGTGTCGTCTGACCCAAATGACTTTACCTCTCTGAGCCTCAGTTTCCTCACCTAAAACTGGTAGGAACAATTCCTATCACCCAGGCCAGGGGTGGGGGTGATAAAATGAAGCTCTCTATGTAAAGTGTGGAGCCCACAGTGGATGCCCCATAAATGTTCATTTTCCTTCCCTAAAGCCGGGCTCTGGGCTCCACGCTGGGGAGAGAAAGACAAACACAGCACCGTTAAGAGCAAATAGGCGAATGTACGCCCCCGAGTTAGGGCAGCCCTCGCTCACACCATTTGCATTGACTTCTGCGAGTGCTCCAATTTTCAAAGCTTGATATTTATTTAGATATTTATTTTTCACTGTAAATGCAACATATGTTTACAGAGATATTTATTTTTCTCTGCACACACAGCAAATGTCTGGGGAAAACGGAATCCCAAACTCACAGGGCTGGAATGATTTTTTTTTTATGACAATCATTTTGTTTGTTTAAATTTTTTTTTTTAATGTTTATTTATTTTTGAGACAGAGAGAGAGCATGCACAGGGGAGGAGCAGAGAGAGAGGGAGACACAGAATCTGAAACAGGTTCCAGGCTCTGAGCTGTCAGCACAGAGCCCGACGCGGGGCTCGAACTCACAGACTGCGAGATCATGACCTGAGCCGAAGTCGGACGCTTAACCGACCGAGCCACCCAGGCGCCCCCATTTTGTTTGTTTAAATCTACCATAGCGGTGCATAATGGCACTGCGTTTTACTGTAATTTGGAAAGGGGGGAGCGTGGACGGGAACCACATCACACAACAACAGTAAGACAAGACAGCAGGTAAACGGATCCTCCCTGGGAAAACAATACTGCATTTACTCCTCTGAATGGTGGAAGCTGCAAAGGGGAATTTCCCAAAGCCTAGGACCGAAACCAGTCCAACTGGACAGGACCGTGATGGCAATCGCAAAACAAAATGCCGCCCCTACCGCCAGCTGAAATTGGGGTGGAAATTGTTGGATGATTTCATGAAATGAAAAAAGTGAAAAAAAGTCTCAATTTTAGACCCTAAAGAGATGACCGAGTTATGTATGTATAGGAACAAAGATATTAACCGTTCAACCCAAAAGATTATCAGTCAAACCCACTCATGGTACTGACCCCTGTCAGCACGGGGGCTGAGTACTGAGGCTCCCAGATGTCATCTGCCTAACTGAGATCACAGATGTTAATGGCAAAGCCTAAGATAGCAAATTCCCCCTTGTTCTTTGTTTTGTTTGTTTTTTCCCACATGGAGAGAGTTATGCAATGTGTGAGTGTCTGAACAGGTGATATACAGAGTCCTTAGGATTTTAGGCCAGGGAAGACTTTCTGCGGACAAGGGAAGCCAGCACCTTTTGATCAAGAAAGGCTCACAAAATCCCAAGTGGGTGTCTTCTACAAGAAGACTGGAAACCCAATAGAAACTCTCCCTCCTGAAATCCTGTGCCCACAGTTTGGATGCCTCCTAACACAAATAGTATTTTGACTGGCCTTATTATACTTTTATTTTTATTTAAAAATTTTTTTAATGTTTATTTACTTTTGAGAGAGACAGAAAGACAGAGCGTGAGCAAGGGAGGGGCATAGAGAGAGAAACAAAACCTAAAGCAGGCTCCAGGCTCTGAGCTGTCAGCACAGAGCTCGACGCGGGGCTCAAACTCACAAGCCGCGAGATCATGACCTGAGCCGAAGTCAGACGCTTAACCGACTGAGCCACCCAGGTGCCCCAACCTTATTATATTTTTAAACTGTACTGTTACCTCTTATGAGGAAACGTGGAAACATTCGGGTTTCTCAGCATGGAAAGGCAAAGCTGAGAGAAGACGTGGTCCCCTAAACCCATGAGGAACCTGGACAGAATCTTCAAAGGCGCAGAGCCCACACCACTTCTGGACAGAGAGACAGATTCTGGACCCAAAAGGTGAAGCCCTATTTCCCCTCCCAGGGAATAAACTCAGGGAGTTTCCCCCCTCTGAGGCTGGCATAGACAAGGTCAGGAAGTCTGGAGGTATTTGCATTGTATTGACACACAGTGGGGTATATCAATGGGAGAGGGGTTCGTGGGGAGAGCACCCATATTTGGGGTAACCTAAAGGGGAGAGTCCTATTCTCCCAGAGCATTTCTGGGGCCTCTGCCCATAGGAAGCTCTCTCCCACCTCCTGTCCCCCCTCCCCTCAATCACTCACACAGGCTCCTGGGACAGAAGGCCGTGCACCTTCCTCCCCAGCCCCTGCCCCCTACAAACACTGCCCCCCACTTTGACTTGTTAATTTTTATGTTATGATCCCCTTTTACTTTACTCTGATCTCCTATTAAACTGCATGCATTTTTGGAGCCTGCCTCTAGAACCATATAGGATAAAAATGAATAAAGAAACCTCACCAAGGGTTCATTCTTGGTGACTCTTGAGTCATTGATACCCAAGCTGGAGACTCCTTAAGAAAGAGAGCAAAAGGAATGAGGCTTCAAAGGAGGTGTGCCGTTATGAATTTCAAAGGAAGCAGAAACCCGTTAACACTCCCATCTGTACAACAGAATGCCAATTGGTGGTGGTACAGTTTTTCGCTGCCAACTTGGACTGCTGAAACCACGGCACTGGCATCACCTGCCTTTAGAGTTTTACTCTTGGTCTTTGGAAGAAAGGCCACCGCCCTTGTGTCTCTCTAAATATACACCCCACTCCAATGTGGTTGCCCTGGCTACCGTTTGCGTGGCTAACGTTTACGTGTCAAGACTCTCCTCCTCTCCCTGTGCCCTGCCGGACCTAACCCATCTCGGGTAGGAAAGGCATGCCCCCTCTGGGTTCCCTCTGGACCCCGACAGCCTCTGACGCCATGGCCCTGTGACTTCCTATAGACTCTCCCCGTGAACCTCAGCTTCCTGAGGTCTGGGACTGCGTCTGGCATGGCGGTGGAGGCTGCCTCCAGGCAGTCCTCAGGAGGGGACAGAAAGGGAGGGTGGGGAGGAGGAAGGCAGCCAGGGAGGGAGAAATCTTAGCCACACCCACTGCTGAGAGGTGCACTGACCAATGAGGCAGGCAAGAACCACTTCATCTAGACTTGGGGAAGGAGAGATGGGGACAGGAAAAATTAAACACCGTCACTCTTAGCTTGCTAGGAACCACACCCCTGAAAGCTGCACACAGTTCACCCTCCTGGCATTCGCTTGTGTGCACTCCCTGACCGCTGCCTCCTCATCTGTACAAAGGGACAGAAAAGTGGCATCTGTCCCACGGGGAGGTGACAAGAGAGAATGAGTGATAAGGATTTCAGAGCCCTTTGCCAATATTGAGAGTCAGAGTCAGAAAACGTAAGCAGCCAGCGGGGGAGCAAATCTTTCATTTTATCTATTTACGGAAAGATTTTATTTTTAAGAAATCTCTACATCCAACGTGGGGCTTGAACCCTGAGACCGAGTCACATGCTCTTCCAACTGAGCCAGTCAGGTGCCGCCCCCTGACCCTCCCTTTAAAAAGAGGAAAGGAAGGGGTGACTGGGGAAGATTCCTGGTAGAAGCAGGTCCCCATCTCCCAGACCCACCTGCTTCCATGAGGCCCGTCGTCTCTCGTGGAACTTGGGGGGCTTCGTATTCTTATTGGTCATGTGCTCACCCCAATTCTGAAAAGAAAATGCTTAACCTCCCCATCATCCCTCCTAACACTGCACTGTTCCTTGCATATATTCATTCAGAGCCCAGTCCAAGCAAAAACTTCTCTGCTCCACATTTACAACCAAGTTTGCAATTTTCTTTTTCTGTTTTCTGTTTGTTTGTTTTGTTGTTGTTGGGTTTTTTGTTTTTTTTTTTTTTTGGTCTTTGTTGGGTTTTTCTTCCTTGTTTCCCAGGGGGTGAGAACTGTGAGCATCACAGCAGAGGGAGCTCAGGCCAGCATGGGGTGGGGGTGGGAGTTCATGGGCTTATGGCCAAAGCCGAAGCTAGGGAGCCCCTTCCCTCACCGTCGGCCACGTCCTCAGGGCGGTGCCCGTTGAGGCACCAGAAGGGATCAGAATGCACAAGAGGGAACAGAGTAGGAGCTTCTGAGAGCTAGAGGTTGGAGTCCTGCAGGGCACAGTTAAAACCCAGCCTCTGTGTCAACGCGGCAGTCATGAGGGCCCCTGGAAACTCTCCTTTCGAAAGGGGGCCGGCACCTGCCACCAATACTGCAGTAAAAAATAAAACCAGTGAATTCTGCATTCGAAAGGGGCCCAGATTTGGGAGACAGGCAAATGCTTGGGAAAAATCAGGAAGGCTCGAGCATAAAACTCACGCCTTTTCCAGCAAGTTGGGTTTTCAGATGAGTGGTATAAAAAGAAGGGAAACACGAATGAGTACCCCAAACTCAACGCAAGCCACCACAAAGCCCGGGGAGGACCCCAGCCACGGCTTTCAAGACTTCTGTCCCCACAATGGGCCTCCTTCGGGCCTCAGCCTTCCCGGGTGATTAACATGCAAGCGGGCTGCGGAGGAATGTGAATGTATTCGGCAGGGGAGGCTGAGAGGTGCAGGGGGTCAGGTGGCTCATCGTTAAATCACACTGCTGTCAGCCCACACAATTCCTCTTCCCTCAGGCTCGGCCATTACTGGGGTTTATGCAAAATAAACAGCTTTGCTAAATATTCCCCCAGACGGGTCCCACAAAGGCCCGGGCTAAGGAGGCAGAATGCACCCACAGACCCAGAAAACCGTCTGCCTCCTTGTTCAACGGCCCGGCCAGGGAGTTTGGCTGTCTCCTGTCCGTCTTTTCTTAGTCTGCTTCAAGCTTTCCTTTTTTTCTGTTTGGTTGGTTTTGTGTTTAGCTTTTCTTTCTGTTTTGGCAATTCCTCCCAAGACACTGCCATGAATACTGTTAACTTATTCTTGTCTGGCTCTGACTCACTCCCTTTACTTTCTTAAGCTACGTAAGACTTACAATTCCCACTTTTCTATAGGGGAACTGAGCCATGAGAAATCTCTTATAAACGCTCCCAGAAAGGAACCAGTTCTCAGAAGATCCTTCAAGACAGGCTCGGAGGCGGGGGTGGGGTGGGCTGTGGGCGCCCAGCAAGAATCCTAATTGTCCCAGCGCCACACACATGCCCCAGGTGGGGGAGGGGAGCCAAGGGGCAGGGCCCCCTGGATTTTGAAAACAACTCCCCCTCTCTTGGGGAGCTGGGTTTGGTTACCCACCTGGAGCCCACCCTTGCCCCCCTCTTCCTGTCCATCAGCAAGAACAGAAACTAGAAAAGAACCAGGAAATAGAAGCCCCCACCAGCTAGAGCCACTCAGCCTTCCTCCAAAGGACTCGGGGACAGCCTGGGCTACCGAAATCTCTCAAATTACCGCTCCAAGACATCTTTGTCAGAAAACTAGTGACTACGTGTGTCGGGGGGCAGCGTCTTGGCTAGGCAGGGGGGTCATCGTCCTCACTTTGCACATGAGGAGACTGAGGCACGGGAGGTAGGTCTGCTCCACTGTCAGTGGTGGTCTATCTCATCTGACTTCAAGTTCATGGTTTCTGCCAGGGAAGTGGCATCAACCCCCGCTGGTCTGGGTGTTCCAGAAGCAGACTGGGAGACAAGGATGTGAGTGCAAAGGGGTTTATTTTGGAGGTGACAGTCCACCTGTAGGGCACCAGGGACAAGCAAGGGAAGGAGGCTAGCCAGGGCCATCAGCACACTCCCTACCACTTTGGGCAAGTGGGCTTAACACTGCAGGGACACTCTGGGAGCCACTGCACACCCAACCGAGGGGCGAGGGAGCTGGGATATTAATACACCAATTCTGCAATAGCCATTTGTTAAGCAGGGTTGTCAATTTGGGGTGTTAACTTCCTGGGACCCTGGCCTGCCGCCGGGGCAACAGCAAAAGAAAGGCCTCATGCACAGACATGAGGGTGCCAGGACCCACTGAGGTGGTCGGGAGGTGGCAGTGGGCACAGGGCACGTGGCCTTCCGCAGCAAATACTGATGGCACCTAGCTGGCAGACCAGCACCAGAACTCTCCCCTTGCTAGGGCCCCTTTCTAATTGTGTGGCATAGACCAAGCTTTACGCACCCACGTTCCTGAGGGGCAAAGAGAGGCCTGTACTCTGCCTACAGTCCCCCAAGGCTTTCCGGATTCCCCTGCCCAGCAAAACCAATGCTGAATGGACCATGTGGTTCCACAGCCCAGACCTCAGCCCTTCCAGACCCTGGGAGGGGGTGGGTGGGTGGTGGCTCTAGCCCACCATCTTCAGAAACATCTCCTGAAATAAACTTCTCCCTGGTGACCCAGGAAGAAGGTCAAAACAAGGAAAAGGCACCCTTGTGACTTGAGCAAAGAGACCAAATCTTCCCTTCCCTCCCTTTCTTTTAACTCTCACATGGGGGTGGGGGTGGGAAGGGGACAACAGGACAATACTTTTATCTATTTTTTTTTTTTTTGAGACAGAGAGAGAGAGCGAGAGCGAGAGCAGGGGAGGCACAGAAAGAGAAGGAGACAGAGGATCCAAAGCGGGCTCTGCGCTGACAGCAGAGAGCCTGATGCGGGGCTTGAACGCAAGCACTGTGAGATCATGACCTGAGCCAAAGTCAGACGCTTCACCGACTGAGCCACCCAGGCGCCCCAACAGGACTCGACTTTAAGTGAACATCGATTCAGTGTTCTGTTAAGTAGCCCAAGGAGGTGACACAGCAAACACTAATGCAGGGTCAGGAGGGGAGGGGGCTTCACCCACCGTGCTTCGGTAGGGGCTGCTGCTGGTCACACATGGCGGGGGGGGGGGTGTGGTGGAAAGAGGGCTCTCTATTCCAGGACACTTGACAGTCCAGTTTCCCCCAAATGCCCCAGGTCTCCATCCTCAGCACGTGTGGACAGCCTCATGGGGAAAGCCCCTTTCTGCTACCTTCCAAGTGGAGTCGGGGTGCACGGGGGAGGGGCCAGTCACAAGGAGAGAGAAAGGAGCAGTGCTCTCTTGGTCAGGACAGCAGGTATGGCCCTGCACTCCAGGGATGCGAGCCAGCTCCCCATTGGGCGGCAGCTGAGCTCTGCCCCTCGCCGCAAAGCCATGCCATCGGGAGGGACCTGCTCTCTCCCGGGCAGTCCTGATTTGCCCCGCCCCCTGGCATGGGCTTCAAGGGCATGCCGCAGGTCTCTTCACCTCCTGCTCTCCGTTCACTTATCAAACACTTACACAGCCCTCGCTGGAGACCAGGCATTTACAAAAGGCAATTCACACGATCCTCCGAACGATCCCTGTACATCCTTGTTCCAGAGAAAAATAACCAGAAGAAGAGCAGTTAAAGGAGTCCCAATTCGAACCCAGAGAGCCAACTCCGGAAGCATGAGGTTACACCTCTCCGGGAGCTCCTTCTCTGCCTGAGGCCCACGTGTTCTTCCAACGGCAGCTCAAGCGTCGCCCCCTCTAGAAGGACCTTTCCTTGTTTCCTCCTTCTCATCTGGACCTCGCTCCCGCACCGGCTCCCGCTTGGGGCCACCTGTTCATCTCAGAGCACCTCCTACCCACTCCTCCGCCACCCCATCAGCTGCCTGATGTCCAGTGGGCCTTCCAGAAATTTCTGCTGACAAATGGATTACTCAGTGAATGAACAAATGGACACAATCTTGAGAAAAGAGTAGAAGAAAGCCACCCGTCAACGAGCAAACACCACGGGGTGAAAGTGGCCAGAGGTGAAGCGGAAGGTACTCATCCTTGCTCCCCCCACTCCCTGGCCGCCAACTTGAGGCAACCAAGTCTCTGGGGACTTCTGGTTCTAGCTCTATAGCTCACCGGACTCCCAGATGTGCAAGATGACCCAAGGGAGGCCTGACCCGTCATGAAACGCACCGCTAGCTTACTTGGGGAGGAGCTACTGAAGACACACGACTTAATCCACATTGCATGCGAACTAAATTTGCTATCTGGAGACAGTCTCATTTTATTTTTTAATTAAAAAATTGTGTTTATTTTCTTGAGAGAGAGAGTGCAAATAGGAGAGGGGCAGAGGGAGAGAGAGAGAGAGAGAGAGAGAGAGAGAATGAAGAGAGAAAGAATCCCAAGCAGACTCCACACTCAGCTCAGAGTCCGATGCAGGGCTTGATCCCACAACCCTGGGATCATGACCTGAGCCGCAATCAAGAGTTGGGATGCTCAGCCGACTGAGCCACCTGGACGCCCCTGGAGATAAATTTTAGATTCAAATGCAGCTCCAAGAAATTATACCGATTTGGGTACCCTTCTCCCAGATTTCCCCAGTGGGGTCTTGCAAAACTATAATGCAACATCAAACCAAGATACTGACATTGCTACAACCCCTCCCACCTTGCTCTGATTTTTCCGCTCTACCTCAGTGAGGGCACCGAGGACAAGGATCCTTGGTGTGCCGTTTGGTAACCATATTTGCCTCCCTCCTGACCCTCCCCTCACTGCCTTTGCCTTTGCCAACCAATCATTTGTTCTCTGTTTCTAAAAGTCTGTCATTTCAAAAATTGTACCCAAGTGGAATCCCGCAGTTTGTAACCTTCGGGACTGGCTTTTTTTTTTTTTTTTAATTTTTTTTTTTTAATGTTTTATTTATTTTTGAGACAGAGAGAGACAGAGCATGAACAGGGGAGGGTCAGCAAGAGGGAGACACAGAATCTGAAACAGGCTCCAGGCTCTGAGCCGTCAGCACAGAGCCCGACGCGGGGCTCGAACTCACGGACCGCGAGATCATGACCTGAGCCGAAGTCGGCCGCCCAACCGACTAAGCCACCCAGGCGCCCCTGGGACTGGCTTTTTAATTCAGCCTAACTTCCTAGAGATTCAACAAAGTTGGCACATACGAAGACTCTGTTCCTTTTTATTGCCGACTAGTATTCCATGGTGAGGACGGGCCACACAGTCTGCTTAACCATTCACCCACTGAAGGACATTTGCATTGTTTCTGGTTTGCGGTTATTACAAATACACACATTCCCATAGAGGTTTCTGCGTGAACCTAAATTTTTCACTTCTCTGGGACCAATGCCCAGGAGAACACCTATTGGCTCATATGGTATTTGCATGTTTCATTTGATAAGGAACAGCCAGACTGTTCTAAAGTGGCCATACCATTTTCTGCTCCCGCCAGCCATGTGTGAGTAACCCAACGGCCCCCCATCCGCCCCAGCATTCGGTGTTGTCGCTAACGTTGTATTTTAACCGTGTAGCGGCATCTCTCTGAGGTCTTGGCCTGCATTCCCGGAATGGCCGGGAAGTTGGACATCTTTTCACGTGCTTGTCTGCCATCTGGACACCTTCTCTTGGATGACATTCTTTCCTTGTCTGTTGCTCACTTTCTAACTGGACTGCTTCTGTTTTTTTACTGTTGCGTGTTGAGAGCTCTCTGTATTCTAGGTGCTCAAACTTTGTCAGATATGCGGTTTGCAAACATTTTCTCCCAGCCTGTCGTTTCTCGCTTCAGCCTTTTTTTTTTTTTTTTAAATTGTTTAATGGTTTTTTTTTTGAAGGAGAGAGAGACAGAGCATGAGCAGGGGAGGAGCAGAGAGAGAGGGAGACACAGAATTCGAAGCAGGATCAGGCCCTGAGCTGTCAGCACAGAGCCCCGTGCGGGGCTCGAACCCACGAACCGTGAGGTCATGACCTGAGCCGAAGTCGGACGCTCAACCGACCGAGCCACCCAGGCGCCCCACGCTTCAGCCTCTTAATAACAAGGGTCTATTTTTCTTTTTTCTTTTTTCTTTGGTGTCAAGATCCTGTGCCTGGCCCTGGATCGCGGAGACTGTTTACTTTCTAAAAGTTTTGTTCTTTTATGTTTTACGTCACATCGTGTTGTGATTTCTCCTTCCTTCCTGGGTGAAGGAGCTTGCGCTCTCTGAGGGAGAGGCATTCCTTCTCCAGCTTTGCCTGCCCAGGTGTGCAACTCCAGACGGCCTCCCCCTCCCAAAGACTGGTTCCAGGTAGCTTACAATGAAAAGACAGCTATTTAAGCTTCCTTAGAACATATGAATATGCTAAACTAGCCTCACAGGTCTTCCGACCTTTTCTCAGCAGCCTTTTTTGATGAACAGGACTAGAAAATCACTAAAGGAAAAGATACGTTTTCTCCATGGCCTCTGCTTTCCTGCTCCCTGAGGACCAGGTATGAAATGGAGGTTCTGTTCCCCTGAGGTCCCACGGCACCTGACCTACCGACTTCACCCCAGAAAGCGTCCCCTTTCGGGACCAAGTCTTCCCAGGCACCTAGCATGGGCCCTCTTCACTGTACCTTCCCCAACCCGGGGAGAAGGGAGCCTTGGTACCCGTCTGGTGCCGGGCTGGTATCCTTTACGTCCATTTTAACTGCGAATAGAGAGAAGGAGGAATGTTAAGTCACTTGCTAACGGACAAGCCTGTGAACTGTTGGGTTCTCGTCGAGAAAAGGATTTGCTGCTGTGGTCTCAGCCAACGCTGGCTGGTCTGGGTCACCTGGAGCACGTCTCAGTGGAGCCCACGTGGGACACCTGGCCCTGAACTAGACCCCTCCAGGTGGCAGTTCTGAACGGAGCCCCACCTGCGAAAAACGGGTATCACTGATGGTCGTCAACCCATACGCCATGGTTCTGACGGTAACAGAAGGAAATCCCTGAGGGTCTGGAATACAGACTTTAATTAAAAAAAATCGCACCCCACTCTGCACCCAAACCAAACCCCAACCGCAGGCTCACGTCTACACTGACCGGTGGGCTTCTTAGGGGAGCACGGCTCCGTGGTCTGTGTGTCTGTAACTGCCACCCCACCCTCCCCTGAAACACAGCACAGGGTCGTCTGTGTCCGAAGAGGAAAAAAGCAATGGAAAATACGAAGAGAAAAGTGATGGCAATGCTGTTCCAAACAGAGAATTCAGAGCCTTGGGTCTAGTTCTGAGGGCTCGGTAATGACATCCCATTAAGAGAGCAAATGCAGTCACCAGGCACTACCGATGTCCCAGAAAAACACCAAAGATAAAACCAAAAACATCTCCGGCCTTGCCAAAAAAGACAGCAACAGCACTGGATCGCAGGGCACTCTGGCAGCAACAAGTGTTTACCCTGGCGACGGGTGGGGGGGGCCTTTCCCTGCAGTGAACGGACACCCTCCTCCCTGCCCCCCTCGCTCTACTCTCTTCCTTTGGACGTTCTCCTCAGCATCCAGCCAGCCAGAACGAAGGCAGGTGCCAGGGCAGGGGCTTAAGGGAGCCTGTGCGGGGCGGGACCGGAGGAAGGCCACTCCAAATCACTTTGGCAAACTTGAACGGAGGGCAGGCCACGGTAGCTGGCAAAAAACCAAGAGCCCGCGGGCCAGGTCCTCCTAACGGCGTCTAAGCTGCCGCCGCCACCGGGCTTCTCCCCGCCTTGGAGCGGACCTCCCGGGTCCCCGTCTGAGTGAGCAATAAAAGGGGTCTGTGAATGCATATCCAAAGCTTCTTAGCCGCCTGTCATACTGATCTAGCACCGCGCTAAGATCCCGGCCCTCTCAAGGACCTGGGCAAACGCTGGTATTAGCACTCTTCTTCCTCTGAAGGGTCTGCTCAGCAGCCACTCCACTGCTTCCCAAGGAGGAGACCCCCGACCCTGACAATCCATCAAGTGAATGCAAATTGTGGCCCAGACAAAACCAGGCAAACAGCACCCCGCTCCGGAATAATGGCCTCTGTGGGAGAAGGGCCCTTGCAACAATGATGGCTGTGTACACAGCCCGCTAAATACCCAAACTTCTGATTAGGCTCGTAATGATTTGTGTGTGCACCCGCCTCCTTTGAAAGGCTCCCAAGTACATGGCACAAGTTGACTCAAGGCTAACCTCAAACAGCGGCCTTCCCGGGTTTCGTCAGCGCGGAGAGCTGGCTACGCACGGCTCCCGCTGCTGCTGATTACAAGCCTTTTGGAAATCCCACACCCAGCCCGGCGAGGAAAAGAGCACTCCAAGAGGGTGATGATCACAGGCTAAATGCTCCGGCTGGAATCTGGTGAGCACCAGTTCAGGGTCACTGTTGGGGAGCGGTCCTGGGTCGCCCTGGAGCTGTACGGTCACAGAACGGAATGTCCCCTCGCGCTCAGGGAGCGTCAGGTCTCTGTGGCTCACACTGTCTACCGTTCACGACGCGGGAGTTTTCAGACGGGATCCAGCCACCTGTTTTCAGTGACCGCAGGACTCCATTAGGGCCAGCTTCTGAGGTTTGTTTGAGGAGCCAGACCTCTTCCTAGAGTGTCACTGGTGCCTACAGACAAAAAAACACGGGTGTGTCGGCGCACATATTTCTCTAGGTTTCTGGAGCTGTGTTTTGGCCCCGCCCTCTCTTCTGAGCACCGTTCAAGCCCCAAGCCTCTGGGAGGAGACACGTCCAACAGACACAGAGCTCGGCATTTCCTCCTCACACCCCTTCTTCGGCAGGACCCCCCACGTCGGGGAAGGCACCACCATCCACTCAGCCGGGGTCCTCCCGGATTCCTCCCCGGCCTCAAGTACACACAGCAGACGTGGCTCTGGCCTCCGAATCTCTTGTCTAAGACCCAGCTGCCTCCTGAGCAGCTCCTTTGTCCCGCCGCGTCCGTCCCCGTCCTTCCGGTCCCCTCAGGAAGGCCCGCGGCAGCGTTCTGAACTTCAGCTGTGACCGCGTCCCTCCCCTTCATAAACTCTGACAAGATGGGATGAGGAATTCTTGCCTCACGGGGTCGGTTTGAGGAGGACATACTGATGGGTATTGAAAAGATCTGTCGTGGGGCACCTGGGTGGCTCGGTCGGTTGAGCGGCCGACTTCAGCTCAGGTCATGATCTCGAGGTTCGTGAGTTCGAGCCCCGTGTCGGGCTCTGTGCTGACAGCTCGGAGCCTGGAACCTGCTTCTGATTCCGTGTCTCCCTCTCTCTCTGTCCCTCCCCCACTCATGCTCTGTCTCTCTCTGTCTCAGAAATAAATAAACATTAAAAAAAAATTTAAAAAAAAAAGAAAAGAAAAGATCTGTCGTATAACAGGTGCTCCATAAACAGAAGCAGTTCCCATTTTCATCCTCTTAGAGTCACAGAGTGAGAACAGTACAGTTTCAGCTCAAAGTCCTATGTGACGATAGCGACGACCTGAACGCGAATGACAGTGGCCCTCGTTCGAAGCCCCCCTCCCTCCCTGACATGACCAATGGAGTTCGGTGCCACCAGACTCCTCCTCCAGTGGAAAGCCCTTGGCTTCCAGGGAGCGGAGACGATGTTATTTTTAATCTTCCCCCGAGGCCCCAAGCCTGAGTCACTCTGCCCACCTGCTAGACGCCTTCCTGTGCCAGCACCCACCTCGCGTGCTCTGTTTGTTCAGGCGGGCACTGCATATGCTGCCTGTCGCTACGGCCTTCACCGCAGCCCTCTGAGCAGCCAGTCAGACAAACACAAGGTCAGAACAGGGGCGGAGGCCAGGAAAACACATGCTACACCCGAGAGAGCCGAGAGGAGCGGTCGGAAGGCCTGGGCGGGGTTCCGAGGCCGGGGCGGCCAGCGTGGGGGGTGTTGCCTGCTGGGCACTTATTCCAGAACCCAGACATGCCGAGGCCGGCACTGGCTTACCGGCTGTGAGGAGGGGCTGTCCGTGAGGCTCGAGACCGCCCCCTTTGCAATGGGGGGCATTCGCAAAGCCCAGTGGGACAGGCAGCGTTTGGGGCAGGGGTCTGACAACACGGCACTATGGCAACAACAATGGCATGGTCCACAATAACGGGTGCCTTCTGTGGACCAGGTCCAGCCACAACTGGATAAGCAGACACAGGCTTGCCCTTGAGGTCCACAGTCCGCTCGGGGCCACAGACTCTAACAGGCAACAGGCTCCACGGGGGCAGCACCTGTGGCTTTTACCTCTGGTGCCCTCGCCGTACCCAGGAAGGAGATCTTCCTGCTAGGGGGAGGGGAATCCGGGAAGGATCCCTGGAGGCGGTGGTGTTTAAGCTGCGCCTTGAAGGGCAGTTGGATGTGGATGGGCAGAGTTGGGAAGGGGCATTTAGGTGAAGAGGTTTTCCTCCAAGGAGGAGAGCCAGAAATGGGCAGAGAGGGAGCGAGGAGCAGCAGGGAAGCCTGAGAAGAGCGAAGTGAGCCTGGGCTGTCGGCAGCAACAGGGCGGCGGAGGAAGAGGGAAAGAAGGGGGTCAGTAACTCCTCTTTCTGGCCCGGCGGGGTGAGCAGACGTTGGGCCTCGCCCCAACAGGGTGGTGGGACAGGCGAGGTCACGGGCGTGGGGCTGGAGGGATACGGACCCACTGACTCTGTGCTGTGCACTCCAGATGGACCCGGATGGCTATTCTCATGTCACTCGGCTTCGGGGCAGGTGAACGGCAGGGACCCGGCCTGATTAAATCCACCACCTCAACCCGGCCCATAGCTGTATATCTCCAACGTGGGGGAAGTGACACCTCACAGCCTGCACACAGCTTCATTTCCGAAAAGAATGTGCGAGAGGGGGAAGGTCAGGAGACAGGCACAGCCGTAAATTTGATGGAAGGTTTAGCTGGAAACCCCATTAAATCCACACACGGCTCAATGCTGGGCAATGTCCTTCCTCCGAGTCTGCTGAATGGGGCCAGGGAGGTGAGGGACTCACTAAGTAATGTCCTCATTTTTTGGTGTCTCCTATTACCCAGGGGATGAAAAGACCATTACCCATAAGGTTTAGTGGCACTTGGGCCCAGGACTGCGATATTGTCCTTTACCTGAGCCTTCCCCTTGGCCAGTATGTGTGGCATTCTGCCCTGCTGGCCTCTCTGTCCACTCCACCATCTGTGTGGACGGCCTCGCTCCTCCCACAGCCCCGGCCCCTGCCTCTTTCCTTGGAGCAGTGGGACCTGGCTGGGCCTGGGCTGGGGACGGAGGGGGAGTGTGGTCCAAGTCAGAAAAACCCACGCTCTGTGGCTGTGAGCCAGTGCTGGCTGCCTGCTGTGAGCTACCCATGTTCCCTGGAGTGCCCCCAACTCCAGACCTCAGGTGGCGGGCCTTGCAAATGTGCAACACGGAACACAGGGTGGCCTACGGAAGCACGTCCGTCTCCTAGGGAGGGCCTGAAGCACTGACTATTTTACCTGGAAGCAACACCGCCCCCCCAACCCACTACCGCCGAGAGAAAGGGACTGGAGAGCCTCCTCTACCCCCACCATCCACCAGGTGCCAGAGCCTGACCTGTCACTAGGTAAGTAACATCTGTCCAAGACACGGCTCAAGAGCCACACAAACAGTGAAGGTGACAGATCGGGGCTCAAATCTCAGCTGTGCAACCTTAGTGAGTTACTGAACCTCTCTGGGCCGCTGTGTCCTAGATCTGTTACATGGAATCATAATGATACCTATCCTCTTATCATCATTGTGGGGATTTCAGGAGTAAATGTAGCAAATGCTCAACAGTTATCTGCAAACGTCACGACTTCCTTTACAGGCTGACGTTCAAGCTTATCTTCTTCTAGTTCAAGATTGTGACCCCTGTCATGACAGCAGGTGCAGACAGCAGAAGGCTAAACCCTCGCAGGGATTGAAGCGACCCTGTTCTTTCTCCCTCAGAAGCCCCGGCTCAACAAACTTTATGAGGCAACAAACTTTGTAGGCATAATATTCTAGAAAAGGCACAATTTCAGGGACAGAAGACATAACAGAGGTTGTGGGGGGCTGTGGGTAAGAGGTGGGAGACAGAATGCAAAGGTAGGGGATAAACATTTTGGGAAGGGGTGCCTGGGGGGTTCAGTCGGTTACGCATCCGACTTCGGCTCAGGTCATGATCTCGCGGTCCGTGAATTCGAGCCCCGCGTCAGGCTCTGTGCTGAGAGCTCGGAGCCTGGAGCCTGCTTCAGATTTTGTGTCTCCCTCTCTCTGACCCTCCCCCGTTCAGGCTCTGTCTCTCTCTGTCTCAAAAAAAAAATAAACATTAAAAAAAAAAACTTCAAACATTTTGGGGAAAGGGAACTGTTTTAGATACTGATAGTGGTGGCCACACAACTGAGTACATGTATGGAACCGTATAACTCAAAAGGGTGAATTTTATATACATAAATTATACCTGAATAAGCTTGACTTTTAAAAAGGTAGAAGAAATAAAGAGGCAGTTAGGGCCAGATGTGAGCCCAGGTGTGAGGCCAGACCAGGTGTCTCGGTCCAGGAGGTGAGCAAGAGGGTCTAGGGTGAAGCAGACCGTGTCAGTAGGACCCACAAGGGAATGTCTCAAAAGGTGGTAGGATCCCGATCTTCCCGAAGGGGCTGGAAGCCCAAAGGAGGTGACAGACAGGCAGGAGGGGCTAGGCCTCTCCTAGGGGGAGGGGGCTCTGCACTGTGACCGAAGCCCCTGGCCCCTCTCTGGCTTTCTTTTCTTCCCTCCAGCTGCATGTCACAGGTTCACAGAGCACCCAAGGGACTTTCAGAGACACCTGTCGTTCACAGGTGAGACTGGAGGGGAACCTGGGCCCCACCCCATCCCCAGCCAGGTGCCTTCCACCTGAACACCCTTCTCCTTGCTTCCTCCTTTGCTGCCTGCACCCCTTCTCCGTGGGGGAGGTGTCTTGAGGCCTACTGGGGGCTCCCATCCTTTTATGCCTGGCCCTGCTCACCCTCCCCGCACCCCAGCCCTGGGCTCGAAGGGTATGACTCCTGAAATGAAATCTGGGGCTGCCCCACCTTCCTTCTTCCAGAGGTGAGTGGTCCCCAGGGTCAAACTCACTGTGGGCAGCCACATCCAGCCAGAGACTGGCTCTAAACTCACGGTCCAGTGGAACCCCTGAAATAAGCCGAATTATTTTATTTCCAAGCTATATCTCCCCCACTCTGTATATGAACAGTAGTGTATTCTGGAATCAACCTGTAGGGCTCTCCTGGTCCCTTATTACCTTCTATCCCCAAGGACCTGACCCCCTGCAAGCTTTTTTATTTTTTGTTTCATTTCATTGTAGTTCCAGTGTAGTTAACATATAGCGTTATCTTAGTTTCAGGGAGACGATACAGTGATTCAGCACTTCCCTACGTCACCCACTGCTTATCACAACAAGTGGCCTCCTTAATCTTCAACACCTCTTTCGCCAATCCCTCCACTGACCTCCCTTCTGGTAACTATCAGTTGTTCTCTACAGCTAAGAGTCTGTTTCTTGGTTTGGCACGCTCTCTCTCTCTCTTTTTTCCTTTGCTTTGTTTCTTAAATTCCACATATGTGAAATTATACGGTATTTGTGGTTTTCTGACTTATTTTACTTAGCATAATATTCTCTAGCTCCAGCCACATTGTTGCAAAGGGCAACATTTCATTCTCTTTTATAGCTGAATAATATTCCTCTGTGTGTGTGTGTGTGTGTGTGTGTGTGTGTGTGTATGTGTGTGTGTGTGTGTATCACACCTTCTTTATCCATTCATCTAGACACTTGGGCTTCTAGAAGTCAACCACAAGAGAAAATCTGGAAAGAGTCAAATAAATGGAGGTTAAGTAACATACTAATAAACAATGAATGGGTCAACCAGGAAATCAAAGAAGAAATCAAAAAGTACACGGAAATAGGGGTACCTGGCTGGTTCAGTTTGTAGAGCATGAAACTCTTAATCTCAGGGTCGTGAGTTCAAGCCCTGTATCGGGTATGGTACCTACTTAAAAAAAAAAAAAAGTACATGGAAGCAAACAAAAATGAGAACACAACAGACCAAAAACCTTTGGGAGGCAGCAAAAGTGATTCTAAGAGGGAGCAATACAAGCCTATCTCAAGAAGCAAGAAAAATCTTAAATAAACTATCTAACCATATACCTAAAGGAGCTAGAAGAACAGGGGTGCCTGGGTGGCTCAGTCGGTTAAGCATCCGACTTCTGATTTCAGCTTAGGTCATGATCTCATGGTTCATGAGTTCGAGCCCTGAGTTGGGGCGTGTGCTGACAGTATGAAGCCTGCTTGGGATTCTCTGTCTCCCTCTCTCCCTGCCCCTCCCCTGCTTGCACTCTGTCTCTGTGTCAAAATAAATAAATAAAAAGAAAGAACAAAATCCCGTACCAACAGAAAAAAAGGAAATGATCAAGATTAGAACAGAAATGAAAGACATAGAAACTAAAAAAACCAATAGAACAGATTAATGAACCAGGAGCTGGTTCTCTGAAAATATCAACTGTGTCGATAAACCTCTAGCCAAACTCAAATAAATACATAAATAAATAAATAAATAAATGGAGAAAGGTCTCAAACAAGTCACTAATGAAAGAGGAGAAATGACCAACACTACAGAAATATAAGCAGTTGTAAGAACATTATGATAAACTCCATGCCAACAAATTGGGCAAGCTAGAAGAAATGGATAAGACCAGGGGCGCCTGGGTGGCTCAGTCGGTTGAGCGTCCAACTCCGGCTCAGGTCGTGATCTCGCAGTCCGTGAGTTTGAGCCCCGAGTCGGGCTCTGTGCTGACAGCTCAGAGCCTGGAGCCTGTTTCGGGTTCTGTGTCTCCCTTTCTCTCTGACCCTCCCCTGTTCATGCTCTGTCTCTCTCTGTCTCAAAAAAATAAATAAACGTGAAAAAAAATTAAAAAAAAAAAAAAAAGAAATGGATAAGATCCTAGAAACATATAATATCCCAGAACTGAAGCAGGAAGAAACAGAGCATTTGAGCAAACTGTCTTTGGATGCTAGGTCATTGGGAGCTCCGTGCTCTCCCTGGAGACTACACATTGCCCTGCTGCCAGCTACATCGGCCCTCTCTCCACCCTCTCCCCTCCTCCCCCCTGCCCTCTAACACCCAGGGTGGGGTGGGACTTCCCCAAGCGGGACACTGTCCCAGCCTTCTGGGTAAGGCCTGGGTAACTCTGACAGGGCACTAGGTAGTAGGGCCCAGAAGCTCTGAATCTGGGCTGCCTTCCCTGAGAGCACCACATTCAAGGTCTTCTGAGTGAGGAAGTGACCATACCAGGACACCCAATGCGTGCACTTGCTCAGATAATCCTACTAAATATCCTGCACAGTCAGTGCCTCAGCCCCACTTTACAGATGCAGAAACTGAGGCTCTGAGAGGTCGTGTTATTGTGGTAACACAAGTAGTTTTTTCCATTATCAGGTGTTGCCTTTTAAGGATGGCTTAAAAAAAAAAAAAAGGCCAATCTCATATTTTGCTCCTTGGAGTAAGAAATATCTGCATTTCAGTCCACATAGCCAACTGGAAGCGTTTTGTGCAACCATGACAGCTAAAAACAGAGATTTAACACCAAATTAGGTTCAACTTCACCTCAAGTACCAAAATTTTACTTTTCGCAATCAGTACAAATCAAAGTCAGCTTGAGAAAGACATAACTTAGCCATTTACAATTTCGCTCATCTGCAGATATCTTAGTTGTCCCAACCCAGCTCCTATCTGCTTTTTTTTCTGGCTTATTCCTGCTGAGGTGTTCCACGGCATGGAGAGAAAAACCAAAGGCTTTGCCTTGTAGTGGGGCAAAACAAGGTTTGTGTTTGTTTGTGACTAACCACATATATGACCTGGTTTCCCCTCCTGAGGGCAGAACTGGGGGATCCAGGGCAGAGGAGAAAAGAGGGCTTGAGTGTAGGAGGGGCAGGAAGGAGGGGCAGAAGATGCCAGGTGGTAAGGAGGGATGTGAGGCTGGTCACAGGCTGGAAAAGATGGGAGAAAATTAAGAGACCCCTTGTTTTTTTTTTTCTTTAAAGTTTATTTATGAGAGCGAGAGAGAGAGAGAGAGCATGAGTGGGGGAAGAGCAGAGACAGAGGGAGACACAGAATCCAAAGCAGGCTCTAGGCTCTGAGCTGTCAGCACAGAGCCCGACGCGGGGCTTGAACTCACAGACCATGAGATCATGACCCGAGTTGAAGTCGGATACTTACATGACTGAGCCACCCAGGCGCCCCTCTAATTTTTTTTAATGTTTATTTATTTTTGAGAGAGAGAGAGACAGAGAGAGACAGAGAGAGACAGAGGGTGAGCAAGGGAGGGGCAGAGAGAGAGAGGGAGACACAGAATCCGAAGGAGGTTCCAGGCTCTGTGCTGTTAGCACAGAGCCTGATGCGGGGCTCAAACTCACAAACCATGAGATCACGACCTGAGCCGAAGTCGGATGCTTCACCAACTGAGCCACCCAGGTGCTCTAAGAGGCCTCTTGCTTTATTTTTTTTTTCAACGTTTATTTATTTATTTTTGGGACAGAGAGAGACAGAGCATGAACGGGGGAGGGGCAGAGAGAGAGGGAGACACAGAATCGGAAACAGGCCCCAGGCTCTGAGCCATCAGCCCAGGGCCCGACGCAGGGCTCGAACTCCCGGACCGCGAGATCGTGACCTGGCTGAAGTCGGACGCTCAACCGACTGCGCCACCCAGGCGCCCCGTAGAGGCCCCTTGCTTTAAATCTGCATGGAAAGTAATTAAGTTTGGCCAACTCTCTAATTAAAATTCCCAACTAGCAAAGCCCCCATGGCCGGGCTCTGGAGATTCACGTAAAACACAGTGATGGTAGTAAGTGTGTGGGCAGTGGGTTCAGAAGTGGTGTCCATTCAGCGCTGCCTGTTCGCAGACAGAAACATATTCTGCTTTCTCATCCCTCCCACTCAGCATCCTTAAAGCAAACCCCTTCCCCTCAAGAGCCCCCAAGACGTGAAGGTCGGCATGAAGGTCGAAAAGTCAGGCTCATCCCGCCTGTTCAGCCTGTGCAATACTGTGCATGCAGAGGGGGGTGCAGGGAGCTGGAGCAGGATCTCTGGATGTGCTAATTTATTCCTATCCCCCATCTCCAGCACGATCTGCCGACATATGAAAATGCACACACATTTCTCCATATGGGCATTTTAGCCGGTTTTTAAGATCCCAAATGCTGAAATACAGCGGGCTGTGGAAGCTCAGCTAGATGCTGAACAAAATGATTGCTTTGCTCTGCTGGCTGAAGGGTCCCCCTCCCGTGGCCGGGTGGCTCTGGTGGGTTAAAAGCTCCTCATTAGCGCGGGCGCGTGCAAACAGAGTTTAACACACTGAATCGGAATCTACTGGTTTTCGTCCACCAACTCCTAAATAGTAATTATGGGTTACTGTAGGGTGACAGCCCCGGGCTGTTAAGAGACTGCAGGCTGATAATCTTCCAGAGGTCTAGCCAGCAGCAGGACGGCAGCAAGAGGCCAGCTAGTGGATGCGTGCGTCCTAAGAGAGCGGTCTGCCTGGGGTGCCGTCCCTGGTCTACACAGCCCTCCTCCTGCCAGCCTACTGATGCCAGCTCCCCCCCCCCACCCACACACACACCACTGGGAACCATGCTCTCCCAGGATCCCTGGGGATCTCCCACCTGGACAGAGCCTGCAACAGGGTCTTAACGGGCTTCTCTCTCCCTCCCCACCAGCTCAAGAATTCTACTATGCAAACCTGACCACACCCACTCACGGCCAAGGTCATGCTCCCAGGATGGGTACACAGCCCCTCTGGTCTCGGCTGCAGGTGACACTCCAGCCCTTCCCGGGCTTGCCCTAATCCCAGATCCTTTGCCAATTCCCTCCTTTCTCTGTGAGTTCCTCCAGGCAGGGCAGTGTCCAGCTAAAAGCCTTTTGCCTAAGCCAAAGCTGGCCACGCGAAGGCACAGGGGCACACAGAAGCCATAAAAAGGGAAGTCCCTGCCTTTGATGGCTGAGGAACCAGATCTACCACGGGGGTCCGGGAGGTGACCTCTGGCAAGGCCCCCGGTGCAGTGCCAAACACACACCCAACGCCCCTCCATGCCGGCACCTGGGTGTGGGGAGGAAGGTGCCGAACGGCAGAAGACACCAGAAGCGGGGAGCTCAGAGGGCTTCAAGCAGAAGAGATTCTGAAACCAGAAAAATTAACCAGGTCTGCTCTTTTCTTTTTGCTATAGGATATGCGTTTTAAAAATAAGTTTCATACCGTGTATATGATTCCATATTCTGCTTTTAGTTTTTTTGGCATTGCACTATGTCATGAAGTTTCTTCATAAATATCATTTTAGGGCACTCACGCTGTCTCATCCCAAGGAGATTAATTTATTTAAACTCTCCCCTTTATTCAGCCAAGTCTTTAAACACTATAAAGTGACTTTACTACACCCATGATTCTGTTTATGCAGCATTCCTTAGTCTTAATTATTTGTATAAAGAGACGGTCTTCCTCCATTAGAGCCATTATTGGCCACAAAAAGTAACTAATACACTTGACTGTAATATCATAAGGGGAAAGGATTCTCTCTTTCCTTCTCATCCAGCCCCTGGCAGGAGGAGGCCACAGTGACTGTTTGTGGTTGAGGGAAGAACAAATAGGTGAGCGAGCGAGCCAGTGTGTAAGTGACCACTCCCCCAGTCTATTTGACTGAAGTTACAATTTGTTAATTCCCCATCAGAGACCCAGGCTCGGCCAGCATATCACCGCATCCTCAACAGTCTCCCTAGATGTTGATACAGAAGGGTTCAAAAAACACAAATACCCTTTCACGAGCAAATTCCAGTATCAAAACTGAGGCCACCGGTACAACGTCTTTGGACAACTGGCAGCATTTACGGAAGCTGACCACACGCGTACCTAGGATCCCGCGGGTTTACTCCTGGGTGGGGCCTCCGCAGAAATGAGCAGAAATGAGCACGTACGCTCACCAAGACTCTACGAGGATGTTCACAAGCAGCACAGAACAGCCCCCGAATGGGGAACGGCCCAAATGTTCATTGCCACTAGAACAGCTCATATGTTGTGCTATGTTCACAGAAAAGGAATATTCAACAAAGAATAAACAAACTACAACATGATGTAACACCACGAACGAATCTCCCAAACATAAGAAAGAAGCCAGGCACAAAAAGGACACATGCTGCGTGATTCCATTTCTCTAAGGACTGGCTGTCGGAGGTCAGGACCACAGCTGCCGCAGGGGTAGAGTCGGGGAGCAGACACGAGGGGCTCTGGGATGCTGGCTGTCTATTCCTTGATTTGGGTGCTGGTTTACACGAGCATGTTCACCAAGCTGCACACTTCCGATGTGTGTACTTTACTGTGTGCACGCTCTATTCTAATAGCTGTTGGAAGGATGCAGTCATTTTTAAACCTCATCAAAAAGAGTGTCCTTAAAGGATGTCTCAAGTGTCCGCATGTAGGCCCCTGGAGGAATCCACGAGCGATGCGGGATCTGTCCACCCGGTCTGCAGCGTGACCTCAGGAAGTTCAGACTGACATGGGATGGGCGAGAGGTCAGCCGGCCCCGCTCAAGGCTGGCGGGGTTCGGGAGCAGAGCCTCCCTCTCTGATGGTCACACTGTCGGGGCTGGGTCATGCCTTGGGCAGATGTACACCCACGGCCAAGGCCCAGCCCGTCCCAGGCCACATGCCCAGGCCTCGCCAGGCCTCCTCAGACCTCTTGCTCCCGACACACCACTGCCCACTGTGTGAGCGACAGGTCCAGGTTCCGTGGGGCCTGAAGCCTGTGTGATTTGGGCAGGGACTCTTTAATGGATCTGCAATTAAGCAGAAGGCCGTGGAAGGGGCTATGCACACAGGGCCCTGAAGCACAGCCTCTGCTGAGGGGGTCTACACTGGCCAGGACGCCAGCTGCCTGTCCCCGACACTGGCCCACCCCAGAATGACCTCAGGGGCTTTCCAGAGCCTGCTTCAGCTGGGGCCATCAGTGTCATTCCCTACGGGCCAGCCAGACCGGTCACCCACGGGCCCCACAGAGAAAGGCCATTCCCGAGACGGTACCCCGCTCTGCCATCTGACCTGCCTGCATCCCTCCTCCACCTCTCTCTCCCCAGCCAGCTCCAAAGCCTCAGAAGACAAGCCCTGCCCGTTCACCTGTCACCCCCACTCATTGCTCTGCTCAACACTTCAAACCACAGGAAGGGACGTTCCTTCTCACACTTGTGACTAGATGTGATCTCACCGGTCGCTGTAGCAGGAGTGTACCAGGGAGCTTCAGGGGGAGGCGTGGCTGTTTGATCAAGGCTTTGTTCTGTGAGCTCCTCAGGTCAGAGCACGCCCAGCAAGACACTAGGGACAGCACAGGGAGCCATCCTGGGTAACTTCCAGAAGGAAGCACAGCCCTGAATCCTCACCTGCCCCTTCACAAAGCATTATTGCCTCTGACGGTTTCCCTGCCTTCTCCTCCCAGCTTGCCACTAAGCAGTCTGTTTGATCTGCGCGTGCTCCTTCTTTTGAATATCTAATTTGAGTGAATCACAACAATCTGAAAACAGGGAGTGGGGAGGGAATTAAGTTTGAGCAATTACTGTGTGCAGGTACCATTTTTTTTTTCCATGTCTGGGCAAAGGCAACGTGTTGTAAACAGTTAACAGCTTTTGGGGCGCCTGGGTGGCTCAGTCGGTTGGGCGTCCGACTTCAGCTCAGGTCATGATCTCACGGTCCGTGAGCTCGAGCCCCACGTCGGGCTCTGTGCTGACAGCTCAGAGCCTGGAGCCTGCTTCCGATGCTGTGTCTCCCTCTCTCTGGCCCTCCTCCGCTCACACTCTGTCTCACTCTCTCTCTCTCAAAAATAAACATTTAAAAAAATTAAAAAAAAAAAAAGAGTTAACAGCTTTGGAGCTAGGTGGAGCTCGGATGGACCCTGGCAAGGCTCCCCCTCACTTTCCCATCTGCAGAATGGGAATAACAGTACCACCTAGTCTTATTTTGAGGAAGAGATAAAGACACAAAGAGCCTGATACAGCAAGGACCCAATAAAAGCTGGCTGTTATTTTCATAAGCTTCTGTACGTTTCACTGCACAAGTAACAGCTATATGCTAATAGCTGTGTTCTGTTCATGCTTCACTTACCAACGTCTCTTAGCGATCATCCTGTGTCAGAACGAATAGATCGAATTCACTTTTACCTGCTGCGTGTTATTCCTCAAGATGGAAATGCCAAAGTTTGCTTAACCATTTCTGGATTGTTTGGGTTGTTTCCAATTCTTTGTCGTTCTGAACAATGCTACAAGGGACCTTTCCACCCATGCCTCACTGGACACGTGCGCAACTGTTCCTCCAGGACAGATCCCGAGAAGGGAAACTGCTGGGTCTCAGGGGGTTCTAAATTTGTCTCACACGCTGTCAAGTGCCCTCTAGAAGGAACGCACGGCTGACACTCTCCCGGCAACCGAGGAGAGGGTCCACTTCTACCCATCCTGCCCTTCATTAAACTTCTAAGTCTTTGCCAATTTGATGACTACTCCCTAGATACTAAGAAGGTTGAGGGATTTCTTCCTTATGCTTAACTTACATTTCCTTATGTTTATCTTCTACTAATTAACCTATTTGTTACTTATTTTTTTAAAAACTGGGCACTCTCTTCCTTTGTTTTGTCAAGGTTTCTGTCCTTCCATTGTGTCACATATGTGAGACATGATGCCACTCCCAGTCTGTTACTTGTCTGAACGTTGTTCATGGCATCTTTTCCATACGAAAGGTCACAGTTTTACTGATGGCTGCAGTCTACTTTGGGATGTAGCAAAAATCAGCGGGAACAGAGACTGAGAGAGACACAGTTGGATTGGGGAGGCGGGGGTGGGTGATGTTAACGGCAAAATCAGGGGCTGGGAATTTCCATGTAAAATTTCTTCAGCTCTGTTCAATGTTTGAAGAGTTCTGTAACAAAAAGGTCAGAAGAAAAGTATGCAATCCCGATATAGTCGAACGTGTCCATCTATGGCTTTCCCATTCTGTGTCTTGCTTAGGGATTCCCATGGCAGCCGGAGGGCGGGGGTGAATGAAGGAGTTCACTCTCCTAAATTGGATTTTTTCTTAATCCGTTCTAGAAGCATTTTCAATTTGCTTTGATAAAGCCTATGAAGTATGGATTTAAATTTCTGCTGGGTGGCTCAGTCGGTTGAGTGGCCGACTTTGGCTCAGGTCATGATCTCGAGGTCCGTGAGTTCGAGCCCCGCGTCGGACTCTGGGCTGATGGCTCAGAGCCTGGAGCCTGTTTCAGATTCTGTGTCTCCCTCTCTCTGACCCTCCCCCGTTCATGCTCTGTCTCTCTCTGTCTCAAAAATAAATAAACCTTAAAAAAAAAATTTTTAAATTTCTGCTCCCTATAACCTATTACTTTAATACTACCTATAGGACAGTGAAAAACAAACTAAATTCCCAGTTGTACTTTTACCTATTTCTGGACTTATCATTCTGATCCAATGCCTGGCTGTAATCGCTCTATAACATGCTTTAACGTTTGGTAGGGCAGGCCTCCCACCCTCACCACCCCCCTCCCCCCCGACCCCACATCACCGTCTTCTTTTGCAAAGCGGTCTTGGCCCTTTGGCGTTATTTTCTCTTCCACGTGAATTTTACAATCAGCATGGAGAATTCCATTAGAATCCTCCTGGGATGTGGAGCGTGACTGATGGCACAGAACTGATAGGTAATAACACTCATACGATCGTGAGGAAAGGGGATGGCGTCTGCAGAGGGCCTGAGCCACGACAAGCGGTCAATAAACAGGAGCGACTATTATTACTGTAGTTGTTGCTATAAGCGGGGAGAGGGTTGCTGGGGACACGCTGCACCCACCCCGTCTCTTCTGGCCCCAGGAAACATTCCCTCTCGAAAACTGTTCTTAGATTGCTTCCGAGCCCATCCCCTTTTCTGCACGGGCCATGGCCCCACGAAAAGAACTTTGGTTCTTTTAGGTCTTTCCCCATGTACCCTCCCTCCAAGCGAGCAGCCCTTCTCACACCCAGGCCAAGACGTCCAGCCCAAAAGTCCTTCCTCAAGCTTTCCCTCTAGACGTGGTCCACTTCTCCAGGCTCCCGAGTCCACACGGGGCCTGCCAGGGCCCAGGACCAGCTTGGAGATACTGACTCAGCCTCTACCCTGCTTACACACCGTCTGCTGACAAGGCGCGGCCCATCCCTGTGCCCAGGTCCCAGCTTGGGAGGGAGCTCGCGTGCACAAAGTCAGCCCCCATGCCAGGCACGGGCACCAGCTGCCCTTTACCCAGCATGGACCCCAGGCCCCCACCAAGTCTCATAGGACCCGCAGTGGTGGGCGTCACCTGGATGAGGAGACAGGCTCCGAGAGGAGAGAGCGTCAGGACAAAAGTGGGGAAGCTAGGACCCAAAGCCAGGTCTGCCTGACATCCCTCAGCCCCATTCCTCCTAGGGAGGACTGGCCCTGGGACTAACAAATATCCCTAAGAAAGGCACCCCCCCCCCTCCCCGGCCGGGACAGACCGGCACAGGGGCCTCAGGCCCTAGCTGGGGTGTCTCCGAGCACCCCTCCCATTCCTTTTTCTTCGCAAGGACAGCAGCTGCCACAGCGTGCAGCTGTTGACAAACTAGTCAGCACGCTGCCGAGGCGTCTTTCCAAGCTGCCTGCATCCTCCTGAGCAGAGAGATACCTCATTAGCGTGCTATATTTCAGCCTCGAGAAAACAATGCATGCCAAGAGACCATAAACAACAAGTACAAATGCTACAGGTCATGGATGATAGATGCCGCCCGCAGACGTTCTACGTGGGCCCTGCTTACACAGACGGGAGTGAGGCCCGCTTCCGGGCACATCTGTCTTTCCCCAAACGCTGACGCAGGAAGAAGCCAAGCACAGTCTGTGCTCCACATGCACACGGGGGCCCCGGCTCCCTGCCCCCCACCATTAGCCTTCTCTCCTGACGGGTGAGCTATATACTCTTCTCTGACGACGTTCAGTATCTCCAGCCTCTCGCTCTTCTACTCTGGCTACTGGTTCTTTCGTTTATTATCATAACTTTTTTTTCCCCCCCACCGCTTGCTACAGGTCCAGGAATTTTTCTCTTTGAAAAAATAAAGTTTCAAAACACGCCAGCCAATTTCTGAAAAGAGCTGGCCGGCCAGTGGAGAAAGCAGGCCAAAGCCAAGGCAAACGGGCTGTCGCACAGAGCTACTGAGCCTCACAGACTGGGCTCTGTTGACCTGAGGGGCGGTTCTGGAAAGGAGGCACCGAGGGTTGAATGCGGTCACTCTGGCCCTCTGGAGGCCGGCTGGGATGGTGGCTGGTGGCCCGGAGCCCTCTGGAGTGGGGACAGACAGGCAGGACCTGAGGGCTTCTTTTCAGGGTCTGCAGGCGGTGGGCTGCACAGGATGGCTTAGTGCTTCTTCGGTTGGAGCAGCCTCCAGACAGAGAGGTCTACGGGACCCAGGCAAGGTGCTGGGGCAGCTGAGGACCCCAGGCGGTCTACCGAAAGGTGACTGTGAGGAGACACGAAGGTGTTCGCAGTGGTCACATGCTCTGCAAACAACTGAGATTTTACATCCCATTTTCCAGTGATGGGGAGGGAGGTGCAAGGGTACAGTCCCCCTGGGCAGGGGTGTGGTCAGATGAGGGGCCCCGTGAGCCTTGACACTGGAGGGCTGCTCACAGCCCAGCCAGCCGCAGGCATGTCAAAAAAAAAAAAAAAAAAACACCCTGCAGGCCATTAAAAAGGGGGCCAAAATGTAGTCTGGGGACCCCTGAAGATCCCTGAGACCCTTTCAGGAGATCCACAAAGTCAAAACTATCTTTATGCTAAGATGTTATTTGGACAGTGCCGGTTTCCAGAGGCTACGACGGAACAGATCAAATGCTGGAAAGATAAGAGATTGCTACCTTCATTAGGCAAGACAGTAAAGAGGTGTGTAAAATTGGAGACCAATGCCACTCTTTAATGTTTTTGTTGTTTGGGAAAATATTTTTCACAACATGTTATGGGTTATTTTCAGTAACATGAAATGGGCTTATTACTATTATTTTCAGATAAATTTAAAATATTTAAATTTCTCAGTTTTAATTTCTAAATATCAATAAATCCATATCAACGGATATAAACTCCCCGCCCTCCTGAAAAACTCTTTGGAGTTTTCAATACATATCTTTTTAAGTTTATTTATTTATTTTTGAGTGAGAGAGAGACTGGGACAGAGAGAGAGGGGGGCGGGGGGAGACAGTGAATCCCAAGCAGGCTCTACGCTGTCAGCACAGAGCCCGGTGTAGGGCTCAAACTCATGAACCGTGAGATCATGACCTGAACCGAAGTCGGACGCTTAACTGACTGAGCCACCCAGGTGCCTCGGAGGTTTCAATAATTTTTAAGAATGGAAAGGGGTCCTGAGACCAAGATGTTTGAGGATTGCAACTTTACAAGAACTTGAATGGCAAGGGGCTTTAAGGGGGCAGGATGCATTAGTGGGTGAATGAAGTAACAAATACAATACAATCTCATTTTGTAAAAAGGGACGTGGGCCTTTGTGTGTAATATATGGGCACAGAAGACTTGCCAGCACCTGTTCCAGAATGTTACCGCTAGCTTTTTCTGGGTGATGTTTCTTGTCTGTCATTCACGTAGACTACTACTGCAATCAAATGAAGTGCATAATTGATGTTTAAAGTTTAGTCTATCATGTTCTGAAAAGCCCACTGAGTAGTCTTTGAACAAGTACCACTTCTGAGCCCTTACTTTGGGCCAGGCACTGTGCTGTATGTTTCAGGGACATAGGTTTATTTAATCCCAACGATAGCTGTGGATGATCAGCCTTGCTTTACAGATGAGAAACTGAAGGTCAGGGCAAGGCTTAGCATCTTGTCCACGGTCATGCAGACAGCAGATGAAACAGAACCAGGACTCCAGTCTGGGCCAGTCGGTCACCAGAAGCCTGGGCTCCTGACCACTGGGCTAGGTGGCTTTCCCTGCAGGCCCTGGGGCTCCGGGAATGGCAAAGTGCCAGAGCCTACACCTGGGGTCCCTTGGCATCAACAGCCTGTCATGGCTGAGCCTGCCATGTGGACTTCACCTCCGGTGGGCAAGGACCCAACTCTCTTACATGCACCCTGCAGCCCCTGTGTCTACCCCTGGACTGAGCAGGTGACTAATGGACAGGACCAGGCAGCCACAGAGCCTCAGCAGGGGTCTGTCGTTGTGCCTGGCCCCTGGGGGAACTGCGTCTGCTGTAGGCTGGCTTACTCCAGCCACCACTCTCTCTTCGGGGCGCTCACCCCAGATCAGAACCCAGACCGGGCCTCCGTGGTCATAGCTGAAGGGTTGACTCTGAGCACAGGTCTCTACCCTCACCTCCCTGACCACAGATGTGGGCATAGAGGAGGTCGAGGGGGTTGGAATGATGGACTCAGGTCATGCACGGCCTCCTCCAGTCATCGGTCTGCCCGCCGATGACCACCTGGCACACTGACAAACTTTGTGCTCCCCTCCCTGCTTGCACAGGAGGTTCCCTGGCTTCTCTGCCTCTGGCACTGGGCGATGCTGTCTGCCTGTGCTCACCCTGGAAGGCCCGGAACCCTCCGTTGCTTCCTGAACCGGTGTGCTTGCAGTGGGAGTTGAGAAACATAATAAATGGGCCCAGCCCCGTGTGCAGCACCTAATTTGCAATAATATTGAAGTCTCCAACAATAACTCATTTACTCTTATAATAAATATATAAAAAAAGACAAATTGCTACATTGAACATGCATTTTCTTCACCGCAAGTAGCTGCTACCCCAGGGAGAAAGCCCTGTGCTGCTAACTAATAGTAAATCCTTTGGAAAATCATGTGTCATAATGATGGACAACCAGGGAAGGGGTATTAAATAGATTTAGAGGTTAGCTACTCTAACAAGAACAAAAGACGTCCTTTGCAAACCTGCACCTATAAGAGCACAGATCAGCCTCTGATTAGCACTCACCTTCTGACAGCCCAGGTGCAGAGAAGGAAAGAAAAGTTTCTGTCCTGGGCGGGTGTGGCTGGCTGGGTGTCAGCACAGAGGCACTGGGCAGAAGGAGCCTGGGGGATGCCTGGGCGTGTGCGGGCTCCAGGAGCAGGGCTCTCCAGCTCTGCCAGGATCCCTAGAGGGAAAGCCTCACCTCCATTTCCTTCAGAGAAGAAGCCAGCCCATCTTATGCATCCAGGAAGCAAAATCTCAGGGAGCACCCATAAGGCCCAGCTTAGTGCAGACGTGGGATATGCAAGGAGGACGCTATCTCTGGGAAGAGAGCCTTGCCCTTGGGGTAAGGCTCTGATGGGCAAGCCCTGGGAGCACCAGCCAGCCTTGGCTGTGGATGCCAGGCAGGGAAAACTTCCTGCAGGAGCTGAGCTAGTGTTAAAGCCCAGTGGCCCGGGCCTGAAGGACGGAGCTGGGGAAAAAACTGCCTGGTTCTCCCGTTAGTTCGGGACTGGTATGGCCATGAGTCATTCTTTCCAGTCTGTTTCTCCAAGTTCCATGATTTGCCTTCCTCAATTTGGGAATCCTAGTCTCGAGGACGGGGTTGACACCTGTGTCTCAAACCCCCGAGCAGTCCCTTCCCGCTGTCTGCCGTTCTCTGTATGAGTCTCTGGTGTGACAGAGGAGGAAGGTGACCATCAAGTAGGTTGTAGGACTTGCGGAAAACGCCCAGGCTCTGGGGCTTCAGGAGCTGGGGATGGCCCTCGGGCAGGAGCGGGGTCTAGAGCCGGCACATGGCATAGCCACTTGGAGGAATCACGGCCGAGTCACCTCAGCAGTACTTGGAGGGGCAGAGGCACAATCTCACCACAGGCGTCCAGGGCTGCCGACCCACACCCTGCCCCCCAACGACAAGCTGGCACTCAGCTGACAGTGGGGTGAATCAAAGTCACCTGTAAAGTTCAAGTTCTGGTACAACACAAATCTCCCTACAAACCCCCTGGGGGCCGGGGGCCCGCGGCCCGCTCTGGTCCTGTGAGACCCGAGCCAAGTTGCTCCCAACCACAGAACTCAGTTTCCTCACCTGCAGAATGGAGGAGTAGCTCAGACACTACTCACCATCCCTACAGTTCTCACCACTGGGTTTGCTCACTCGGTCAACGAATACCAGTAATCTACAGCCCTGAAATACCCCATAGAGACAGAGGCGAGTCCACGAAAACAGTGTTGCAAACCTCGTGCTTTCCTTCAGAGCGTGAACCTCTCCAGGCACCAACGAGCATGTGCGGGTTCTGCAAACCCACCTTTGCCGACACGCACAGGCACCACTCGCACTGTTGTGATAGACTTTGCTTAAAACTCCGTATTACGTAGTCTTAGCCCAACATACTTACACGTTTTAGGATTTGGAGATTTCCCCCAAAAACCTTAGAAAGAGAAACAAACTAAACCAAGCGGAGAAAGCCGGGGGCAGGGGCAGGGGCGGGGGGGGGGGGGTGGTGCGCTGCAGTCTGGAGCACAGGAGGGGATGTCCTTTCACCTCTGAAAATAGGCTCGCTTACATTTCCTTCCTTCCTTAGCTGCTCCGTTCCTCTGACTTCAAAATACAAATACAGATTTGATTTCACGGCGCTTTATGCTTCTGGGATTGCCAAAGTGTTCCTCCGCTGGCTTCCAGCATCTCACTTCTGGAAACCTTTCTATAGTTTCAGCAACACTGCCTGATGATTGATGACTATTTTGTGAGTGCTATCAGTTTACTATTTTAACCAATATATCATAAATCAGGAAGAGGGATGCTGGGTCCAAATGGAGAGTGTAGCTTTCACTCATTACCTGGGAGGATTATAGCCATTTCATAAAATCCATTATCTAGGGAAAGGATCCTATTGGCGGGGGCCAGCAAAATTCATTTCATGCTTCAAAAGTTTGTGATGGGGCTGGCTAGAAAAAAAAAAACTAAATTGTTTGGAAGGTGGGGATCATGATTTGTTTAAAAACCACAAATGGCCAAGACTGAGCTGTGTCCATTATACCCAAATGGCACTTCGTACTCAAATGCTGAGGCACCGTCAGTCCCAGGGCCCAGCCCCCTGACCACAGCCGTCCCAAGTCTCACCAACAGCCTGACAGAGCAGGAAGTGCTGCTCCCTCCCTGCCCCCACTCCAGTCCAGGCCAGGGTCATGTCTTCTAGGCCCGGTCGTGGTCCCCTCCATGGCCTCCAGTCCTGTCTCAACATGGCGGCTAGAGGGGTTTTCCTACACTACCACCTGGCCGTGTCCTTCCTGCTGCTCCGAGGATGCCTACGACATCAGGTGGCCCGTCTCCTTGCCCCTCACCAGTCCTGGGGTTGTGACTTCTCTCCCCCACACCCCCCACCTCCAGAGGATGCCCATACCCTGCTTCCTCTGTCAGGAATGGCTTCTCCTCCAGAATCCAGGGGAGGGCCCTCCCAGCTGACAGCTGCTGTTGCCCTATGATCTACTACTTGAGGGTTTCCAGCCATTTCTCCTTTAGCACGGTCACTCTGATTTGATTTGTGGTCGCTGTCCCCGTTTCCCCAAGGCAGCCACCAGGAAGACCTTACCTCCTGACCTAACTTTGTTTCCAACTGGTGAAAGGAAAATACCAATGTCTGAGGAACCAGTCCCGGCAAGGCAGGGGGTTGAGGGGGGCCTCCCTCCCTGCCTGTCCTTCTCCTGAGACTGTTTGTCTAGCCAGGTAGCAGTTTACAAGGCCTTAGGGGCAGCACCACCCCACTGGGACAAGTCCCCTCGCTTTTAGAGCCCCAGGCGTCCCCTGAAGGCCAGGCCAAGCAAGGGCTTCTGGGAAGCCCAAAGAAGGAAGAATCTAAAAGATGTTTTACAAAAAGGGCAGGAGGAAAGAGGAGGGATGATGAAGAAAAGTGTCTTCCAGATTTTGCCAAGCCTCTAGAACATTCTTTTTGAGTATGACTTTGTTTCCTTCTCTCCTGAAAGCAACGTTCCCCCAATTCATTCCTCATGTGAAAACAGCACCTTCCCCAGGGAAGCTCAGATTTAACACACACGTGTTCCTCAGAGCTGAGGCTCCGCAGACAATAAAGATTCTTGTCTTCGAGTCCTCCTGGCTGCTAAGACCACCGGGAATTGAGGCGGTGTAGACTGAGCTCTCAGAAGCTGGGCTTTGCCATGTTTCAGAAGAAACTCGCAGTTCAAAGTTCTGGCTGGCACCCCAAGAGTTTGAGGGGCCAGGAGTAGTGCGTCTGTCGGGAGCGGGGAGCAGGGGAAGACAACGCTTGTGGCCAAGGATGTGAATTCTCTCACCGCCCGCCCCCCCCCCCCCTCCAACCCCATCAGTCCCCATCCGGCAGCCTGAGTCACTTAACTTTCCTCCAGTTCTGTCCTTAGGGTCCAGGGTCCTCCCCTCCCTCCTCCCCTGCCCTCCCTGCTGTGACCACCAGCTCCCTTCCCCACCGCGCACCGCCCCTCCCTCCCTCCCTCCCAGCCGAGCCCCTGCCTCTGGAGCTGCAAACTTGGAGCGCAGCGGACTCGGACTCGGGGAAGGCGCGGGGAGCAGAAAGCGCAGGCCAGGCCTGTGCAGACAAGCGCGGCTGTCTCCTCATTTCCACTTGAAGCGTGGCAGGAAAGCTACCTTTCTCCTTCAACTTACCCTGCGTGGCCGGGAGGGAGGAGGGACCCCGCCTGATGGGGCGGCAGTGCTGGGAGGGCACCGGTCTGGAGGCCGCCGAGAGCCGTGGGATGGAGCGGCGGGAGGGAACATCAAGTGGCCGCCGGGAGGGAGGGGGCGGGCGGGAGGTGGGGCCGCATGAATCATTTATGACCGGGCGGCGGAGGGTTTCGGAAACGCTCTCTCCCTCGCTCACTAATGTAAAGGCTGGGGATCTGGCTGCGGCTGCTGGGCAGTAAACCTTCTTGCTGGGAGAAGCGGCCCAACTGCTTGTCCTCCAGGGTAGGGGCTGTCCCGGGGAGAGGGTCCAAAGCCTGGGTAACCGTGGTGCCCCGAGCTCCCAGCTCTGCAGCCCCAAAAGAGGGCCAGGGTGGGACCTTAGGGACATCTGGACCTGAGGGTCTGCTGGGTAAGATGGGGAAATTGAGGCCCACAGCGGGGAGGGTGACCTGTACAAGGTACACTGTGAGGCTGTGAAAAAGACATAACTGCCCCCCCCCCTTCACAGCCCCTCCCCACTATCTCCTGCCTCTTCTGGAAGATTACCTGGTTCCCTCTGCAGCTCCTTGCAGACACTGAGGGCCACAAAACGAGGGAGCAGAGTCCCCGCAAGCAGGGTGGCCCCTCACACGCAGGGGTCACAAGAGGACCTGACTCCATCCCCAACAAGCTGAAATGACGCTAATTGAGTTTCAGTCTTCTGAATGTGGAATCCTTTTCGGGCTGCGGAAAACCACTCCCCACCCTTCCTTTCCCTTTCACAGAAAGGGGGGACATGGCAAGCACCCTGGGCAGGAGTTGCCATCACACAGAAGGTTGGAGCCTTCGCTGCTCGCTTTGCAGGGTGGGGGTTCACCAGGTGAGGTCTGCCAGGAGCCCTCATCCTGCTCAGTCTCCACCCTCCCGCCTCCACCCCCACTTGCCAGGTGCTGAGCCAGGAGGATAGTGTATTTTCCGCCAAAGGAGCAAGAGGAATACTGGGGTGGGGAGGGGTCAATATCATTGTCACCTTTACCACTCTCCACCCCCAGTGACATTCTGTACCCTTTTTCCCATTTGGTCTCAAGGCGTCCAGAATAGAATAGAATACGAAAGCAGACATTCATTAGGTCCCCAAAAGGGAGGTTCTGCCTTAAGTCATGGAATTAACATAAGTATAAGATGCTTGAGCTCTAACCGGGCACAGAAAGGGAGGGGGGAAGGCCTGACCTGGAGGAGGAACCAGCCACCCCCTTCCCATGCCCTGACCCACCCTGGCCCCTGGCGCTCCAAGCCCTCCCACACACACCTTCAGGAGCACAGTCTGAGGCCCTGAAAGCAAGACTGGTCTCTTACAGAGGGGGTGGAGCCTAGGGGACCCACTCCGAAGCCAGGAAGCAGCCCAGGCCTCCATGGCTTCCCTCCTTTTTCGAATGCACTGGTGCCTCCCTCGGCATAAGGAACAAGGAGTCATCAAAGTCCAGGCAGTTCTGCCCTCGGGCACAGGGTGTCAGGCTGGACTCAGCCCCCCTGCCCCTCGGCTCTCCCCTTCCTTGGAAGAGGGGTGCTGGGTCTAGGGAGAGGGTCCGACCTGCCTGCGCACACCGAGAGCGTCTGGCACAGAGCACAGGGCCAGCCCCCTGCCTAGCAGGATCCGGGTCCCCTGGATCCCAGCGTGTGAACCCCACGCACTTCCTCTGAGCTGAGTCAAGGCTGCTTCCTGAGGAGGGCAAGCTGGGGAGGAGATGGCCAAACCAGACGCTACTTGGGGAGTTGCAAAGGGGTCAGAGGTTTGTTTCAGTCGATTACACAAAGAGCTCATCCCCAAACCTCCTAAGTCAGCAAAACTAAAAAGCAGACCCCTTCTTGGGTGGTACTGCCTCAGATGGCACCACAAAGCCCACAAAAGGAAAACAAGGGAAGTGACCCAAACTTTGCCTCAGTCTCAGGGGAGCGAAGGGCCCAGGGAGGCTGGAGGCTGGCGGAACAGGGCCTCTGTCCCTGTCCTGAGGGAACCCGTGCCCAGAGTACACACTTCCCTCTTGGTGTTGAGGGCACCGCGGAATCGTGACCCTTCCAACAGGAGTCAGGCGGCAATTGTGTGGGTGGGGACAGGGGGTCACATGGAGACAGTTAGGAACCGGCCTAGCAGCTCTTTGCATGCGCATCCAGTGAGATTCCTCTCGGGTTAGGGCATGTGGCCATTCTGGAGCCTCCAAAAGTAGTACCATTACACCTTCAGGCATTCTAGAAGCTCAGGCTGCATTTATCCAGCCCTCCCCATCTCCCAGCACCCACTCCTGATATGACTCACGGAGGCAAGTGAGGGTGGCCTGAAGGGGCAGAATCCCCGACATCATCAACCTTCCCCTCGGGGCTTCCGTTCAGGGCCCAGAGTGGGGGGTATCACTGACACGGAGGAGGCTGCTTTCGGGGCCCCACAACCATCTCCAGAGACACTCCTTCCCAAGGTGTGTGCTCCTTCCATGCAGGCCTTCCCCACGCAGCCATGACTCTGAGCTCGTTCTCCTTGGCCAGGTTTGGGGGAGTTTAAACAAATCCCATCTGTGACTTACGAGTGCCCCAGAGGGAGCAAAAGCCATGCTGTGTTAATGCCTGCCACAAGGACGGGAACGTGGAGACACCCCCAGGCAACCTACCTGTCACCTCTGTCTCAGATATGCAGACACTCAGCGGTCTGCACAGAGCAGGACTCACAGGCCCAGAGGGTCATTTCAAACTGCCCGAGGAGCCCATAACAGAAACAGCAAAAGTGGGAGGCACAGCCTGGCAGTGAAACCAGCCTACCTCTGTGCTCTCTCCAGGCGGGTGCAACCTCCCAGAGTCACATTCCCCAGAAGTAGCCTCCCCACCTCCCTCCTGTGTGTGCAGGCCCCACAGCGGCCTCGAGGGTCCTCGACGGACCTCCTGTCTCCACTCTACCCTCAGAGAGCCTCCTCTGACAGGTTCTCACCCCGACACCAGCTCTCCACACCCTAGAACCTGGGCTCACCAAAATCTAGTACATGATGTCCAAATCCGGTTACTAGCCACGAATACCTACCCATTTCTTCCATCACCCCCCATATACAGGTCATTTTGTTGCCCAACTGGCCTCTACATTCACCCTAAGATGCCTGCAGGCCCACACCCTCCCTCCTGCCCTTGGCCCCTCTTCGGGCCTTCCTGGCTGGGCCACCCTGGCCTCACTCTCCTGTGGCTTATCTGTGCCTTAGAAGAACGTGGCATATCAGAGCCTTCATTTTATTCTGAATACAGGCAGTTCCCGCTTATAAATGAGCTGTGTTCTCAACGTTCCGCATTTTGTAAGCCGAAGATTTGAAACTCAAGTGTTTCTTCTAAATAATGTACTAAATAATGTATCGTGGGTAGGTTTCCAGGTTAACGTGCAGCCGAGGTGACCCATCATGTGGCTAGAATACGGCATGTTTGCAGTTAAAACCTCTATTTTGAAACTACAGCGCTTAGGAGTTAAGCAGACTGAAAGCCAGCAAGCGTTCGATTAAAACAGAACGAAGACTGGTGTGTTACTCATGTTGAGTCCCGGTGGTTGGAGCGAAGCAGAAAGTCATCGTAAAAGCAGGGCTGGCTTGTGTGTACTCTTGGGGTTGGGGGAGGGGAGGGCACGGATGGGCAGATGGTCCTGGCCGGAGCCTAAGTGGGTTGGGGGTACAGCGGGGGAGCAGGTGCCTGCCAGAGAAGTATCTGTGATAGCTCTTCTCACGGGGACTCAAAGCAAAACTGGGACTTCCCGGGTCGTCCAGTGGCCCCTCTCAACACACCAATGGGCATACTGTCTTCTCACTGGCCTGCTGACCTCATGCACGAAGACCCCTCACCAATAATAAGGCCATGTTGTGAGCGGTCTAAGCCAAGTCCTCCAACAGCCCAGCCGCGGCAAAGGCTACACGTAGGGCTCCAATCACTCTGCAGCCTGAAGAAGCAGGTAACTGTGAGCACCGATGAAAACCAAAGTTCACGCCGGGAGCTGACAGCCAGCCCCATGGCTGCTTCTGGAAGCCCTCTCTCGCATCGTACCCACAGGCAGCTGAGGGGGCCCGGAAGGCCTCTCTTTCCACTGCGTAGGGATGGATGGGAGACCGGGGCTGCCACCAGGGAGCACAAACACAATTTACCTTCTCAGCTCTAAGACGGCCTGAGCCTGCTGCCCTCTCTGAGCCGGGGCCCTCAACACTTGATCCGGATTGTTAAAACCCCCTCATTCATCACAGTCAGCACAGACACCCGTAAAGCAATGGTGAGCCAGACAGCCTGCGTCTCCTCAAAGACCTGAGAACAGGGCCTTGGCCCACCTGCCCACCTGCACGCTAAGTGCTCACAGCAGACCCATCCCAGCTGCAAAGGGATTCCAGCGCTTTCCAGCGCTCGCACCTCCGGCCAGTCGAGCCCCGGGGAGAGACAGAGACAGAGGCAGCCGGGCAGACGCTGCTCAGGACGTTTACAAACAAGGAAACAAGAGTGCTGAAATCACACGGCCAGCTTGGTGGCAAGACAGACACGAGCCTGGACTGCCAGGAGGTCCTGGAGAGCGAGGACTGCTGTGTGTCTAGCACGCGGCCTGGCACCCAGCGGCTCACTGGCAGAGTGGCAGGTGAATCGCGTCCCTCTGTGAGGAGGCATCTCCTGTGTGGGCATTTGCTCATTCCACGAACATTTAGTAGATGCCTTTGGGGCCAGAGCTCATTCCAGGTCTCCTGCTCCCTCTGTGGCTCCCCTCTCATGTAGAGTCGTGGACTCGGGGGACCTGGTTTCCCCGGGCTCACGCTGCAAGGCACAGGTAAGCAAGAGGCTTTGAAGAGCCAAAGAAAAGGGCGGAGGTGTTGGAGAGAATCAGGAAAAGTGACCATAGGAAACTCCCCAAGTGCCGCGGCCCCTAAGCTAAGGGACCATCTGGCCATCGGACGGTTTCCCTTTGCCATCACAAGCAAGTCGCTGCAGGCTTGCCTGCCCAAGGCGGGCACCTTTTGTGACTTGTTCCCTTCGGGGAGAAAGAGGCAGAAAAAAACTTGCACACGGGGCCACGTCACCCCTTCCGTGGCGGCTGCGCATCTCCGTGTTCCTCCTCCCCATCTGGGGTGGCTCGCCCCTTAGATGTATAATGAATCAGGCAGTCGCTCATTAATAAAAAATGACAAGCGATCATCTCATTGAAATCCATCGAGCTGCCAGAGCCTGCAGACACAATCCCTGCCTCGCTCTCCGATTCCTCTGTGGGCCGGCGGTAATGAGTCTGTGGGGTGCACGGGCCAGCGAGTGGCGCTTACCGTGCAGGCAGGCAAGCCACCTTTCTGCAGTGGGCGGCCCAGGGCCCGCAGCTTAGTGCCTTTTCATCTGCATTAACAAAGGAGCTCAGCTCGGCGGGGCCCCAGTTCCCCCCAAGTCAGTAAGGTAGGGGTGTCACCAGGCTGCCGAAAGCTAATCCTGCCCTTGCATCCAAAATCCACTGCATCATGTACCCAAGGGGGCCTGAGACCCAGCCAGACTTGGAGACTAAGCCATTTGGATGCTTTTTTGTCTTAAAAAGCAAGGGAGTGAGCAAAAGCACTTGGCAGGATGGATGGTACAGGGTGGTTGGTCCCCAGCCCTAGGTCTGGCACCAAGACGCCCTCCTCAGCTCCTTTCACCGGGAGCTGAATCACAGGGAAGCCAGGCCCTGGTCAAGGGAAACACCACCTCCAGGAAGCCTCCCAGGATGCTCCCACAGGCCTGCCAGTGCATTCGTTGTTTTACGCTTACTTTAGCATTTACTACATATGGGGCCCTATGTCCACTGTGCTGTTTTACAACGTTGGAGGCTGGTAGCCTTGACCGCAGACAGCCCTGGGATGGCATTCAGGCTCTGCCCCTCACAGGCTATGTGGCCTCAGGGATATCAGGGATCTGAGTTGTCTCATTTGTACAATGGGTGATGAAGCCTCTTGTGTAGAGAAGATGAAATGAGGCCACGTATTCAGAGCCTGAACCCATCACCCCATTATTGTACCATGAATGACAGCTGTCATTGCTGTAGGCACAGGTCTTGAGGCTCCTGGACCGTAAGGGCCGAGTGGTCTAGCCCTTGGCCTTGCTTGAGTCAATTACACCAGGATCACCGCTGCTGTGTGCCTCCCGCACGTGGGGGGTGCATCTGGGGCCATAATAATGAATCAGCTCCAACTGTCACGACCATCCTGGGAGGCAGGTACGGTTACCCCTACAGGACTAGAAGTGGGGTAATTCGCCCAGGGCCTCAGGGTCATGGAGCCTGACTCTGTCCTTACTGCCACGTGTCTCACACTACCGCTGTCCTTCCACTACTCTGGAGCCCTCCATGACTCCCTAGTAACAATGCAGCCGGGCCCAGGCTCCAGGATGAGCCCTGCTTGCACATACCTTTCTCGCAAGACCTTCTTCCAAGACCAACGGGTTACACCCGGGCCCCTCGCACATCTTTAACGCACTAGCTGCCTGAAATGCCCACCCCGGGGCCTTCCACATCCATCCTTGGCCACTCCTCCTTCAAAACCGGCCACCCGTCCAAAGTGCCCCGTAACCCCTCCCGGTCATGGTGACTATTGCTGAGGTCCACTCCCAGAATCCTGACAGTGGGCTGAGTCCCAGGGGAGCCCTCCGAGCTTCTATAAATAACAGTGACAGCTGCCGGAACAGAGGCAGCTCCAGGGCCTGGGCCGGGGGCTTTTGTGAATCTCAGAACCCATGATGAAGGCAGGGCAGGGAGGATGCGCCCCACGGTGCAGGCTGAGCAAGACGGGATGTGAAGTGCCAACATTCACGCAGCTCTTTGGCGGCCCTGGGAGCAAAACCATGCCTTGGAGCATCTTGTGGCGTTGAAGGAGACAGAAATTCCCGCCAACGGTTGACCGGGCCAGCCTCACGCTCACCTGTGAATCAGGAGGTAAATCTGGACGCCGCCCTGGCCCACTGCCATTGCCTCCCGCCTGGAGGACTTTAACAACACCCCCCCCCCCCCGCCCTCTCGTGTTCACCAGTCTATTCTCTGCACCACCCTTGGCCACCATGATGAGCAGACAGGGCGGGGCGAGGCTCACGTTGCTGTATGTGCTCTGGGACTGTTAGCACGTGTCCTAGGAAGTATGTACAAGTTTTCAGTAACAAAAAGGGGGATAATCTGCAGGGTTGTTGTGAGGCTTAGCTGCCTTACTCATCACTCATTCATTCATCCAACACGGCTTCCGGCTCTTGTTTCAGGCAACAGCCCGTTTCTACGAGAGGGGAAGGGGCACCAGAGGGTTCTGGTGCCAATGGCATGCAAGACCAAGGAGGGATAGAGCAGAGAGGGCTCTGGACCCCCAGGCTTCGGCTTTTGCAAGCAACTCAGAGTATGACCTCAGGGTGCGCCCCCCCCCCGCCCCCGGGCCTGAATGGCTCACCTTTAAAAAGGACAAAGGTTCCTTCCATCTCTGATGTTGCCAGATATTTGGGAGGACCCAGGGGGAGAGTCCCCGAAAATAGCAAGTAACCCGGGAGGCCTAGCCCCAGGCACCCTACTTTGGAAGACTGATGAAGAACGCCCTTGTAATGAAGCTATTAGCCAGGGTATCTTGGGGCACAGAGAGGCCACGCCCCACTCTGATGTGCCTTGGCAGAGCCTGGCACAAGCCCAAGCCTCGTGCGGAGGCAGAGCCAGGGCAGGAATGCTCCAGTCCTGCCTGAGCCTGGAACACGCCAGGAGACGGCCCATTGCAAAACCCGGGCCTCAGGAGGTGGAGTCTGCACTACATTAAGAAACACTTTCCAAATGAGATAATTATTTAATAGGTAATAAATGGAGTCAGGGAGGGGGCAGAGGGAATTCAGTCCCTGGCACTGCATGCCTTCCCCGGAGCTGAGCCTCTTACCCTCCCCTCCTAATGCCTTTTCAGCCAAGCTCACCTCCACCCCTTGCCGGCTACTGAGAACCAACCCATTGGCCACTGGGCTGCACAGAGGGCCCACAGCAAAGTGCCAGGCTGAATCCAAGCTGCCCTGTCCTCCGACAACTCAACAGCTCGTCTCTTCCCCGTCCTGCCCTAGGGACTACAGGCTCCAATAGGGAAGACAGCAGGATTCAACAAAACAAAGGTGGGGCCAGGAGAGGGCAATAGTCACAAAACTCAGAGACCGCCCATTGCTGGCCCCGAAGTCTTGTCTCCTCAGAAAGCTTCATCTAGCCCTGCCTATTTCAACTCCACAAAGTGGAGGTGGGGGTGTCAATGGAGGCAAATCTATGGACATGGGAGAGGAAGGAACAACCACATGCCAGGGACCATGTGGAGCGCCTACATGTACATTTAACTGCACAGGATGTTTGTATCTTGTTTCCTGATGAATAACGACATTGAGTCTCAGGGAGGCTAAGTGACTTGTCCAAGGTTGTCAGCCCCAGGAACCAATCCCACTCTTGCCTGGCCTCAAATTTTGCGCTCTTTCCATAGCAACAATGCTCTGCACCCCTCCTCCCCGACCCTGAACATTCGGCAGGTGCTCACTAAATGTGAATTCCCTTCCTACCTCAACCACTGCAGACAGACACAGGCAATCCCAATCTCAAAGACTTCAAGTGTCTCTAGTAAGCCTTCCCTCAGCCCTCCTCCAAGGAGAGCTCTAAGAGAGGCACAAGAGAACTAGAAGCAACCATGACTCTGAGTGGAGGGGCTTACAGGCTGAGAGTGAGTCATGAAAAGAAGTCCAATCATAAGAAAATGGTAAGGAGGGTCTGCAAGGGCCAAGAGTCATGATCAGGCCAGGAGTGTAAAAAAGAAATTAAAGAACAGTATGGGGGTAGTTGTCCACAGGGGGCTACATTGACAAGGTATGGTCTGGATGGAAATGGCTGGAACATAGTAGGGAACTGATAAAAAAAATGTTGGATAGATGGGTGGGTAGGTGGATGGATGAATGGGTGATGGGTAGGTGGAAAGATGGGTATTTAGATGGATAGATGGGTGTTTGAATAGATGGGTGGATGGATGGATGGATGGATGGATGGATGTTTGGTTGGATAGATGCATGTTTGAGTAGATGGATGGATAGGAGAGTATATGGGTGGATGTGGATGGATGGGCGGTGGATGGATGGATGGGTGATGGGTGGGTGGGTAGGAAAATGGATATTTGGATACATAGATGGATGTTTGAGTAGATGGAGGGATAGGTGGGTGGATGGGTCAGTGGGTGGATGGATGGGTGATAAGTGGATGAGTGGGTGGCTGAATAGATGGATGGATGGGTGGGTAGATGGAAGGATGGGTAGATGGGTAGGTGGGTGGATGAACGGTGAATAGATGGATGGATATTTGGGTAGACGGATGTTTGAGTAGATGGATGGATAGGTGGGTGGGTGGGAACTCTGTATCTGGGCATTTCCTCATCTTTCTATCTTCAGCATTCCTCTTCACCTCACTCCTCTTTCCTCTCTTCCACGGTTATCTCAGCTCAAGTCTTCTTGATCCTCCACAGGCAGGTGCCCACAGAGGATGGACAGTGGCTTCAAAGACTAAGACTCACCACCCTGCATGTCTTGGAATGCATCACAAAGTCTTCCACTGGTCTTCTGACTAGCGCTGTCAAAAGGCATGAAGGGATGAGCTTTTCCTCTCAGCCTTCCCCTACCCCATCTTCCACAAGCCCTCGGCCCACACCTTTATTACCTCTGCCTGCCCAGGCAGCTCCCACCTCGATAAAAATCAAAGCGCCCCCGGGCCCAGTTCAACTCAAAGAGAGCCTATTCCCTCTGGGCCTGAAAACGATCCGGGTCCACCAACGGTCCAAGTTACCCATCAGAGGCCTCTCTGGCTGGGGTTTTATCCCCCTTCCAGTCACACGAGGCTGCTTCAGATGCCCCTGAGGAATGCACTGAGACAGCCAACAGAAGCAGCCCAGGAAGATGCTGGTGGGCAGATTAATGGGAGCATGGGGACAGGGAGGTATAATGGCACAGGGCTCAGGATCTCAGTACCCTGGAGCTCAAAGCCTCCTGGGATTCTTGGTGCTGTGGGGGTGTCTTATGGGCCAGTTCCTTTACACTGCAGCTGGGCCCAGGCACTGCATAGCCTAAGGGCAGCAGAGATCCAGGGAGGGGGCAGGTCCACTTTAGAATGAGGTCCCCGACTGTCCAACTCTCTCCCTGGCCCCCCTTACTGCCCGCGGACTATCATGCTTCCTGACCGAGGAGCAGCTTTCCAAACCCTGACATACACGGGTGGCCCAAATCCCAACCTGGGGCCTGGTGGGAAAGAGCTGGAAAGGTGCAATCATGGTTCCGACTCCGGGAGGCAGCCACCAGAGCTCACCCTGGTCTCCATGTGAGATAGGTATCCTGTCAGAGGCAGGCACCCTTCCTCCCTGCACACTCCTGGCCGCCATCACGCTGGGCGCTCTGAGGAAGCAAAGGGAGCAAAGAGTGGAAGGAAGACTTCTTGTCCAGACCGGGCAGAAAAGAAGTCCGGATGGTGAGCAGGGAGAGCTCAGGCTCTGGAGTCAGCAGCCCAGGGTTGAGTTCGAATGACACGATCCTGGGTAAGTAACACACCTCCTTGAGCCTGGATTTCCCTTTCTGGAAAATGGGGACAAGCACAGTGACTTTGCTGTTATCACGAGCGCCTGCGATAAGGCGGGTCAAAGTAGGTGGTGCACAAGTGGCAGCTGTTATTGCTGTAAATAACATAATTGACTTTCCTTAATGAACTTAATAGAACGGACGCATGCCTTAATGAGAAGGGAGGTGGTCCAGCCCAGAGGGTAAGAGCAGAAGGCTGGGGTCAGACAGCCAGGTCTGGAGGCGTGGCGTTGCCACTTACTACTGGACCCCAGTCCAGTCACACCACCCCTCTGATCTCGCTTTCTTCAATTGCCCAACAGGGATCATGAGACTATTTTCTAGGAATGGGGGGGGGGGGCGCGGATGCAATAAGCAAATGCATGTAAAACACAGCCGTGCCTGGAGCCTTAAGAAATGTTAGCTCGCAGCGTTTTTATCATCTGCATCTGCCTGGGAGGCTCCAGGCCTTCTCTGGATGCTGCCTGGGTGGGAAAAGAATGGCACTCTGGGGGTGCCTTTCGCTCCCCCTCTTACCCATTCTATAAACCTGCGAGCATTGGACCATGGCCCTCGCCTGGAACCTTTGCGGACGATGACCTGGCTGGATGGACCATTTGGATAAAAAGCAAAGGGTGGCTGTGACCAGTTTCCTTGAGTGGCTCACTCGGTGGCTTGGAGAACTCCAAGGGTGAGAACAGCCACGACAGAGCAGGCCGGGAGATGCCTCCAGCCCCTCCAGCTGCTCTCAGAGGGTCTGCACAAACTCCCTCCTGTAGGACCTTCCTTGATGGGCTGCCAACTGTTTCTCTATGTGAGTTTGCCTTCCTGGTGGATTCTATGTTTTCCTCTGCTGATCTGCTGTGTTTTTTTCAATTCTGACATCAATAAACCTCCTCTCACACAAGAAAGTCAGGGTCACGCTCTTAAGGCTCCAGGATGGACTGTAAGCATTGCTTCTCCCAGCCAATGATGGGGGCTTGGCCCTGGCAGGCCCCGGACTGCCCAGCATGGGGTGAAGCCAGGGGGGGGGTCTCCAAGTGTGGTCCTAGGCCCACAGCACCAGCATCGTCTGGGACTTCTCAGACAGGAACATTTCAAGCCCCATTCCAGCCCTACTGGAATCAGAAACTCAGGGTGGAGCCAAGAAACCTGGGTTTTAACAAGCCTTCTGGGTGATTCTGAGGCACACATGAAAGTCTGAGAACCCCCGCGGCTAAGCAAACAGCAGGCATTCAAAAGCCAATTCTGGTAGATATGCCTTCCTTCTGGTTTCTTCTCGTCCTCGGATGTGTCTCAACATTAAAAATGGAACAACCCAGAACATACACAGCGGAGACACAGCTAATGGGGTGACGTGAGAAATGATCCCTAGTGTGGCTGTAGCCTGGCAGGATTCCCGAGGCTGCTCAGGGACCCTGGTTTCATCTGGGTGCCACCACCTGTGGGGGAGGAGACAACCATACACACAGCACCCCTGGGAACTCCCCAGAAGCGGGACTGTTAGGCAAATATGACCTGTCCTCCCGGCCCGCAGGAGATGCCGGGCAGCCCTTCCTGGAGGTAGGACCCAAGCGGGATCTGGAAAATGAGGATTCGCACAGACCTGTCAGGGATGCTTGCTGTTCCCGGGCCTTTGAACCCCCTGTCTTCTTTGCCTAGCATACTTCCATGCTTTGGCAAACTCCTTTTCATCCTCTGAAACTCGACTCCAGCTCTGCCTTCTCCAGGAAGCCTTCCCTGACTCTACTCTCCACCCCCTGGGCTGCCCTTTTGGCTCCCTTTGCTCTTAACCCCTACGCTATAACTGTCTACGCACTTGGTTAGGCTTTTTTCTACCAGAATGTGAGCAATCTGAGAGCAAGCATCTGTCTTACTCCCCGTTGTAGTTTCTGTACACGGTAGGCACTCAATAAATACTGCTTGAATGAAGTAGACAGAAATAGGCTCAGGGAAACCCACAGGCCAGCATAGGTGGGAAGTGCCCAAGTGTCTCTGCTGTCATGGCCAAGCTGACCCACCTTGTGGGGGCCACACATCCCCATCACCACTACCTCCAGCATCAAGCACCTGCAGCTCCCCGCACCCCACCCCGAGCCAGCTTTGCCTGGGACCATGCCACCCAGTATCCCTCACAGGTGCCAGGAGGGCAGAATCACAGCACGGGGCCCAGGAGGGGGATCCTGACCCCCGGGGCCGTGCGGAGAGGGGCTTGGCACACATGTGCAGAAAACAGGTGCCTCTCCCTCCCAATTTCAACCACATGGAAGAGCAAAATTTCTATCGGGAAAAGTAGAAAAAAACACGACAATGCCACCTTACAGGTTTTTCTCTTTTCTTCCCCTTGATGGGCAAAGGCCTAGCTACTCGACAGACTAAGAAGAGACAGCGTGTGACAGCCAGCCAGCACAGCACTGGGCCCCAGAGCTCCCACTAACCAGGCCCGGAGAGCCTCGCCTGCTCAGGACCTCTGCCAGGCCACAGGGGACTTTGCTACCCAGACCCAACGATGGAACCGAGTTACAAGTTCCTCCTCCACGGGCCCACCTCTCCTTGCAGGACCCCTCCCCACCGGGCCGCTCTCCTGCCTTCCTTCCTCCCTCTCCAGGCCTCAGGCCCTGCAGGCCTGCGTCCGTCTGCCCCCAGAAAGCGGGTGGACAGAGTCTGAGCCATCTTTCCACGCTCGGAGGGGGCACAATGCATGGCACGCGAGGGCACAGGCAGTGCTGGCCGGCTGTTCCGCTGAATGGCAAAGGCCTGCCGAGGCATACGAGGTCCTCAGTACCAGAGACGGCTCAAAGGTCCTCTCTTCACTGGGACATTTGTATCCCAAGCCAAAGGAATGAACCTGTAATGGTGGAATTCAGCCCCAAGTTGGCTGGGGAGGCAGGAGAGGTGTCTGTGGGCAGAGAAACTTTCCTCAAACCAACCAAAGAGAAGCTGCTTCCCCTGTCTGTGTTTATGGGTGGCCCTGCCTCTGGAATGCTGGCACCAGCCCCTGGTGCCATCCCTCAGAAATGCACTTGTCCCTCAGCGCTGCCTTGACTTCTTTGGCGCCCACGTGGCATTTCATCTGAGGCTGGGATGCCAGGCTCCTGTAGGGCAGCGCTTGCCAGCCCAGAGGCAAGGCAGGGTGTCAGTACCTCCCCTGGCCTGAAGCGGCCCCAGCCAGGCCCTTGGAGGAGGCTCCCGTGGATCTGTCTCTGCTGTCCATTGGCCTAGGCAGAGCAGGGGTGACCTCACACACCCCAGCCTGTCCCCTGTCAGGATTCCCTGCGGGAGTCCAAGCTCACTATTTGCCGTCAAGTCCCTTCCGTGCAGGTGAATGGCATCGAGGCTTCAGAGAGAACAATGTCTAGCCCCAGAGTGGCCAGCACTCCCTGTGGGGCCCTACGCACTCGCTCTGGGCCTGGGGCTTCTCACTCGCGGCATGAAATGCCTCCGCAGGCCCCCTCTGCCCTGCCTTCCCAGTCTTAGCTCACCCTGGAACGGACCAGTGTGGGGACGACGCTCCCCCGACCCCGGCCAGCCTGCCCCTCCCGCCGCACATCCCGCGGGCCTCTGCTTGGCATCGCCCGTCCCCAGCGGGACTCTGCAAACCCTCTTTGTAAGGCTCGCTCCATCACGGCTTTCTGCTCTCGGAGGTCACCTCCTCAGAGGTGGGTGCCACTCGCCCACACTTTTACTCTGTTTATTTCCCTGCTGGCTCCTCTCGCTGAAATTGTCTCAGGCGTGTTCGCTTGTAGACATAGGAGCTCCCTGGACGCAGGGACGACAGTGGGTTGGCCACACTGTCCACTGCTGGGGGAGCACTCGTGGCCCTCCTCCTTTTGCTCAGGGACTGGGTAAAGATGCCCATAGTGGGGCCTCTCAATCCGCCTTGACTCGCAGGTGACTTGGTGCAAGATGGGCCCCAAGGGCAGGCAGGGAGCAGGCTTGACCCATCTGTGGGTCCTCCCAGGATCTTAAAGAACCCCAGGCAAGGCCTCCTGGGCCAGGCTGCATTCCGGAGAAGCCAGGTACACACCGCAGGAGACAGTGCCCATCGGGCCTGTCCAAAAGCGAGGGCCACTCTCATTCCGCCAGCTCTGAACGCCCCTTGGACCTGCCGGCTGTGTTTTTGCCTATTTGTTTCCCCCCAAAATAAACCCAACCAGAGCAAGTAACAACTGAAAATTCCTCACTTGGGAGGCCACTCCAGCCAGAGCCTCGCCAGGCCTTGGATTCCCTGATGGTGCTCAAACCAGCGATTTCCACAGCCCATCCTGGACTTCCCCGAGTCAGCAAGTTCCCACTGCAAACCAAGGTTCGTGCACATTGTTTCATTTTAATTTTCACGATTTCTTTTGTGGCTTAAAAAAAAAAAAAACAACTAAGCAGTTCTGCATATGGTTTTTTAAAAAGTCAAACAGCGCAGAAGGGTTTCTGCTAAAAAGCAACAGTCCCCTCCCCGTGCTCTGGGGACAGCCACGTTTAATATTTTAAAACTTTTTCTACTTTTAGCTCCTCTGGTGCCTATCTGATCTATACAGGGAATCTATTAAAACGGCGTGTTTTGATGCTTTAATCCTATGAGCGCAATGTTTCTGATTTGTTAGTTATTTATACCGAGGACAACTGCGTTCACTTGAGCCTCCCTTGCCACGCAAAGTGTTGTGGGTAAGGGCACCCCTTCCTCCCAGTGTAGTGATGACCCACACTTCAGTTATTCTGACGCCTTTCCCCTGGGCCCCCCGGGCCCTCCCATCCCCAAGGTCATCTGCACTGATTCACACCCCCTCTGGGTGACTCCCTTCAGGGGTCCTAGATCTCCTTTCCCTCTTCCCCTACTTTGCATCAGAGGACGCTTAAGTAAATGTCTAAGAAGGAAGTGTGGAAGGAAACAGTTCAGAGTCCTTCCTGCTCAACTGAAAACATCCCTCAACCCTGAGTGACAGTGAGGCTGACAGTTTGATAGGGTCCCTCATACCAGCCAGGGCTTTCACGGTCTTCCCACACAGGATGCTGCTGATGAAGAGGGGCGTTTAGGGTAATCCTCCTGCCGGATGGATGGCCTGGGTTTTGTTTGTCTTTCCATTCTCTCAAAAGTTTTAGGAACATTTCTTTATCCTTGGTTATCGGAAACTTCACAAAAACATGTCCAAATGGGAATTTTCTCAAGGGCGAGGCACACTGAGGATTATTTCCATGTGAGGATTTTTGTCCTTCCGACACGGGCAATTTTCTTGTATTAATTCTTTTGTCATTTTTCTCTCACCTATTTTCTCTTTCAGTTGCTGGGACTTCCATTAGTTACATGCTCCATCACCTGCTTTAGTATTCTAGGTTTCTCCACTTTCCTCTCATATTCCTCTGCCTTTGCCTTTTGATTCTTCTTCCCATGGTATTGCCATGAGTCACCTTTTATCCTTTTGATAAACTTCTTATTTCTGCCATCATATTTTTAATCTATTTTTTTTTTGGTTCTTATTTCATAGCATCCTATTCTTGTTTTACGAATGTAATGCTTCCTTAGATTTTTCTGAAGATACCAATGGGAAGGCTATTTTTTCACCCACACTTTCATATCTTTGTGAATCTGGTTTCTTCTGGGACTATACTTTTCCCCATTGTTCATGTTGACCTTGCTCTTCCATGTAGCAGACTTCCTTTTAAATGTCAGTGAAACCTTGGATGTCCATTCATATTTAAAGATGAGAGACAAAAAAAACCTGTCTGGGAGTTCTGCATACCTGAGTGGGGCTTGTCCAGTGGAAGCTTTAGCTATTCCAGTGGGATATCCCTGCATGCCAAAATGCATGAGGCTTGGGTCTGGCCCAATATCCACGTGGCCTGCCCTGGTTACCCAAGAGAGTCTAGTTCGTGTCTCTGCAGAAGATCCCAATTATCATCATTATCACCACTGGCTTAAAAGATAAACACCCTTTACTAATCATTCTATAGAGGGGAATCCAGAGGAAGAGAGGGGTTAATTCCTAAATTTTTTAATGGTTATAAAATATACATAACATTGACCGTTTAACTACTTTTAAGCATACAGTTCCGTAATGTTAAGCACATTCACTTTCTTATACAACCATCTCTGCCATCCATCTTCCTGAACTGAAACGCCATACCCATTAAACACTAACTCCCCATTACCCCTTCCTCTTCATCCTTGGCAACCACCACGCCACTTTCCGTCTCCAGGAATGACTATTTTTGGTAACTCATATAAGTAGACTCAGAGGAGGGCTGTCTTTCCGTGACTGGCTCATTTCACTTAGCATAATGTCCTCAAGGTTCATCCATGTTGGAGCGGGTGTCAGAATTTCCTCCTTTTTTTAAGGCTGAATAATATTACATTGTGTGTGTTTACCTTATTTTGTTTATCCATTCAACCGTCACCCATTTACTCTTAAAGCGACTTCGAGTAATGTCTGATGGAGAATACAGCCCTGTCCTCGGCACATAAAGGCAGGCATGAGGCTCAGGTCTTCAGACGCAGCACCCAGCCCCTCCCCCTCCCTCTCTCCCTCTCTCTCAATGAACACCCATCAGTGAACTTCTAGACCTCTCCCCAGAAGGTGTGACCCTAGGCCCGCATCTCATTTTCCCCAGTCCCCAGATCATCAGCGTGGGTGGCCTTGACAGAGGACTAGCTATTTTTAGTGGAAACGCAGAACTGCCACCATTTTTAGCAGAAAAGGCAAAGGAGCCAAGGAGACTTCTTTCTCCTTCAACTCCTTCCTCTCCAATGTCCCCTTCCTGCCAGGTCCCTCCGCAAATTTGCCAAGAATAGGGTGAAAAATGAAAAACAGACCTAAGTCCGCTCCTCTGTCCTGAATACCCTGCCTCCACCCAAACTGAAATGAAAGGTTTCGGAGACCAGAGTCAGGGGGCCGGGTACCACCCTGCTGCTAACGCTCTGTGTGACCCTTCCAGTCCTGGACGCCAGTCCCCTGTCTGATAAGGGGCGGGGCTTCATAACTCCAGACATCACAGAATTCTTACTGGAGGAGCCCCAAGTCCCAGCTGGTGCAAGCCGGAGGCCGGGACCAGGGCCTCCCCTTCCAGGACTGTTCCCTCAGGTGGTTCAGTGAGTCCCATCCTAGAGCCAAGAAAAGCTGTTCTCCCAAGTTCAGAGGCCAGGAGCGTCAAAGCCTTGCTCAGGTGTTCACTGCGGTGCTGCCCGACAGGCTCCATCAAGACGCAGCCTGTATTATTCATGCCTTCTCCCTCCTGCCCCTGGCTTCTGAGGGAAGCCGCCACCCACTCCGCTCCTGTGGCCTGCTCTAAGCACTGCCCCCGCCTAAGCACCTGCCATTAATAAAAGATAAATAAGGAGGGCCGTGCAGGGACCGTGACATCTGCTATCCGCCTCCTCCCCCACAGTGTGGGTCTTCCCCTTTCTGGGCTTTAGAGACGCATGTGGTGGGGGAAGGGGAGTTGGCGGGGACCCAGCTGCATTCTGAGCCTCCACGCTGGGTCCTGGCCTCAGCTGGATTGAATCAACTCCCTGGCTGCAAACAGGAACCCCCACCCCTGCCCCCCACGCAGCTGAGGCAGGAACATCTGAGGACCAGAGTCTCCGGGCTCAGTCCGGGAGGGCGAGTGGCAGTTTTCAACACTGACGTGCCACCCCACCATCAGCCTCCCACCAAAGGTCTGGAGCTTGGCACACCCAGAAACACGGCCGTCACTTCCTTTATATCACCGGGAACCTCAGGGGGACCCTGCTACCTCGGCGAGCCTGGTGTCCTTGTGCTCTCTTCTCCTTGGCCATTTCCGCTTCCTCCTGATCCTCAGACCTGGAGGGCAGGGGGCCCTGGGGGGTGGGGTACATACCCCATAGCCACACCGGGCCTGTCCTGGCTCTAAGTAGTTTTGCCTCGGTGGGCTCCTCCCTCCATAAAACATATTAAAATTTCTATTTTATACACGTCTTGGTTTAAAGATGAATATAATCCAGGCTTCTGGGCTGGACTGTATTCATTCATTTTCTTCTCTTTTGAAAGAGCTGGAACATTATTGGTGGGCCCCTAACTGTACTGTGGGCCTTTGGCCCCATGCCGGCTGGGCCTAAGAGATGCCAACCCTGTTCTTGCCCGGCCCCAGGGCCAGCCTGTCCCAGGGTGGCCAATTCATGCCGGTTTGCCCAGGACTGTCCCAGGAATCCCCTCAGTCTCGGGCACACCAGGAGGGTGGGGATCCTCCCTGCCCTTCTTGTTTCAGGCCCAGAGCTCCCCAGAAGCATGGACAGCCAAGACCTAGTAACAACCACAACTGAGCAGAAGTGGGCTGGGCCCTTGCCACCGATCGGGACTCAGTGAGGAGCTGGGGAGACACAGCCCAAACCCACGTGTGCTCCAAGGCGGAGGCTGGTGGGTCAGGGCCGGGAACCAACACTTCTGGAGCGCCAGCTCTGTCTGAGGCCTGGACTGGAGGCCTGGTCCACTGTCAGTCCCCTGCATGTGCATGGCAACTTTGAGATACAGGTGAGGAAAGGCATTCCAGAGAGGTAAACTCTCACAAGCTCACTAGCTTTGAAAGGAGATGGGCTAAGGATCAAGCCTTGCCCCTCTGGTTCCAAGCCTGGCGATGGTTTTGCTTGCAAAAAAAAAAAAAAAAAAAATATCCTGCTATTCCTGCCTCTTGATCTTGCACGGTAGGGCAGCCTGGAACGGGTACCTTGGCATGACCAGGGGTGGTGGGGGACAGCCCAGGGGAGGCGCTGGCCTCTCACCGCCCCCTGCAGAAGAACGAGAACAGTGCTGGCACCTAGAACCCAGAACCCAAGGCATCTGGAGGCCGGAGGCCCGGCACCCACAAAGAGCCTGCAGCCCAGCAGATGCCAGGGCTCCCCCAGACCCCTGGCATCGGGTTTTTACAAAAACCTCTTCAGAGCCGCTCTGCCCAGCAGCCAGAACCCAACCTTTCTCTCTGCTGATGGCTGTGGCACGGAGGGTCCACAGCCCAGGACTACAGTGTAACTAGCTCGATCCAGAGACCCGGAGGAATGACCCAAATGAAGGGCTTTCAGGAAGGCAGAAGGGAGGTGAACCCACAGCAAGAAAGCAAACCGCTGACCGGGGAGAATCTCCAACGTGCACATCCCTGAAATGACAAAGCACAGGCAGGTCCAGTCCACGCTCGGGGCTGTGCCGAGGCCATTCGCCAGCCAATGTGGGAGAAAGGCAGGGTCTCCCAATGATACCCGCTCTGGAGTCAGCCAGGCCCAGATCCTGGCTCTGTCTTCAACCAGCTGTGTGATCTTAGATAGTATCACTAAGCCTCAGTCTTCCCATCTGTAAAACGGAGCGGGTTTGTTGTGAAGGTCAAATGAGCCAATCTGTGTAATATCTAGCCTGGTGCCTGGCCATTAGGAAAACCTTAGCAATAAAATCTAACATACTGTCATATAAATCCTGATGCAGCACCCGGAACCTAACGGAGGATGAGTATGTCCTAAGCGGATGATTGGCCATGGAAACCTAGGGGTCCATGCAGGTATCACTCATCTCATGATTCAGATCAGGAAGCCTAAGCTCCCAGGGTCCCCTCAAGGACCCGAGTTCATTACTGGTGGAATGGGCCAAGTCAGCACAAGAAGCCGACTGGAGCCCCCATCTGCCGTGCAGTTTCCTTTCCAGCTCTCCCAGGGAGCACTCCTCCCGTCCCGGGCCACCCAGGGCTGGGTGGGGTGCCTGAGAACGGAGACAGCCTCACCGGCCAGCTGGCAGCTGCCGTGCGTGAGCACCGGCAGAAGGTCGGGGCCAGCGTGGGCGTCCCGGGGCCTGGGCTGAGCAGCGAATGCAGCGGCACTGAGTTTTCCAGCTGCCTGAGTGAAAGCGAGCGTGCTTCCCCCCAGTGCGGTACTGCTTCCCTTGGAACAACCAAAAGACAGGCAAGACAGACCATAAGGCCTTGCGTGCTTTGTATTTCCTCATTTTTTCTCTCTTGTTCCTCCCGCCTGTCTGTGCAGGAGGCAATGCCGGGTGGGGAACGGGAGAGGGGCTAAGCATGTTCCGCACCTGGGATCACCCAGAAGCTCACAGGTGAAGGTAACCTTTTATGACACTGTGCCGGCCAAGGAGGCACCAAGGACTGTCCCCTACCCAGTGGGCTCCTGAAGGCATAACGGTCTGCTGGGATGGGGAGCCCCAGAGGGTAAATGCCTCTTTGGGTACAGATCATAACACGAAATTACCTTACCTACGTTATCTTGGTGACCAAAGACACACTGGAAGCCCACCTCCAGGGCAGAGAATATTCATGTCCTTTTAAACTAACGTCAGAACATTTGGGAGCCGGGAGGAACCGCTGAGAAAGCACAGTCAGCCTTCCCATTTTGCAGACGGGGAGAGTGAGGCTCAGAGCCGCAAAGGTTGCTCCGGGCTACACAATCAAAGGCAGGCCATCTGATTCCCCAGCCAGCATTCTCCCACTGCACCCGGTAGTGCTGTTCAGGGCTGGGGGTGGAGACCCTCCACACCTCCCCCACACCCACCGCAAAGACATAGGAAATGGGGTTTGTACCCAAGGAGGGCTGGATTCACTAGTTTAGGGAGAGTCAGTGTAACTGTCGTTTGTCGATTAGAGTGGGGGTTAGCAAACTCCAGCCCGAAGGCCGAATCCCCCTCCCCTGGTTTTATTGGAACACAGCCCCTTGTGATCAGGCACGTGCCGTCCATGTGCGTTCACACTTCACCAGCAGAGGTGAACAATCGTGAGACCATACGGATGGCCTGCAAAGACCAAAATATTTACTTGGGGCTCTTCTGTGACATCACATAGGATGGCACCACGACATCACAGACGGAGACAGACCCAGCCTGAGATCACACCGTGGGCTTTCGTAGAGCCAGGGTGCTCCTGGCTCCAAAGCTGTCTGAAGCCCTCGTACCACGAGCAAGGAACCCGCAGAACCACGGCTCTCCTAGCATTTCACCACGCGGGCTCTAATTGGGGAGGGGGTAGTCATCGTCCTTTTCTTTTTTTAATTCTTAAAATTTTTAGGGGCACGGAGTGGGGGGGGTGGTGAGAGGCGGGAGAGAGAGAGAGAGAGAGAGAGAGGGAGAGAGAGGGAGAGAGAGGGAGAGAATCTTAAGCAGGCTCCACACTCAGCACAGAGCCCTCTACGCTCAATCCTGTGACTCTGGGATCCTGACCTGAGCCGAAATCAAGACTCAGCCACTCAAGCGACTAAGCCACCCAGGTGGCCTTCATCTTCCTTTTCAGAATGAAATAGGGGACCCAACGTCTTTAAACAGTGCTTCTGATGAGCCGTGTTTGGAGTGATGTCTATTGACCACACAGTATGAACTGGGAATAAATATAGACAGATCCCACTCAGGACCTGGCGCCTCGGGTTGGTCTTGATGCCTAGGCTCCGAGTGTGCTTGGGGAGTCACGGTGAGGGGTTCAGCTCTCGACAGTGCAGCCTCATGGGCCTGGGCGTGAATCGTGCCTGTGGGACCCTGTGCAAGTTACATGACCCCAGAGCCATAGGTGTGTGTCTGTAAAATGGAGATGATGACTGGGCTACGGGGAGACGGAATGACAGAGTCCCAGCAAAGAGCTGGGGGAGGGAGGATCAGCCTGGCCCATAACCTTAGCTCAGAACATGCCATCATCTACTGTCACTGCATACTGGAATATAAGGACAACCACCGGGCCTTTAAAGGTACGTGCAGCAGCTTATCATGAAAAAGCCTGGTCTCAGATCAAAAATGAAGTTTCTGGGGCGCCTGGGTGGCTCAGTCGATGGAGCAGACGACTTCGGCTCAGGTCATGATCTCGCGGTCCGTGGGTTCGAGCCCCACGTTGGGCTCTGTGCTGACAGCTCAGAGCCTGGAGCCTGTTTCGGATTCTGTGTCTCCCTCTCTCTGACCCTCCCCTGTTCATGCTCTGTCTCTCCCTGTCTCAAAAATAAATAAAACGTTAAAAAAACAATTAAAAATAAAAAAAGCTCCTTTGCTATTAAAAAAAAAAAAAGAAAATGAAGTTTCTACCAAATTTGAGACTCATGGTACCTTACTCTCCTACATCCCATCTTAAACTTGGTGAGCCAACTTTTACAATGTGGTGAATGATTCCTCAGCCAGATTTCTGTCTCAACCACTGAAAGTCTAATGAAACAGCTCTCCTGGGATGTGTTCGTTTAGAAAACAATTAGAAAACCCTTTTTTGAATTCATTTGCAGATAATCTATGAAGCCGACAAAACTACTTCCTCTATGCCTTCTACTGCCTGTAGTCTCTGAAGCATAAGTATTTCCTTTTGCTCATTCGGAAACTAGACATCTGTGGATGAGGGTCTCAGGAAAATCCCTCTAACTATCGGGTCAGCACCTATTCCAGAAGCCAGCCCACCCCATGTCAGGTGGTGTCAACCTAGACCCCCTTCCCGTACCCCTTCCAATACCAGAAGCTCCCCGTGAGCTGAGTTCTGTACCTTGCAAATATGTTCTCAAGGTGTCGAGTAACTCAAGTGCAAGGCGATTTCTTGCAGCATTGTTTGGAAATAGCAAAAGATTGGAAATCTAAATATCTATCAGAGAGGGACTTGTTAAATAAATTATGATCCGTCCATAGAACGGAATACCAAACAGCCATAAAAACAAATAAAGAAGCGCTCCAGGTCTGATATGGACCAATTTCCAAGATACATTGTCAAGCCAAAATAGCAAGATGCCGACAATTGCATTAAAAAACATATATGTGTATGCATGGGTATAAATTTATAGATACGCACACATATATAAATATTCACAAATGTATATATATTATTTACGTGTATACATCTGGAATCTCCTGCAAAGGATATGTAGGAAACTGGTGACATTGGTTGCCTCCAGGGAGGGAAACCAGTTGGCTGGCTGGAAGACAGGTCCGGGAGGGAGATTTTTTACTTTGGTAACTATTGAAATTTGAATCGTGAAAAGTCACACTGTTTATAATAATCAAATAAATAACAAAAAGCAAAATATCTCCAACTGTCCCCCATAAAAGGGTGAAATGGAGCAGGGAAGAAGCGACTATATTTATCTTTCCCAGGCTGGACCGGCACACTCTCCCTCCTGACTTGATTTGTCACGAACCTCCTCCCCGCCCAGGACGTGGAGACCCCACTGGCCCTTTGGTTGGCACTTCAAGCATGCCTCTCTGCAGAGGAGGATGGCAATGCCCAGCACCGCCCCCCCATCACCACCACATCGTGGACAGGCCAGGAGGCAAGTCCAGTCCTTCCCTGGCTTTCTAGCGCCTGGTACACCAAAGGTAATGAAGAAACGTGTTCAACAGGGCACACAGCACATGCTCTGTGAATACTGTCTGGATGAATGAAGACGAAGAGGAAATTCAGGAAGGGCTCATCAAGAAATCAGCATTCCTGACTTAAGTTCACCTTAAGCCCCTGGCTTTGCTGTTGGGGAATCACTGTCACCAAGATATTAGTTTGTAGATAAGGATGCACTCTCAGGATGGTCAGGTGATCCGTGAGCCTGTCTCAGCACGGCAGCGGGACAGGCGGCCCAGCACGAGGTGGCAAGGAGATGAAACGAACCCTCCCATCTCTCCACCAGGCCCCATCAAAACCCCAAACCCTGGGCCTTGGTGTGGTGTGTAGGAACCTTGGTCCCCATCCAAGAAGGCTTAGTCAGTCAGCGACGTAGCCGGTGGGTTTGGGAATAAGGCAGACGCCAAGGATTTCCTCTCTTGAAAACCGACCACTTCATGGGTCTTTTGCCTGGAGTGGATAATAACTACAGCTCTTTCCCAGAATATGGGTTTCTTTCCCCATCGACCTCGTCTTCTACCTTTAATTTTGTGTATGAAAAACAACAGCACAGGGACCTGACAAGGTGAGTGTAAAGTTGTCCTGCTCAATAAATACAATATTTATTTAGGTTCACACTTGAGCTGGCAAGAAGAGAAAGACCGTGGGGTGGAGGGGGAGGGGGAGGCAGAAAGCCAAGAGGGAAACTGAGACCAAAGCAGGAGGAGGCAGGTACCCAGGGGATCGGCGGCATTGCTGTCCCCTGGTGGTCCCGTTCCAGTGACCCATGCATGGGGACGGTGGGTGCAGGACCTGGAGCCCGTAAAGGATGAGAAGTGGGAACTGAGACCCCCGTGTGCAGTCAAGACCACTGGGGGGCTACAGTTTGGTAAAAGGATGGACACTCTTCTGTTCCCACTGGCACAGGGACCCGACAAGAACGCCTGGGTACTTACACTTCTGCCTGGGAAGTGGGTGAAGACATCCCCTCTGAGTGTTTGTAACAACCTGCCTGCCTTCTCATTGGGGGAGGGTTCAAGTTTACAGTCCCCAGAGGGTCCAGGAACCCCTGCACTGTGGAAAGAATACAAACTCGTTCCCACACCTGTGCTATGGCTGAGGAACCCGGCAGAGTCATAAAGAAAACCACCATGGAGGGAGACAGCCTCAATTCTGGCCACACTGGTTTCCTACAGATATATCTCTATCCACAGTCCAAAACGTACCCACACACGCGCACACACACACACACACACACACACACACACACACACTCACACACACACACACACACCCATGAGCAAAAGTCCGCAGATACCACAAAGAACATCAAAGTCAGCTTCAGAGAGGATGAGTGAACAGGTAACAGACAGACAAGAAAGATGGATAGCATGAAAAAGTTGAAGAGACCTGGAAGATAGTCGAGAAAGTTGCATGAAGATAGTTCCAGGAGAGACCAGACACGAGAGGGAAAGGCACAGCTTGAAAAGATGGTGAATGCCAGATTTTCCAAAACTGAAGACAGATTAAGATCTTAAAAATAATAAAATTGCGGGACACCTGGGTGGCTCGCTCGGTTGAGCATCTGACTCTTGATTTCGGCTCAGGTTTTGTGGGTTCAAGCCCTGCGTGGGGTTCCACGCTGACAGTGCAGAGTCTGCTTGGGATTCTCTCCCCTTCTCTCTCTCTCTGCCCCTCCCCTGCTTGCTCTCCCTCTCTCTCAAAAAGAAATTTTTAAAAAATAATTACAATAAAAAATAATTATAGTAAAAAATAATTACAATAAAATTGTATCAGGACTGTTGGCATATACTTGAAGCAGACATGGACGTATGCTGATGCCAGGGACAGTAGAAAGTGGAAGGAAGAAAATCAATCACCCAGGTGCCCAACTCCCAGAACTGGGACAGGAACTGGGACAAGAACAGCCACCCAAACCTAAAAGAAGAGTAAGGAGACAGGCTAGAAATCTGTGAGGAAAGAAACAAAGTAACAAGAAGCCATGAAGGAATCCCAAAGACTAAGAAAGCCATCTAACCTCTGTAAAGACCAATAGAAACATGGAGAAGGCAGAAACAGACATGGACGGGAATAGAGGACCTAAGTACAAACACTGCCAATACATTCTATACCAGGAGAAACAGATACATTCCGAAGGAGAGAGAAATTGATTGACTTCATGAAAGACAACTCAGAAAGAAACAGGAAATTAGAAATACCCCTAACTGTTAAACGAACTGAATTAGTAGTTGAAAAAGAAAAAAAAAAAAAAAAACAAAAAACCTCTAACAAACAAACAAAACCAAACCAGGCTGAGGCAGTTTTATAGTTTGGATTTTTCCAAACCTTCAAGGGATAGATAATTCTTAACATATATGCAGGGATCTCAAGACAATCCTTAACGTATATTTGACATATATGAATGTGATACACAGATATGTACATATTTGCATGTATACGTTTGTAAGTATATGTAACATACAGATATGTTGATGGATACAAATATTTCAAGATAATCCATAACATACACAAACATCTGAATATTTGAGATGAGGATCCCTTCCTCCATGTTATGAAGCTACTCTGGTGAATACTTACTTCCACTAAACAGAGACAGAAGGAAAGTGTATTTATAGGCTGACCTCACTGCTGAACATAGTTTCAAATGTCTTAATGTAAACTCAGGGAGGTTCACCCCCAGAATCAATGATATTAAAATAAGAGAAGTGTGCTAATATAAAAACCATCCTGATCAGAGGATAAAGAAGAAATTTTATGATTATCTCATTATTTGCAAAAAAAGCACTGATAAAATTCAACAACCATTCACAATGAGGGACCCTTCACAAAATAGGAATAAAAAGGAATTTTAAACCTACTGCAGGAAATCTACCAAAAACCATTAAATATGACTCTTACGGCAAGACTTCAGAATTATTCCCTTTCAAGTAAGGAACATGAAAAGGATGCCCCACTCACCAAACTTCTGTTCGAAAATGAACTGAAGACTAACTCTGTGCTGTCCAGTACGATAACTACTCATCACTCTAAATGTGGCTGGTCCAAACTGAGATGTGCTCTATGTATAAAATACACACTGAGTTTGAAACACTAGATGAAAAAGGAATAAACTACCTCAATCATCTTTTATATTGATTGCATGTTGATGCGATAATATTTAGATATACTGGGCTAACTAAAATATATTATTACAATTAATTCTACCTATTTCGTTTTGCTTTTTAAAACACGGCCACCAGTTGGGACGCCTGGGTGGCTTAGTCGGTTGAGCGTCTGACTTCGGCCTAGGTCATGATCTCACAGTTAGTGGGTTCAAGCCCCACATCAGGCTCTGTGCTGACAGCTCAGAGCCTGGAGCCTGCTTCCGATTCTGTGTCTCCCTCTCTCTCTCTGCCCTTCCCCCACTCATGCTCGCTCTCTCTCTCTCTCTCTCTGTATCTCAAAAATAAACATTAAGAAAATTAAAAAATAAAAAAAAAAAAAGCGTGGCCACCAGAGATGTTTAAATCACACATGAGACTCACATCATATTTCTGCTGGACAGTACTGTTCCAGACAGCACAGCAAAACACTAAAGGGAAATAAAAGCTACAAGATTTGGAAAGAGAAAAAACTTTTATAATTCGTAAGTGACGTAACTATATAAAACAGCTATAAAATCTGGATGGATACACTTAATAAGATAACAGCAAGACCGATGAAGCCAGCACTAACGAATTAGAAACTGCCGTTTTTAGATATACAGAATTTAACAGATTATGACATAAATTAGAACACTCAATTAAAAGATATAAAAAGAAGCATGAAGAAAAGACCACGATCATAGGTGGGGAAAATTCAGTATGATGGCAATCTTCCCCAAATTAATCAATTCAACTCTAATCAAAATTCCAACAGGAATGTTGGATAAAGTTTATCCTAAGAATCTTATGGGAATGCAAAGGCCAGAGAAGAAACAAGGCATTTGGAAAAAGGAACAAAAGAGAGGACTTACCCTATGAGGCAGTACCCTTAACATAAAGCTATAGTAACTATGATAGTGGACCACATACATGGAAAGTCATGGGCCAGTGGAACCGAGCTGAGGCCAGGAACGGGCCTGCGTGTATAAGGGAAATTGACATGTGACCCTCTTCGCACTTAAAAAATCATTTAAAAATTAAGAAATGCAGTAACTGCTGCCAGGACAGTGCTTATCCACACGGACCAATAAAACAAAATGCGATTTCAACATCATGTCAAAGACAAGACAATTCCAGCCGGATTAAAAAACTTTGTAAATGTGCAGTCTTTGAAAGTGTGGAAGAAAACATAGGAGAATATCTTTACAGCCTTAAGATAGGGGAAAAAAAAACTTTTTTAAAAAATGTTTATTTATTTATTTATCTTGAGAGAAAGAGAGAGAGACAGAGAGAATGCACACAGGAAGGGCAGAGAGAAAGGGAAAGACAGAATCCCAAGCAGACTCTGCGCTGTGAATGCAGGGCCTGATGTGGGGCTCGATCTCACGAACTGGGAGATCATGACCTGAGCCAAAATCAAGAGTCTTGGACACTTGACAAACTGAGCCACCCAGGCGCCCCAAGAAACTCTTAAACAATACACAAATGTATTCCATAAAGGAAAGGAATGATACATCGATTATGTTACAATGCACAACTTCTGCCCAGTAAACCATACCGTAAGGTAAACAAAGATAATGGTTAACCAAAGACTGGGAGAAATTATTTATTAACATATCTAAACAATACATGATTAGTATACTTGAAAAAGTTTTAGGAAGAAAGCACTCAGCAGAAAGTTGAGCAAAGGCAAAGAACAGGCCAACCAAGAGACAAGAAACCAAAATGTCCCATACACAAATGAGAGGGCGCAGATTAAAATAAGGTCATTCCTAATTATTAGACCGCCCTGCAAAATTTAAGTCTAATAATACAAATCACTGTTTGAAAAGTGGGGGTAAATTTGTCCAGCCACTGTGGAGATCAGTTTGACAGTATCTAATAAAGCTGGAAACATACATGCCTCACAACCCACAATTCCACTCCTGTCGCTTTCAAACTCTTCCTATAGGCAGAGACATTTTACACTGCAATGCTGTCCACAGGTGCAGGAGCATGTACACACACACACACACACACACACACACACACACGTACACAGGCGCACACACAATTTTACCTCGACTTCCTGCAATGCACTGTGCTATTGTCTACTTCATCTTGCCAAATGCTGTTTGTTACCCGCAAAATGGATTGCATAAGCCTCCCCCCATCCTCTCTCCCGCCCCTTGCCCCCCTGAAGAACTCCTTGTACATGTACACAAAGAGACATGCACCATCCATTGCAACAATGTTTGCCCTATTAAAAAAACGCAAACAGCCTAAATAATCTCCATAGGGAAGTAGACAAGTGGGTTGTGGAATATTCATTCATTGTGGGGTACACAGGGCTTTTGAGGGGCAAATGAGAGCTTCTGGCAGTGATGTGGATACATCTCAAACACATGATTTTATGTGCAAGAAAAAAATATATCTGTACACACAGTAAGGCAAAATCTTAAGTTTTAAACCACTGTATGTATGTAGACAGGCACATATACAGTGAAAATGTGAAAACATGCCTGACAATGATCGACATGACATTCTCTGGGGGAAGTGGGGGGTGAGGAAGGGGATCTAAAATGATCCTGAAGTTGGGGGGAAGCCTGCTATGGGTTCTGGGTCCCTCCCACACACACACACAACAGGGACTGCTTTATCTCAGACATTGTTTACAGCTGCCAGGACACGGGAATAATACAAAGTGTTCTGACTTTTAGACCATCTGATGTTCCTTTTTGAATTCTCTGCAACGTGCATTCCCTATTCTCTGCACCCGGAGCAGACCGGCTCCCACCCTGATGAGCAGCTGATCAGAAACTAGGGCCAAAAAATGTTAAGCTGTATGCCTATTGGTTACACCTTTTTTGTGTGCTTAAAATATATACATACATTTTATACATACATATACTATACATTTTCCAAAGACAGGATAAGGTGCTTGCAGACCCCCAGTACACGGAAAGTCAAGAAAGTCAAGACAGCCTGGAGCCTGCCTAGCTAGGGCCTGGGAGGCCTTGGCTGACACTTCATGGGGAAGCCCAGCAGGCAGGCCTGCCCAGAACAGCCATCTGAATGTTGCAACAAATTCCTAAGACAGCAGTACTCAAAGATAACATGTGACCTGCTCCTGCTGAAGCCTCATGTTGCTGGGGGCAGTCAGGTACTGCTGGGCAGCTCTGTGAGATTCTGCCTTTCCGGCCTCCTCCTCTTCGTCTGATAAACGGGTACAGTGCTGGCTCCCCTATCTCAGAGGCGGAGAGCGGATCAAACGGACAATGCACGGGAAAGGGAGAATGTGCTCTCATGGAGCGCCTGAGTTTGGCTGCTGCTGGCCAGAGAGGCCTCAGGCCGGTCCAGAGGAGGGGGTGTGGCCAGACCCGGGACCTGCCAACCGTCGCTGAGGAGAGACACTGGATACACCAGGCACGTTTCTTGATTCCCTTTCACCCCAAGCCTGCATGGCTGGGAGCATTATCTCCATTACTGACGGGGAAACCGGATGCTGGAAGTCATTTTCTCAGGCAACACATGCCACAGCTACTACTTGAACCTGGCCTTCCAGTTCTGACTCTGGGCCAGGACCCTTTCACTCGGCCAAAGCCACCGTCCAACTCACTTGCGCCACCCCCCAAATCCTGGCCTCCGCCTTCCCCTCTTCAAAGAGGTTTGTTTCTCATTCGTACGGCATGTTTATCAAAAACCACAATCAGGGGCTCCCGGGTGGCTCAGCCGCTTAAGCTTTGGAGCCTTGGTTTTAGCTCAGGCCATAATCTCAGTTTGTGAGTTCGAGGCCCGTGTCAGGCTCTGCACAGCATGGAGCCTGCTTGGGATTCTCTCTCTCTGCCCCTCCCCTTGCTCTCTCCATCTCTCCTGAAATAAACAAATAGCCTTGAAAAAAATTAAATGAAATTAAATTAAAAAACCACCATCACTCCATCAGAATCGTAACATTTGTTCCAAAATGTCTGCCTGGTCACAACGGCACCCAAGCACACATAACACCAGTGGAAAACAAGCTGAACGCCAGCGTGGGATTAAAGGAAACCTGGGACACAGAGTCACTGAAATGACCCTATGAGGACTGCACGGCAAGGTGCTTCCTGATACATGATCTCCCAGAGCTGGACAGCAGGACAACGTCGGCACAGTGCCTCACATAGGATCCCCTATAGAAAACTGACGGTGACTTATACACCTGGTAGCAAAGGCTGCAGGGCAAGGGACAGAGTCACTGGAACGGTGTGCCAAGGGGGCCAGAAAAAAGTCTGTGAGCAAAAGCGTCTGCAGAGATCTGGACCCTGCCCCGTGGCCCCTCGTTATCTATATTAACTATTTTCTTATTTTCTGTCTTCTGGGCGCTCTGGCATTCGGGGCCTCACTGCAGATTTCTCCTTCTAGGGCTAGTCAGGCCGCTCTTAAAGAGAGCCAAGGGCTCGCAGGGCAGTGCTTTTCCTGTGCAAACCAACCAATCCAGAGCCCAGACCCCACCACCTCTCTGCGATGATCCCCGCCCCCCGGAAGGGCAGGTGCCAGGCTGGGAGGCAGGGGAGGGATCGCGCTACACCCCAGAGCCCGCTGAAATTCTTTGAACCAGCCAATCCTAACCCTGCTTAGCTCACCTTGCCTTGCCCGTTCCTCCCCACGAAAACCACAATCAAGGCTCGCGCCCATGTTCTCCCCTGGCTCCTGCCTGCTGGCCAAACTGCACCCCCATATGGTATGGCGCGCCTCCCGTTCCTCTTCCAGTTTGTCTCAAACTATCTCTCTCGTGACCGTTGTTTCCCGTCTGTTAGGCTCATCATACCTGAATAATAATAAAATCCACATTTTTAAACACGATTGGGCATTATGCAGAGGATCTGGGCGTGATGGGGGGACGGGGGGGGTGGCCAACACCCCCAGGCTGTGCAGCGGCATTCTTGGGTCACTTCAAAACCAGCCAACACACAGTTGACTTCAGCCAAGCCAGACGAGCCAACTACAGACTCCCTATGTGCTACTTCTGACTTTTAAGAACGGCACCGAGATGACTTTGGAAGGCGGGAGGATTGGCTTCCAGCTGAATTTTAAACCTCGGTTTGTGGATGCCGCTGAAAGCGAATCTCAAATTCAAATGCCGAGTGTCCCGAAATGGCCTGCATGTTTCCCAGCTGCCAATGAGGAGGTTCGGGGAACGGAAGGATCCTCCCAGCCCAGGGGCCTTGGTGGTCCTGAGTTCCCCATTTGGTGACCAGCAAGTGGGGTGGAGGGAGGTGAGTCCTGCGATGGGAGGCAGCTGCTGGACACTGAACACAAGACTCCAACAAAAGACGTCAAGGTGGGGGGACAAGGCTTCCAATCAATCCCCAAGACAGCCCTGCCGAGGCAGCCTGACCGTCTGGTTCTGCAGATGGGGACGCGGGTCTCATGGAGGTACAGTGACTTACCCAAGGTCACCCTGCTAGGACACAGCAGAGCCTCTCAGGTGACCTGGTTCCTGAGTCCACACCGCCACATCACAGCCAGTCTTTTCCAGCTGTCCTCATCTTTCCAGAGAGTTAGGACGTGGAGCTTCAGGACCCCCTAACCTGCCTCCCGCCACCCCGTGGAGGACCCCTCCTCCTGGCCTTCCGCTACCTAACACAACCCGCGTGTCCTCCCAAGGGCACGGCAGTCTGGGGCTCGGAGACTGAAGTGACCAGCCCAGGTCATACGCCCAGGAGGGACAGAACTGCCCTCCAGTCTGGCTCCTGCTACCTTTAGAAAGTTGTTTACTTTCCAACTGCCTGAACGTACTGCAGCGGTCACAGCCAGGTGTGCCCCAAGGCCGAGCTGCTCAGAAGGGGCTAGAACCAGAAGGTGCCCCTCCCAGGGCAGACACGAAAGCCATCCCCACAGAACCAAGTTTCTGCGTGGACACAGAATGCCCCGAGTGCTCTGTCTGTCCCCGAGTGCCCTGGTGGAGAAGGCACCGGAGGCTTGCCTTTGCAGCGCCTACAGCGCTCACCGCCCCCGGCACGTGGGCTCCATCAGCCATTTGGAGGAGAGCATGCCTTGGAGCCACGAGCACCCCACTCTGAGCTAGGTGGGCATGGCTCCCCTAGCCAAGCACTGGCTCCCCATCGCCAAGCAAACAGCACACTGTGTTTCCTGCGGGTGGAGAGAAGCAAGCGAGAACTCCCTGTGGTGCCTGTATGCGGTAACCATCCTCTCCCAGGTGCCACGGCAGGTGCAGCCCAGGGCAGGTCCACCCCGCGGGCCACGTCATGGGCTGACGTTGGGCAATAATATTCACGACTTCTCGACACTAGCAGCGTGGTCGTTCCTCTTGCCATGAGCAGGCCCTTGATGAGCGTGGCCTCGTCTGACCGCACAGCAGCCCTGTGAGGCAGCCATCACAGTGAATCCCATAGACAAACGCAGACACCGGCCCGGAGAAGTTCAGGGATGTGGCAAGTGTCTGAGCAGGGTTCAGGTCTGGGCTCCCAGCCCCGAGAGCACGCACCGCCTCCCTTTCCAACCCTCTTGCCATCACTCCAAAGTGGGACAGTGGGGGTGCCTGGGTGGCTCGGCCCGTGAAGTGCATGATTTCGGCTCAGGTCATGATCTCACGATTCGTGAGTTCGAGCCCCGCGTCGGGCTCTGTGCTGACAGCTGGGAGCCTGGAGCCTGCTTCGGATTCTGTGCCTCCCTCTCTCTGCCCCTTACCCGCTCACACTCTGTCTCTCTGTCTCTCTGTCTCTCTCTCTCTCAAAAATAAATAAACATTAACAAAATTTTTAATAAAATAAAATGGGACAATGTACCATCAGGGGCTATGAAAATCACATATATGTACGCTCTTTTCACAGGTTTGATGCTCATAGGTGCACACTGAAAATGCCCTCAGAACAGAAACTAATATTCTGCTCAACATCCCCTGACCGAAAAAAAAAGGAATATAAAGGACTCCGAGCCAAGCCTTTCCTCCCTGGGTATTAGCCTGTCTGGCTTATGATGGAAAGAGCCTTTCTGCCAGGAAAACCCTGGTGCTCCCCTGGCCTGGGGGGGGGGGGCCTCCTGGTAGGCACTATGGCCGCCCTGGGCACCTGTCCCCACGCTGCAGGGGTCAGTGCCCCTTGAGGGGTTACCTTGGAGGACCACCAGCCAACTGCCCAATTGAATCAATAATCAGGGCCCAGATTGAAAGCCCTTGGGGGGACTTCAAGTCCCCTCCAGAGGCCCGGCAGAGGGTGGGCTAGGCATGGCGACGGGGCCCAGCTCTAGCCAGGACGGCCCTCAGTGTGCAGAGACAGAGAATGGGGGAGAAAGACAGAGGTAGAAAGAAAAAGGATCACAGAGAAACAAAGAGACTGGACAGAAGAAAGGAGAGACAGACAGACAGACAGATACAGAGGTAGAGAGTGAGCAACACGGACAGACAGAGGGAAATACAGGGACAAGAACGGACAGAGAGAAGCAGGGTGACAGAAGGGTGACAGGCAAGCAGAGTGACAGGACTGCAGCAGTCAGGGAAGGGCAGTGGGAACGAGAGAAAGGAAGTAGAGACGGCCACCAGAGACACACAGGCAGCGCGACAGAGACAGAGATACGAGGGCCTGGCCGGGATGGTTCTGGAAGGGGAGCTCACCCACTCCCGCACGTCACGCCGTCTGAGGTGCCTGGCACTGGCCTGTCCCTTGGGAGCCCCTGGAGATGAGCCCACTGTCCCAGTCACTGTCTGTTGAACTTGGCTGGTTGGCACGGGCTTCTAGGTGCCACCACGTGGAGACCCGTGCACCACCCGCCAGGCCCTCCTATGGATGGGGGTGGGGCCCGGCAGGTGCCCCGCATGTCCGTGCACGTCTTTGTATGCATGGGCGCGTGGACCCAAACTCACATGCGTGAGCTCAGCCTTCTCCCTGCCGAACCAACACGCGAGGGCTAAGGGCGTTTTGGAGGCAGAGGGAGCTGAGCCACTAAAACACGGCAACCAGAAGGGACCCAAGACACTCCCTGATGGTGGCACTGCATGGTCCACGTGGCTGTCCCGAAGTTTCACCCAAAGCTTGCCCTCCAGGATGGCAGGTACTCGGACTGAGAACAGAGACAGGCTTGTGACCTGCCCAGGGCCTTGGGGCTGGTTAGAAAGGGCACCGCCCACCACCAGCAGACTCCCAAGCAGGTAAGAGCAAACACAGACCTCCAAACCTGCCTCCATTGTCACCCAAAGCACTTCCGCTCAAAAGCTCCTTCTCGTAAGCAAGCACGTGTGCCCAAAGGCGCACACACACACTTCACGCAACTCCCCTAAGACACGCGCCCACTGCCGGCCAAGCCCCCTTCCATCCGGGCGCCCAGCGCAGAGCTGACTCAAAGGGGCTCACTGGAACTTGGCCCCGCGCCTCGAGCCCCCAGGGTGGAGTCCCCCCAGAGGAAAGGATCCTGGCAAGCACGCAGGATCCCCAAGCCGCACAGCCCCTCATGCAACCGTCCTGGCCCTGGCTCGCCGCCCCAGCCAAGGACGTGCTTGGCAAAGGGATAGGACATCCGGCATTTTGGCGATGTGATGATTTGGTGATACTGGCCAACAGGGACAAGAGCCTCCTGAAGAACGATCACTGTGTCCGTCTGGTTTATTCCTCATACACACCTATGGGGTCAACACCGTCACCCCCGTTTAGGCCGGGGCTCATTCTACCTGCTGCGTGCCACAGAGCTGGTAAGTGGCTGGACTGAGGCCCAATCCTACCTCTGTCCACTCCCGGGGTGGTGGTCTTAATCGCTAAACTACCGTTGAGTAAACTGGCCTCGTAAAGATACAAACTGGGTCCAAAACACATTCAGAGATTCCCACAACATGGCCACCCTGTCAAACACACAGAAAGAGATAATTTACTGAACTACTAACCTGCTTTGAGGCATTCTGTTCTCCACAGACAGACACGTGTGTGACCGTGTGTGCCCATGAGTGTGTGTGTGTGTGTGTGTGTGTGTGTGTGTGTGTGTGTGAGCCTGAAGCTGTGTGTGCTGTGTGCGTCCCCTGCGAGCCCTGGGCCCCGCCTCAGCCTTGCGGGGGGCGAGGCAGACATTCGAGGGACGCTGGGAGGAATAGTGACCATGGACAATGATTTTTCAGGAGCTGGAAGCCATGGCCTCGGCAGAGAATCCATTTTAGTAACAAGAGAAGGGGAATAACGTGGCAAATTATAGTGTCTGACCAAATAAATTATTCCTTTCATTTTGCCATTTTGTTTGGAGGAGAGCTTTAAACCTCATCCCTGGGCACATTCAGCAAGTGCTTACTGAGCGGATTTGGCCGTAATTAATATGAATTTAACTTTCTTTTCTTTCCCAAGGCATGGAACTGGAGGAGAAACGGGGCAGGGCAGGCTCCTCTGGGCTGCGGGCTGGGTGAAGGTTTAATAGCTTCACAGACCTGTACGAGCTACAAGGGTAAAAGGATAAAACCTTTAATTGCTGCTTCCCAAAATAACCTCAGCCCGCCCGTAACAGGCTTCTTCTGGATTTTAATTCTTTTCACAGAGAAGGGAAAAAAGTCAGATTTGAATTTCTCAAGCCAACATATTTTCTGCAGGGTCCCGCCCTCAGCATCTGTCTGGGGTTGAGAGCCCCACATCGCGGAGCCCGGGGGGCCGGGGGTTCAGACGAGAGGCTGGCCTCACCTGGCTGTCTCAGGGCCAAGTGAATCCTTCCTCAGAGAAGCCCGGGGCCACGTCCCAGCCTGCTGTCACTTCTGTAACACAAAGGGGTGGTCGGACCAGACCCCCAAGGTCCTTTGGAGCTTTGAAAGTTCCAGAGGTCTTTGGACCTGATCCCCACTGACTTATTTTTTTAAGCATTTTCTAAAATATTTATTTTTATTTATTTTTGGGGGGAGGGGGGGTGAGGTGGGCAGAGCAGAGAGAGAGGGAGATGCAGAATCCGAAGCAGGCTCCGGGCTCTGAGCTGTCAGCACAGAGTCCGACGCGGGGCTCGAACCCACGAACCGTGAGATCATGACCTGAGCTGAAGTCGGATGCTTCACCGACTGAGCCACCCAGGTGCACCCCCACTGACTTTTAAAAAAATCATTTAATTTTGAAAGTTGTGGTAAAATTTACATAGTACAGATTTTGCCATTTTAACCATGTTTAGGCGTGTAGTTCTGTGGCATTAAGCCCATTCACACAGTTATGCATCCACCTCCAGAACTTTCCACAAACTGAAAGCTTCTCCCCATTCAGCAACAACTCGCCAGTTCCCTCTCCCCCGGGCCCTGGCAACCACCATTCTACTTTCTGTCTCTGAGTTTGACTACTCTGGGTACCTCATATAAGTGCAATCACACAGTATTTGTCTTTTTGTGACTGGCTCACTTCACTTAGCTTATCACTAGGTGATAGTGTCCTCAAGGTCCATTCATGTGGTAGCGTGTGTTAGAATTTCCTTGCTTTTTAAGGATGAAGTATACACCTTTGTATGTATATACAACATTTTGCTTCTCCGTTCATAGGTCGGTGGACACTCAGATTGCTTCCGTATTTTGGCCGCTGTGAATAATGCTGCTGGGAACATGGGTGTGCCAGTATCTCTTCAAGACCCCGTTTTCCATTCCTTGGGGAACACCAGAAGTGGGATTGCAGGATCATATGGCAATTCGATGCTTAACTTTTTGAGGAACCGCCATACTGTTTCCCGTGGTGGCTGCACTATCTTGCATTCCCACCAGCTGTGTTCAAGGTTTCCAGTGTCTCCACATCCTTACCAACACTTGTTACAATTTGTGTTTCTTTGAGAATGGACATCCTAGTGGCTGTGAGTCCCCATTGACTCTTCATCACCAGCTTGGACGCAAGCAGAGGACCTCTCTCAGGTGGGCTGGGTTCAGGAAGTATTGGCAGAAGCTTGCATTGGGCCACTCCACCCTGAAAGAAGACGGCAACGGGGCCAGGACACCTCTGCCACAGGTTTGCGTTGCTGGGCTGGCTCCAGGTGAGTCCCTGAAGCACTCAATTGATCACCGATTCACTCAACAACCATTTGTTATGCACAGAGACAGGTGCTGTTCTGGGAACTAGGGACACACAACGGTCCCTCATGGACTCAAGATGAGAAAGCAAGATGATAGGAGCTCCACTTGTCCTGGGATCCCATGGTCCATGAGACTGAAGAGTGGGGAGATGTAACCTGAAGAGAAATCTTCGTGAAGAATGTGCCCAGCAGTTGAAGGGAGGGCAGAGGAAACTGGGAAAGGCTGCCTGGGTTGATCTGAAATGGGTTCCAAAGGTTATCACTGGGGACGACAATTACAGAAAGACATAACTGCCTGATTCTCAAATCACTCCGCTGGGGGACATGCGGTGGAGAGGTTATACAGGCTTTGAAATCCGACAGAAGTGGGTCCAGATGCCCCTCTCTCACCTGTGTGAGCCGGGGCTCCTGGTCTCTCTGGGTCTCAGGTCCTTAACCTGTAAGATCGGAATATAGGAGATCCCCACCTTTTGCCGGGGGTTAGAGGATAAAGACTGTAGGTGAGATTAAAAACACTCCAAGGGGCGCCTGGGTGGCGCAGTCGGTTAAGCATCCGACTTCAGCCAGGTGACGATCTCGCGGTCCGTGAGTTCGAGCCCCGTGTCAGGCTCTGGGCTGATGGCTCAGAGCCTGGAGCCTGTTTCTGATTCTGTGTCTCCCTCTCTCTCTGCCCCTCCCCCGTTCATGCTCTGTCTCTCTCTGTCCCAAAAATAAATAAACGTTGAAAAAAAAATTAAAAAAAATAAAATAAAATAAAAACACTCCAATAGCCCAAGTCCACCCTTGCCCACCTCAAGGGAAGCCCCACGGGGAGGGAGACCTGCTTCCTCACGAGTCCAGTTCACACGCTCCTCCGTGTAAAGACGCGTGCTGTTTCCCCGGCCCCCCGCACTCAGCCAAGAAGCAACAGAGGGGGCTGGCTGCGTTCAGAAGCCCGTGCATGAAAACTTCGGGTGCGGAACCAGCAGGAGCTGGGAGTAAAAGCTCCGGCGCAGGAACTCATGACACAGGAGGCAAAGCGAACGTGACCTGAGACCAGCAGGTGTTCACCCGCCCTCCACTTCAAGCCAGCCCTGGCACTCCCGAGCGGAGGACTCCCAGACGAGGGCACTGCTTCAGCCACACGCACGGTCTCCCCCTGTCCCGGTCTGTCCCCCTCCCCCATACAAGCTGAGTGTGCTTACTTGGGTGTGGGCAGGTGCACACCAGCCACGGTTGTCCCTCCCGCCCCGCCCCGCCCCGCTGGGCCGGCCGTAAGAGCCACAGCTGTCTCTGCACGGAGCCTGGCCCCAGCCCAAGGCTCTGCTCTGTCATAACAAAGGCGGCCACCTCCCATCGTGCCCGGCAGCAAAGGCCTGTGGGGTTCTCACCCCCGGCATCCTGTCCCTCGCCGGACGCTGCTGGGCCACAGCGGGAGTGCAACTCTGCACCGTTGCGGCTCGTGTGGGGACGTCTGCGAACCAGCAGACACAGGAAGGAGGCGTCCCTGTGATCCGCCGCCTGGTCATCCAAACATCTCCTGGCCGGCCAGGGCCAGGCCCGGTGGACAGAACACAGCCCAGGCTCTGCCTGGTTAATGGAGGCGAGGCCCCGAGGACGGCAGGACGCGCCAGAGAAGGGCACGGGTAGGGGGGCTACGATCAAGGAAGGCTTCCCAGAGGGGGCAGGCAACAGATGAGGACACATGTGCGTGAGGGCTGAAGTAACCACATGGCTCTTCTCAGGTCAGAGGCGTCTTAACTGTGAGGGCAGTTGAGTGGCTGCACAGGTGGACAGGCCCAGGCCCAGGCCTCGGGCTTTATCTCACAGGCCTGCATTTCTAAAACCTGAGCGAGGGGGCGCCTGGGTGGCTAAGTCGGTTAAGCGTCCGACTTCAGCTCAGGTCACGATCTCGCGGTCCGCGAGTTCGAGCCCCGCGTCGGGCTCTGGGCTGATGGCTCAGAGCCTAGAGCCTGCTTCCGATTCTGTGTCTCCCTCTCTCTCTGCCCCTCCCCCCATTCATGCTCTGTCTCTCTCTGTCTCAAAAATAAATAAACGTTAAAAAAAAAAAAATTAAAACCTGAGCGAGGAACAGATTCCTTCTAAAGGGAACAAGTTCTTTCAGACCCTGAGCAGTGGCTTAAGTTTTTCCCAAAGCCCCAAATCACACACACACACATGTGGTGCCATAGACTCCACCACGGGAAGTGCTATGCAGACAGCCCCCCAGGGGGGTGTAGCGCACAAGGGAGCGCGAGCCCTGTGGTGTCACTGTGGCTTGGACGGCAGGCTGCGGGAACACCTTAGTTCACAGCAAGGACCCCCAGGGTGGGCTCACACTCAGAAAGGCCACCTAGAACGTCTCCCGGAAGCTAGTTTGGGAGGGGCTGCTGTAGGCCTGAGGGAGGAGGGAAAGGGTTTCCAGGCAGAGAGAGAGAGTCAGGGGCGTGCTGGCCAGAGGAGAGTATTTGGAACATCACTCTGGAGCCACAGTTTCGTCATCTGTGAGCCACAGAGCTCAGGGGTGGAAGAGCCAACGCTCACAGGGGAGCCTGGGGACCACCAGCTTCCTCGGGGGACAGCCGTTTGTGTGAGGAAAGGGGCTCTATGGCCTTGGGGATGGGGTGCTGCCAGAGACACCACCCCAGAAAGCTACCTTTGAGAGAGCCAAGAGCAGTCAAGATTCACATCTGCCCACTGTCCCCATCGCCCTGCCTCTGGGCTCCAGGAAAACACAAATTATCGTTCACTCGCCTACTCCTGCCTCCTTCTCGCCCTATTCATGTCTCCCACGGGACAGCCTGCCTAACAATATACTTGGGTGTTCACATTCTCATCGTCCTTATTTGCATGCCTTATCTCCTCCCACCAGCTGTGTGACTTGGGGTAAGTGAGTTAACCTCTCTGAACCCAAGTTCCACTACTGGTTTGGCTACGCTATGGCCTCCCACTGTAATATGTTAAAGAAAAGGTCACTCCAATGTTAATCACCCAAGGTATGAACCTTTAGATTTCTGGAGTCTATAAATCAGAAAAGTCTATTTTTTCCTTTATTATGATAAAGTTAATTCAGGGCGCCTGGGTGGCTCGGCCGGTTAAGCGTCCAACTTCGACTCGGGTCATGATCTCGAGGTTCATGAGTTCGAGCCCCTCGTCGGGCTCTGTGCTGCCAGCTCGGAGCCTGGAGCCTGCTTCGGATTCTGTGTCTCCCTCTCTTTCTGTCCCTCTCCCACTCGCACGGTCTCTCTCTCTCTCTCCCTCTCAAAAATAAACATTTAAAAAAATGTTTTTTGGGGCGCCTGGGTGGCGCAGTCGGTTAAGCGTCCGACTTCAGCCAGGTCACGATCTCGCGGTCCGTGAGTTCGAGCCCCGCGTCAGGCTCTGGGCTGATGGCTCGGAGCCTGGAGCCTGTTTCCGATTCTGTGTCTCCCTCTCTCTGCCTCTCCCCCGTTCATGCTCTGTCTCTCTCTCTGTCCCAAAAATAAATAAGTGTTGAAAAAAAAAAATTTAAAAAAATGTTTTTTAATTTAAAGTTAATTCACCATCAGTTAACTCCATCAGTTAACTAACTGCCTTTGTGTACAGAAAATATGGATGTTCTGATCTGTGTATGGTTCTTATAGGAATGGGGCGAATTATATAGCAACACGGACAGCAAAGGGCCAGTACATGTGTAAAATCCTCACGTGGGCACAGATGGTGGGTACAGGGAGGAAAGCCCTCTCTTAGCCTGCACCGCTGGCATGGCCCTTTCCCTCCATGCCTGCAAGAATCCCGCTGGGCTCAGCTTCCATGCACTGGCTAAGCTCCCTGCCAGCCACTTACCCACCAACATTCCCCAGACCCTGCCCTGGGGCCTGCGTCTCCTCTCCAGAGCCCACAGCCCTGGGGGGCAAAGCAAGGACTTCTGGGAAGAAAACCGGGGAAGCGGTCTGTACCCTGCCTCCCAATTCCAAGTGTTGCACTGCCGTCCCCAGGCCACCCACTTTTGTGTGCACCCACGTCCCACGGCAGAACAGCCACAAGCGGGCAGATCAGAAGGGATGTTAAGTTATGCACGAGTCCTCCCCCGCCGGCCAGCTCACGACCAAACACTCCTTGGTGTTAAAGCAAACTTCGGCATCTACTGGCCAAGAGGTGTCCCTCTCTGCTTCTCCCATGCTTGCCCCGTGATTGGAAACTGCACCCAGAAGTGGAGGCTGATTGAATGATGGCGGGGCGGGGGGATCCTCTCTCCTCCAGCCCCCACGTAGCTCCTGTCCCTTCCCCCCACAGGATGGCTAAATTTATAGATTTGGGATTGCTGTAAATTATAATGTAATTATACTGCGCCAGGGGCAGCTTCCCACGGCAGAAATTAAAAAGCAATTCAGGTAAATGATCTTTAGCTACAGCGGAGCGTCCCTGCAGAACTCATTAAGTCCAGGGACCAAAGACAGCGTGCAGCCTGCTCCCTCAAATGCCGCCTCACCTTGGAAACACAAGGCCACGGGCGGGGGCAGGAGTAGGTCCCTCCTGGGACGCCCCGCCTGCCCGCCCTTCACCTGGCCCTCACTGCAGACTGCATACACCTGTCCGGGTATCTCCCACAACATCCTTTTGACCTGCCAGCCCTGGACCACTCTGTGGAGATGAACATTTGGGGGTACCTGCAGAAGAGCCAGGGTAAGAGGCAGAACAAAATGAGATTGGAGCGTGTTTAAAATAAAGTCGAACGGGAAATTAACCATCTTGGTTGCATTAATATCATTTCCTCTGAAGCTTTGAATTCCCAAAGCCCAGGGAGTTGCTTCTTTTGTTGTTTTGTTTTGTTTTCGCTCTTTCATTTCCTCACTTGAACCTGACACTGAAAGAGAAATGACTGCATAGAACGCAAGCCCCGGAAAGACAAGCTAACACGGGAATGATGTGAAGCGGAAGCAGAGGAGAACGTGACCGTGTTCTTCCATCCAACGTGCTTTAACAATCAGAAAAATGATAAACATGAAATTCACAAAAGCATTCCTATTAGCAGTCCTTATGACCTTCAGCCGCGTCCTGGGGTAGGGGGTGACACTGTCTCTCTTGATCATAACTGTGCCAATTATGTGACCATAATTGTACACAGGGGTCCTTATGATGGAGGCGAGGTTCGGGAGTTGGGGGGGACGTAAAGATTCGGGAGTCCTGAGGCCGACCCAGCGGCGGCTTGCTAAGGTGCTTCCAAAAGGCCATTGTGCCCACGTGCCTTGAACCGCAGCCCATATCCCTGCTGTCTCAAGCACCTACTGTATGCGGGGCGCGGCACCCGTGGCATGGTGCGGGGACCAGCGGCCTTCTGGAAGGCTGCTCTCGCCCCTCATACTTGTGTGAGAGTAACCCCCGCTGGGCACTGTTCCAAATGCTTCGCTGATGATCACTGAACCCTTGCGATAATCCATTCACATGCCAGCTGGGTGCTTTACAGATGGGACACCGAGGCCCCGAGAAGCCACACCACCGGCCCCAGGTCCTGTTCCGCTGGTCAGGGGCAGAGCAGGCACATGAACTAAGCTGGGCCTTAGCCGTAGCAGCCTCGTCACCAAGCTGAAGGCGCGGGACACAGCAACGCCTGGTGGACCAGCAGCCAGATTCCCTGAGGCCACTCTCTCCCCGGCCCCACGGAGTCGAAGCCTGAGAACACCCGCCAGGCACCATGGGGGGTGGCCCGGCCTGGAGGAGGCTGCACGTGGCCCAGCCCCTCTGCTGTCCAGCTGGGCAGTCCTGGACAGGTCACCCACCAGGAAGGAGCCGTGGCTTCCCCACCTGTAAAATGGAATCACACCTGCCTCTGGGGGTCATGGCACAGACTTAAAGTCACCTTGCAAAGGGCCAATTGGGCTAAAGCAGGAAAAGGGTCTTTTCCAAACAGCTGTTAATAGTCTAAGTCAGCCTTCCCTCCACTTAACAAGGAGGAAAAGGTGGGGGGTGGGGCAGATCGCCTGGGGTCAGGCTGCCCACTGAGAGTGCCGGTGTCTTCCTGGACCTACCCGGACCCTCTCCTCCTCCTCGTGTCCGGCCCTCAGCTGGCATCCAGGCAGACCCCACGACACAGCGGGAGGCCGGGCCTGGCGGTGGGAGGTGTGAGCCACTGGACGCCCCGGGGGGCAAAGACTGACCAGCCCCTCTGTGGGTTTGACAGCCGAGGCTAGAGTGAGGGTCCCACTTGGTCATCCTAAATGCCAGATCTACTAGTTTCTTCCACGGTAGAACTTCACTCATTACGCTGCTTGGCTGAGCCACAGGCCCACCCCTAATATGGATATTTTTCTCCCGACATGCAGTCAAAATAGGAAAACACATCACATACCAGGCCTAGTAAACGCGATCCCTGAAGACCATGAGCCAGCGAACCACCCGGCCGGCCACCCCTTGGCAATCCTCGCAACCCGCCCACCTTGCCGCGCACAGACGCCCCCAGGAAACACATCCCTGTCGAGCCTGGGCAGTAGCACTCAGCAGGCCACACCAAGACAGGCTGCCGGTCAGGAAGGAGCACACACACTGTTCCCATTTCCCCGGGGTGGGGTTGGGGGCGGGGGGAGAGGCGGGGTGCTCCCGGGTCTCGGCCAGGCATCTGGAACCACAGGGAGGCCGCACGCTAGTCACTGAGTCGGCGCACGGCAACCCCTTCAAGAGGCCTCCTGGTCCCAGGCAGACTGAGAAAACACGTACTGAAGCCACCGCGGCCAGTCGCGCCCCTGGCCACTCAGGGCTGCACAGCCGGCTAGGACCCCTGGAGCTGCCGGGCAGCCCATCCTGCCTGCCCGCTCCACTCCAACGGGACATTGGAGCATCTGTTTAAGAAAGCCAGTCCCCCACCCCCACCCTGGCCACAGAAAGTGAGCTACCACCCACGCCCCCACCCAGAACCCACACCCACACCCACCGAAGTTTCTGCCTCTGTCAAAGGAGAATTCGCACCGAGAGACACGGGCACTGGCACCACACGTACATGCCTACCGGCCCAGTGGCCGTGTCCGCACGTCCTCCTGGGGCCCCCACGTCCACGGCCGGCCTACCTGGGGGTGGTGGGGCCAAGAGCCCACCCGGGGAGAGCCTCAAGGCAGCCCCTCTGCCTCCCTGCCACCAGCTCCTCTTTCTCGAGCTCAGCCTCTGACGTTATCGCCTGGAGAGGGGACTAATGCTCACCAGCTGCCTGGTGTTTAACCCTCTGTGGCTTCCAGGATGTCCGACCAGAAGGAAAGCTCTCAGTCACCCCAACTGGGGCCCCCGAGCCGAGTCGCCGTGACTTCGGCAAATACGAGGACAACGGCCGAGAGCTCGCACGAGATGAGATGAGGGAATGGGCGTTCAGTGAGTAAGAGAAAGAGAAACTTCCAAAACCCACCTGCGTTCCACTGTCCTGACTCTCAGGGAGCGAGAGGGAACGTAAACTCAGCTGAGAAAACCAGACAGCAGGCGAGAGGGACCGGCCTAGATCTTTCTTGACAACCCTAGTGTTTCTAGCGTGTGATGCTTCAGGAGATGCTGGGGAGGTTTCCTCCAGCAAAACGGTCAGCAGAGCTCAGACTCACATCGTCTCAGCTGCCACCCTTCCCTCTACCCGTGCTCATGTTCTGTTCTCTATGCTCCATTATTCTGCCTGGTGAACCCCTCTTCATCCCTCAAGACCCAGCTCGAGCACGCCTCCTCCAGGAAGCCTTCCCCGTCTTTCCTCCCTCAGGGGAGGAAAAAGTGCCCAGACCTGGGCTCTCTCAAAGCCTTTAACCATACCGAGCCCCTAACGATGTGCTACTCCGTCCCTCTTCCCACCTGGGGAGTTCCTCAGGGGCTTGGACGGCGGGGTATTTGCACGGTGCCTGGCACCACGATGCATACTTGCAAATAGATGAAGAAACTTCTGGTCTCAGAGTCCCTAAGATTTACGAGGGGTTAAAAAAAAGAAGGGGTGGGTAGGGAATATAAAAGCATTCTCCATTACCAGCATTCTGTCACTCTGAATTGTCTATTACCAGCACTTTTAAAGTGTAGCACAAATCTCACCCACCCAGAGGTCACTCACCGCTTAGGCAATCTATACCAACTGTGACCCAGAAAGAGACAAGAAGCCGCTGAGCCCCAAACCTACACCTCAGAGGCCTTGCACCCAGCAATGTGTAAATCATCCACAGAAGAGACTCTTAAGCCCTTACTCGGTGCCCCTGGATTCTTGGGCAGAAACAATTCCGGGGTGCCGGGGTGGCTCAGTAGGTTGAGCGTCCGACTTTCGCTCCGGTCATGATCTCACGGTCCGAGAGTTTGAGCCCCGCGTTGGGCTCTGTGCTGACGGCTCGGAGCCTGGAGCCTGTTTCGGATTCTGTGTCTCCCTCTCTCTGCCCCTCCCCGCTCACACTGTGTCTCTCTTTCAAAAATAAATAAACATTAAAAAAAAAAACCAATTCTAACAGATTTCTGTGTTTTCCCAGCACATAAACCGGGAGCGGGCAAAAGTTAAAGAAGGCAGGGAGTTGGGGCTACTCCAGACAAGCACGTTATCAGCAGAAGGTAAGGAGGAGGCCGTGCTATGAAGGAAGAGGCGCCTGCACTCAGGGCTCAGACAGACTCAAGTTCAAGTCCTGGCTGCACCACTTGATATCCGGGTGGCCTTGGCAACATGCTAACCAGTAGGCCTTCCATAAACATCCAAATGCTTTTTGAATTAAACAGAATTGACTAATTGAATTTGGCCCAGAAGGAGCCTTGGGATTGAGAGGCAGAGGGCCTAGAGGAAAATATGGGGGTGGGGTGGGAGAGGTCCCCTGCAGAGACTTGCTGGGAGCCAGACAAACTCGGAAGGCTCAGAAGTGCTTTGTGCTTGGGTGGGGGTGTGGGGAGGGAGCAGGGGCGGGGCCAGGGAGAGACACACACAGCACATTAGCAGATCCTGCCCAGGGGACACTCCTGCTCCCACCTGCAGAGCCCCCACTCTGTAAGGAGTTAGCAGGGCCTGCCACTTGGCTCTGCACTAAATGCAGCTAAATTCAGCACCAGCTGAGGCCCCAGCCAGCTGAAAAGGGCAGCAGACGCTCTTCTCTCTGCTTTGGGCCTGTGGTACCTACACACTCCTTCCCGGGACTGCTTACGGAGGCAGATCTCTTTTCTTCTTAGAGATTTCTTCTGGGATGGAAGGGGGGAAAAACCCGAAGGCAAAAACCCCAAAACAACTCCCGGATGCACCCAAGGACAGCCCTGGTATCAGACTCAGGCCTGTGCATCCCAGGGTGGGTGCTGTCATCCTTCACCACCGTCCCAGGCCAAGAGAGGCACTGCCACCCCCCACAGGGACAGGCGCTGGGCTCTTTGGAGTTTTCTGGCTCTCACTACTTCCCGTCTGCAAGGGGATGGACCCTAAGGCTCAAGCAGCCCTCACCTCTACCTGAAAGTGTAGCCCTTGAATCAAAGGCAGAATGCCTAGAGAGGCAGGGGGCAGGGGAGGAGAGTGGGCTTTGAACCCAGAACCCTGTCAGATTCTAGTTCACTCTTTGCTCATCATGGTGAGCCTGTGGGCAGACCGGGGGGCTCCTCCTGGCCTCGTGTACAACAGGCGGCACAAATCCCCTTAAGTTTCCATCATATACAAGTGAAGGTTGGTGATGCTATCTCCTGGGAGGACGCCCTGGGGGCATCGGGGGGGGGGGTGTAGAAGTGGGTGCAGAGACGGCCATTTTGCATCCAGAAGTCTGAGGGCAGGCAGCCCTTGGGGTAAGTGGGTCTGAGTGTAAGAGTCATGGGGCAGAGACAGCTGAGAAGGTAGGACCCCCAGGTGAGACCAAGGTGGACTGTGGTGGAAGACAAGCCCCTGGGACCCTGGGCCAAGGGAGAAGGGAGGGGGTAGGTGACCATGCCGGGGCACGTGGTGTCCAGAAGGCAGGGAAGGGAGGGCCGGGAGCGTGAGACCAAGCTCTGGTGAGTCCATAGAGCAGGCATGAAGACCACCCCCGTGGACAGAGCAGCATGGGAACCTCATGGAACCATCTGGGTGAAGGGATGGGGCACGGTCCTGAGGGGTGTGGCTTATAGACAGGGAACAGAGACAGCTCTGTCAAGGAAGGGGAAGAGAGAAAATGCAGCCAGAAGGCAGATGGGACTAAGGGGTGAGGGGGCTTCAAGGAGACACCCCCACGGAGGTGTTAGGATGGCTTTGTACCATGGCAATGAGGCTAAACCCACACTTCATTTCTAAGAACTCTCTTGTCAGTGGGTTCCAGGTTAGGGCTGGCCACAGCTGAGATCCACGAGGTCTGGAGGAAGGATGGGGGTGCAGCACGGTCCTCTTTCACGGCGGGGGCAAAGTCACAGTGTTTTTCATCACAATCATTCCTTCACAGTGCTGTCCATTCCGTGAGCCAATATATTTCCCCATGACAAAAGCCAGTATTTCGAAACGATGGCACAAAATAAGGTGTGGGTAAAAAAATACCCGTTCACAGTACAAGAGAGACCAGTAGATTTTAACGAACAAAAAAGGGAAAGGTCTTTGATCTGGTTTCGGATTTCACGTCGCAAGTAACCTTAAGAAACAACCATGTGTCAAGTTTCCGTGTAATATCAAAGGAGAGTATCTACAATCAGCGGAACAGACTTTTCGAACCGCCCTCCCTTTTCTAACTGCTTTGTGTGAGGCCAGATCTCCTCCACATATTTCAAGCAAAAGAGCACATTGCTGTAGACGTGTCTACGCAGAAGCATGCATGCGGCCCTCCAGCTGCCTCCCGTTAAGCCAGACAGGACAGAGGTTTACAAAAGCGTGATCCCACCCTTCTCGCTTTCTTATTTTGGAAAATAGTTATTTTTGATAAAAATAACGGGTTTACCGTCGTCAATTTTAAATGGATTAAAAATTAAAACATTTAAAAGTTTTCTGGCCTTAAAATTTCTAGGAAGGTAGGGGCGCCTGGGTGGCTCAGTCGGTTTAAGCATCCGACTTCCGCTCAGGTCATCGTGATCTCACGGTTCATGAGTTCGAGCCCCGCGTCAGGCTCTGTGCCGACAGCTCAGAGCCTGGAACCTGCTTCAGATTCTGTGTCTCCCCCTCTCTCTGCCTCTCCCTGGCTTGTGCTCTCTCTTGCTGTCTCTCAAAAATAAATAAACATTGGGGCGCCTGGGTGGCGCAGTCGGTTAAGCGTCCGACTTCATCCAGGTCACGATCTCGCGGTCCGTGAGTTCGAGCCCCGCGTCGGGCTCTGGGCTGATGGCTCGGAGCCTGGAGCCTGTTTCCGATTCTGTGTCTCCCTCTCTCTCTGCCCCTCCCCCGTTCATGCTCTGTCTCTCTCTGTCCCAAAAATAAATAAACGTTGAAAAAAATTTAAAAAAAAAAAATAAATAAACATTGAAAAAAATTCTTTTTAAATTTCTACAAAGGTAAATATATATATATATTTAAATATACATATATATTTATAAATATAAATATAAATATTTATATTTAAATATATATATATATATATTTAAAGGTTTATGTGTTTTTGAGAGAGAGCACAAGTGAGGGAAGGGCAGAGAGAGGGGGAGACAGGATCTGAAGCAGGCTCTGAGCTGACAGCAACGAACCCGACGTGGGTCTCAAACTCAGGAACCTCGAGATCATGACCTGAGCCCAAGCTGGGTGCTCAACCGACTGAGCCACCCAGGGTGCCCCTCTAGCAAGACAAATATTGATAGATACGACCCACATAAAGAGCTGTTCTCTGGGGTCCTCTCCTGGGGGATTTTTTTGGGGAAATTCTCCTGGGGAATTTTTAAGGGATTAACCAGTTCGGGATGCAAGGTGGGCAGCCAGCCCCTCCCGCTCCCACGGAGCTCCTAGAGCGGGACAAATATAAGCTCTAACTGTCCCCACGGGTTCCAGTGTGTCCACACTCTCGCCTGTGTCCCACCCGGCCTTCCCTCTCACTGACCTTCCGGTGACTCTGGCCACAGCCCTCCAGAGATTTCAAGGCTCCCCCAGCTAATGGTCCCAGCTGGGTGCGGCTGGTGCCATCACGACCCCTGTCCCGTGTCACTCACCGTGGCTCTGCTCCCCTGACCGGACTGTAACTGGTACGGGGGTGGGTGTCTAGGGGAACATGTGGAAATGGCCCTGCAGGGACAAGCAGCGGGGAGGAGAGCAGAGGAGGGCGTCCCAGGGAGAGGGAGAGTGGCACAATGGCACAGGCACCAGGGGAGCCAATGCCCACTGAGGTGCCCTCCACTGACGGGGGAGGGGAGCCGGGGGCGGACGGTGGCGGTCTAGAAGGCGGCAGGCAGGTTTAACTCAGTCCCACCCTCAACTTTGGGATGCGGTGATTTGCAGCCACTGTCGCGGAGGCCGCGGCTCCATAAAGGCAGAGAGGCCCGATGGCCGAGCCGCCTTCTCTCCCAGGCTTCATTGTGGTTTTTTATGAGTAAACATTTCTCGATAAAGACTTACTGTCTGCAGAGACCCCTTTATACCCCAAAGGTAAGGGTTTAAGTGGCCTTATAACTGCCGTTACTTATCTTTACAACGGCTAAAAGGAGTCTGCTCAAGAACAGGAGCTTTCATTTCACTGTATATATTTTTAGTGACTGGTTATAAATCAGGCGCATCCCTGGGGCTCAGGGTCTGGGGTCTCCTCCATTCCAGAAGGCCAGTCTGGGAGAACCGTCCCTGCTCCCCCATCCCTGGTTCTCAGGACTTGTGGCACAGGCCTCAAGGGCACAGGCCCTTGTGTCTGATGACGCACCGAGGGGATCTTCGGGTCCCTCAGACGTGTTTCTGGGCCCTTCTTTGAGCAGCAGTCTCTTTCCCGTCGTCCTGTGCTCCTTCCCATCACACCTACTCGCTCAACACAGCCTCTGACGAACTCATTCCAACTAAGGCACTGAGGTCTGACAACAGCCAAATCCCTTGCCTCCATTTGGAGAAGCATCCATTGTACCACACTCACGTTTGCTGGAGATGAATCCGAATTCCTCTCTAATGATGAAATCGCAGAGAGGGACACAGCAAAGGATTCCCAACCCCCCCGGAATTGCCCTCTGCAAGCACCCACCACCGCCATCTCCAGGTAGCAGATGCTTCCCACTCATATCCCCCATGCCCTTACGGCTCTGGCGCGTTCACCCAACTTCCAGGCACCAGCACCTGTCGTTAACCGGGGGATTTCTCTGCCTCCCAAGCCCCCTTTGCCTGACAACAGGATAGGCCGGAAGTGCCAGAGGGGCCCTCAAGCGAAGACTGACAGGGGTTGGCATTTAGACTTGGCTCTCTTGCCCCTTGGGTGGGATAGATCTCGCGGGGTCCCGGAGCCTCCCCCAGGATGAAAGGTAACTGGCTTGCTAAGGTGCCCTCCTTCTCCTGCGTCCGCTCCCCTGTCCCCTCCCTGCACCTCCAAACAGATCACGTGTGCCGGAATCCTCATTGCAGAGGCTCTAAGCATTGCAACTGGGACGCCATGTGTGCAAAGAATCTCAAATCCGGGGCACAGTCTGAGGGCCGGGGAGGCTGGGGGTGACTTCCTTCTCAGGACGAGGTGGCCCAGGGGGCTGGCACAGCCCGGTGATCCGGTAGGGAGGAGACTGTACCCAAGAAAGGCAGGACGCAGTGGGGGCCGGGGTGGGAAGGGGGCACCAAAGGATGAAGGACCAGATGCGTCTGTGCACACAAGACCCTGGGCAAGAGAACGAGTCAGCAGGCTTGTGAAGTGGCTTGGGGCAGCCACGCAGCTGAGAAGTCCTTTTTTCTTCAGCAGGCTTCATGCCCAGTGTGGAGCCCAACACGGGGCTCGAACTCACGACCCCGATATCAAGAGTCGGATGCTTAACGGGCTGAGCCCCCCAGGCGCCCCCCCCCCCAGCTGGGAAACTCTTGCACAAGCAGGGCCAAGAGTCTCAGTCTGACCCTGGGCTTGATTCTCTCACTCCCAAGGCACAGCCCAGCTGAGGGGATCGGGCTGTTCCCTGGGTGCAGCCAGGCCGGTTCTAGGATGGGGGAAGCTCAAGGCCAGGCGGGCCGCCTGCCACATCTCCACCCGGTACCCACGCCACCCCCACCTCCTCTGGGAAAAACTTTCAAAGGCCACTCTTGCCCTCCCCACAGCCCCAAAGCAACGGAGTTCCTAGAATCACCGCACGGGCATAGGGAAACACTGACTCTGTTTTTTCTTTGATTCCGTTTTTTTAAGATCCCAGAAGCTTCTGATTCCTCCCTGGGGACACATGCACAGAAACCACGTCTGACCACCCACAGCCCTGCCAGGACATTTGGTCAGCGTTAGTGACGTGCAGGCACCAGCAGGGGGGTTCCAACGCCTTACGTCCCGTGGCACACTGAGAATCCTTCCGCACGCTCCCACGGATGTCACACGGGGATGGGCGGTGGCCACCAAGGAACAGAGGGCTTGTGTGTCCGAGTTCAGCGCCCTCCCCCACCCCCACAGAACAAGGCCACGCGCTCCCACAGGTGGGAGCCAGGTCGGGCCTGGCAATCCACTACCAGAATAATGACCCCTGCTTTCAGCCTCCACCTGACAGATGGTTCTCGCCTTCACTGCCACACCAGAGTGGAGGACGGGGTGCACAGACCGGCCGAGGTGAGGGGAGAGCTCCCCTGGGCCAGCTCTGAGCATGATGGCTCAGGAGGAATGTTCCAGAAACAAGGAGAGAGGACAGAGCCTGCATGTCAAGGATGTGGCTGGGGGAAAGGGGATCCCAGCAGCCTGAAGGCCTAGGGTGACATTCCCCAGGCAGAGGCCACGGGCTCCCCCAATGTCTCCCCCAGAGCTGGAAATGCCCCAGAGGCCCACTCTGGGGTGATGGCTCAGAAACACAGAAAGGGCCTGAGGTCCCCCGTGCTGGCACCGCAGTTGGCTCTTCCAGGGCCCCCACGAGAACAGCCCAGTTGTGGGGCCTCCGCCTCAGTGCTGAGCTCAGCCCCAACCAGGGAGGGCATGCCAGCCCCACGCTACGGACCGAGGAACTGCCCCCGTGTCCTCGGCGCTCAGGGCTCAGGGCGTCTGGCCCCACAGGCCCCACCACCGCCGCTCAGGCTGGATCCTGGCTTCTCCACACAGGGGTGGCCAGCCGGGCCGTGGTGCAGGTAAGCGCCCCGCCCCGTAGTGCGGGGGTGACCCGGGGCCAGCTCACCAGCCTTTCCTCCCCCAGCAGCGGAAGCGGTTTCCACTCTGCCTCACCAGCACATCTAAAAGAGGCAGTGGCTTCCACATCCTTGGGAAACACAGGCGAGCCCGGTCTCCCCGGCTGGAGGACCCAGGCGCTATTCTCCGCAGCGTGGTCATGTCTTCGGGTACTTCCGGTCCCGCCCGCCCAGGCCGTCAGTTCCGGAAGAACGGGACCCTGCTCAGGGCTGCTGCATTTGAACGGGGGCCTGACACCCTGCTCTCAGGGAGAAGTGTCTCCTTCCAGGCGACTCGAGCAAAAGTCCAGGGCATCTAGTGGCATCTAGAACACTGCTCAGCACACACGAGGCCCTCAATGAATGCCATATGCGGAAAGACGGAAGAGAGGCAGGGTGGCAGACAGAGAGGGAAGGAGGGAGGGAGGTCTGACAAGCAGAGAAACCCGGCAGGAATCACCTGCATTTTGTTTGTGGGGATGGGATGCCTCAAGTCACAGGATGCCAGTCAATCTAGCAAAAGCGCAAGTTTATTCTGGATGTCCCTCCCCCACTCAAAGCCCTTCCATGGCTCCCTACTACGCATCGTCCAAATTCCTCTGCAGGGCATTCAAGGTTCCCTACAGCTGTTCAAAACTCCCTTTCCAACTGCAGCTCCCCTCCTACCCTTTTGTGTGAAGCCTCCCCTCCAGCAGATGCTCTGGTCCCTACCCTGCACGTGCACCCTCGCATCCTCGCCCCCAGACCTCTGCTCACATCCCCTGCTCAGGACCCTCCCCCACATGTCCCGCCTTCGAGAAACCCTCCTGAGTGGCACCTACCCCCGGAACTTTCCGTCACTTCCCTGAGGCTTTCACTTGGCACTTCTCGAAACACTTCCTGTTCCCCCATGGGCAGCTCAAAAGGGCAATGAGTGACCAGGTGACTCCAGATGCAGCCCAGAGGAGGAGGCCCCGGGAAGGGATGACCAGAGGAGTGCTCCCTGTTTCTGAAGAGCCAGAGCTCCGACCCCATCCACTGGTGAGTGTCTACAGGTTTCCGGATCCCCTAAGGTGTCCCCCTCCTGTCAACTGACTGAAGAGAGGTGGACATTTTTATTTGGCCTGCCCAACACCACCTGGGGCCCATTCTCCCATGCACAGTCCTTACAGTCAGGGAGGCTGACCCTCCCCAGACCGCCAGGTGTCCATAACAGCACATGGTCTGGTCACGGTGACTGGCGCACAGGGCGCAGGGCGTCCAAGCCAGGACGAGGAGAAGATGCCCTGGACTTTTGCTAGAGTCACCTGGAAGGAGATACTTCTCTGTGAAAGCAGGCTGTCGGACCCATGTACACCCACAGCAGCTCCTGGCAGCCAGTGATTAGAAGATGCCTGCATGGCGACCGAGGGGAAAGCCAACCAAGAGCGTGCAGACTTTGTCCCAAAGACATCCTTGGAACCTCAAGTTCAGCTGGCTGTGGCTTCCCAGTTATGGAAGCCGAGAACTCCAAGTAGCTTTGGAGGGTCTGAGTGGGTTTCTGTCACTTCCAATTGAGTGACTTGGTTTCCATCAGAGAAGAGCCATCCTTTCAGGCCTAGGTCTTCCTAGATCCTCATAGATCGCAAATGTCCCTCTTGGGGTTCAGTTTAAGCTGGCTGCCCGTCCTCCACCAGCCTGAGGGGGAGCACAGGGTTGGGGAGAGGGGTTCCTGGGATTCTGGAGCCACAGGCTGGGACTCACTGAGGACAGGGTGAAGCCATGGGGTCGAGGGAGGGAAGACAGTGGAGGGAAGGAGGAAACCGGGGACTCTGGGCCAGGACAGCGAAGGTGGGAGGGTGCACCTGATGACTGCCACTCCTGCCACACAGCTGGGTATGCCCCCCCCCCGCCCCGCCCCAGGAGCTGCAACCTGCCCGACACCCACCCTGTGCAGATGCTGTTCCGAAGGGGGCCTGGGACAGCGCTCACAGGTTGGGGCCCCCAAGCGTGAGCTGGGAACACCACTGATTCGCTAAGGCCCACCCACCCTGGGCGCCGCACCCCTGGTGCTGGCTTGGGTGCCCCAGATCTGCTTCTTACCGGACCTGTCGCACGCTCACTGTGCGGTCTTGGCAAAACATTCCCCTCTCTGGGCCTCAGTGGGCCTCATGGCCCCTAAGGCTCCTCCCTCTCAGAAGCACAGAAGAATCTGGCCCTCTCCAGCCGAGGGCATCACCCCGGCCCTCCCAGCAAAGCATTTGATTTCAAGCAGGACAGGGCCGGGCACCTCCCTGCCGCCCCCCGGGGCTCATCTCCCTGGAGAAGCAGGTGGGCCTGGCGGGGCACCCTGGCTCGCAGGCTGGCCATCTCTCCCAGCCCTGCCTGACCCCAGCAGCGCCTGCCACTGCAGGGCCCACAATGCCTGCCACAATCAATTATTCAGAGTCCGAGGGAGGACGGGATCTGGTGATAAAGGACTGGAAGTTAGCTGGAGGCTGGTGCTCTTTCTAAAGTGATTTACTCAGCTCCCTCCAAACTCACACCCTTAATGTAATTATTTACTTTGTCATTAAACACCCTCCTTCCACTCCAATTATTTTTAGAGCTTCTGGAGCCTATAGAATTGGCTGGGGAGGCTGCTCATTGGCCAGGGGAGCTGGGTCCTCCCTGAGGGGCAGCATCGCTCACGCAGCCTGGGGACTCCTGGGGACTCACACTGGGGTTGCAGGCCTCACCCAGGCCTGCACCCGGTCATCCCTAACTCCCCCCCTCTCTTCTTCCCTCCCTCCCTTCCCTCCTCCTTCCTTGCTCCCTCCCTCCCTTCCTTTTTAAAACGGAGATATAATTCACATACCATAAAATTCACCCTTTGGAAGGATACAATTCAGTGGTTTTAACTATATCCACAGGGTTGTGCAACCATCACCACAATCTAATTCCAGAACACATCATCACACAAAAAGGAACTCCATATCCATTAGCAATCTCTCCCCGTTCCCTCCTCCCTTCTACTTTCTGTCTCTAGAGATTTGCCCGCTCAGACAGTGACATAAACGGAGTCATATAATATGGGTCATCAAGGTTCGTACATGCTGAAGCACGAGTCAGTATTTCCTTCCTTTTTATGGCTGAATAATATTCCATACGCACGAGAATATACTACATTTTGTTCATCCGTTAGCTAACGGACTTCTGGGTTATTTCCATTTGGGGGGCTTTTCCGAATCATGTCACTGTGAACATCAGTATACAGGTTTCGGTGTGCTGTTTCCAGTTCTCCGGGGTCTGTCTACCTAAGAATGGATCACTGTCTCCTCCAGCCCTCCTCTCCGTCCCATCCTAGGCTCAGAGCTGGGAAAGCTGCGGCCTGGAAGGTCAGCGCTGCTGCGGGCGGCTGGAAAGTTCCGCACTGCTCTGGCCGCTAATGATACAGCCAGGAGCTGCCCCCGGCCTGCTCAGGCAGGCGATGCCACTATCCCGTCGCCCACAAGCCAGACCCTCATGCCCCACACAGATGGCCAGATGAGCGTCATCACCCCCATTTCGCAGATGAGGCAAGGACAGCCCATGTTCATACGTGGGTGTGAACCCACGTCTGCCTGTCTCTAACTGAAGGTCCCCGTTGCTTTCCTTGTCCCCAACACGGCCAGGAGAGATGTGACCGGTGTGTAGACTCAGGGGTCCTACCTGTGTCCAGCCTCAGAACTTACAGAGGTAGCAAAGTGCATGTTCGTCAGTCTGTACCTCCCTTTCTGACCTTTGTCCCGTGAGTCAGCCCCAGGTACCCCAATACCCTCAGGCTGTCACTGGGCAGAGGCCTGGCACCTGGTAACCCAGGTCACACAGGGGGATCTAGGACAACATGGGCCTCTGCACAAACTTGCAGGCAAGGTGACAGCTGAAGGGTCAATTTCAGGCACTCGGCTGGGGCGTGGTCTCCTGCCCTCACCACCATCACACTACGCAGGACCCCCGTCTCTGCCATGCATGAGGCTTCTCCCTGAATGTTCCTTCATTTCCAGAATGGCGGGAATTGAGGAAGGTGTAAAGTCTGTGCCTGATGTCCTCTGCCCAGCACCACCCAAAACCCAAACCCTCCTCTCAAATGTCACTACTCACACTGGGATAGAAACCAGACCCAGAAATGACCCTCCTCAGACCAGAGGCCTTGCTGCCCGGTGTGAGGGTTTCACACTTCCCAGTCCCCACAAATACAAGGTGATAATCCATGCGCACCGGGGAGCAGGGCCAGCCAGGACAGTCTCAGGGAAAGAGCCAAGGGCAGTTTCTCAAGACAGAGCCCCTCCAGCCTCCTCTTCCCTGCCTGTCCAAGAGGAAAGACCAGCTGAGCCTGCAGTGGGGTCCAAACAAGCCATGTGCACCCAGAGCCGGGCTGGATTGGGCCTCCAGCATCCACACGTGGTTATGCAGCAGCCAGAGGACAGACTGGGGGCTCCTGAACATGATATACCAGGGCTCCCCAGTCCCAAGACAGCAGCTTATGCTGGGGCTGAGGTGTGCAGGCAGTCTTTGCCCAAGGGGCTGACAGACCCACTCTCAGATCCCAGGACCTTTGCACATGCCGCTTCTTGGGCTAGAAGGCCGATATCCCCCTCATACATCATGGGCAAGCTGCTACTCCTTGTGAAGATTCTGTTCACATACCTGTGTGTTCATTCACTCTCAAATGTTTATCGGATGCATATGTTGCTACTCTCAGAAATAGTTCTAGAATAATCATAATAACAGCAAAAACAATAATACTGAAAGCAACAGTTACTATATACAGAATGCCTACTATATGCCAGGTACTATCCAAGCAATTTATGCTGGTTATCTCTAATCCTGGCCCTCAAAAGATAAGCGTGCTGTCCACTTTTAAGGTGAAGCCACTGGGGTTCAGATCAGCAAAGGATACACAACCGGGAAGCAACGGAGCAAGGATTCAAACCTCGTCTGTCCAAGCCTGAGCCTTGGCCCCCAGACCATGCCGGCCACCCGAGCTGGTGGTCCCATGCACCATTCCTTGTGGCTTGCCCTGAATCCCGCCACACTTTGTAACACCACTTTGGTAACCTCTCCCCAGCCATCTGATCTGAGAGTGCGGCTGAGCCCCCTAGGGCCCCGGGGCAGAGAGGGCACACGGCTGCAGGCAGTGGACTTAGCAGGGCCCTACTCAGACATTAGAGACTTTCCAGGTCCCCCTCCTGAAATACTCTGATCACTCCATACATCAGGTAAGGGGCCACATCAGTGTTACAAGTGGGGGTGTCTGGTTTCTCCACAGGGCCACAGCCCCTGGGGAAAGGGACGATGGCCCCTCCTTCTTGGATGCCTCCCCCCACCTCACCCGTCCCTGCCCCCTCTGGTGTTGGCACAGGCTTCAGAAAGGGCAGCAGTCCATCTCCTTCTCAGTAAGCAGAGGTCACCAACTCACACGCGCCAGCCAGAAACACACAGTGAGGCTCTGAAGTGGAAATGCGTGTGCGCCAGCCTCTACAACCCAGGGGGAGAGGCCAGGCGGTCCATCAAGAAGGCTTCTAGAACACAGATGCATTGCTTTGCCCTCCTTTGCCCGTTAGTGCGCATTCGGAGGCTCCAACACAGCCACAGGACCTCGGCTCGCAAGGTTGAGTGGCCACATAACCACTAGGAGCCCCAGACGCTGCTGGGCCTCCCTTCTGAGCAGTCCTTCCCTCATCCCACTGTCCGTCCCCGCCATGCCTGGCTGCCGGACCCAGGGACCTCTTCCTGGAGCCCTGTCTCCAGCCTCCGGCTGCAGGTAGCGCTTTTGAGCGGACACTGACAATCTGATGTGGCAGGGGTCTGCCTTAAACCTCTGGGACTGGTTCCCTGAGGCCTGGGGGTGAGGGGAGAGTCTAGGCACCCTGCCTGTCACTGAAGCAGGAGCCCCTCTCAGGCCACCCCCTGAATACCCCAGCTTACAGCCACATGGGTCAGACGCTGATTCCCAAGCCCCTGCATTCCCAAGGGGCTGCTCAGCTGCCCTGCCACCCACCCTTTCCTCTTTTCGCCTGGTGAGACCTACACATCCTTACAGGCCCAGCTCCGATGCTGCCTCCCCAAGAAGCTTCCTGGGCGGGATGGGTCACATCTGCCCAGTGTCCCCATAGCACTCTGTTCTCTGTCCCCTGATGCCTTCAACTGGGTGCTCCTGGAGGGCAGAGGCAGAGTCTCTGCATCACCACGTCTCTGACGGGTGTTCCGGAACCATCTGCGGGACGCACACATGCGCTCAGGGAACCCAGAGGCACCCGGGCCGCTTCCGGAAGGCCACGGGTCCCCCTTCTCTTTCGGGTATCCCGCTTCCGCCCCAAACACCAGGCCTGACTTCATTATCTTCAAAATGTTCCCAAGATCAGAGGCAGGGAGACCTGGCCACAAACATAAAATAAATTATCCCCCCACACCAATGATAAATGGTTCTATTAGCAAACCAGATTGTTAAACTCCGATATAACAGAACGCAGGAAACTGGGGCCCATCCATTCTCCCTCTGGCGCATACTGAGTTGTAAATAGGTTATTTTGTGTGTAAATAACACATTAAAACACAGCATTAGCTGTGTCTTTTGATAGAGAGGAAATTGTTACAAATAAATAATTCCGGACAGGAATGTAAAATAAGCCAGATTTAATAGTGCATGCCTGGTGCAGCCGTGTTAAACATGACTAAAATGATAAACCCCAGAATATACTAATAGTAAACTATGCACTGACATCAAAGTAATGAGGCTGTATTTTTACCAAGCTTTAGAAATGCTAAAATTAGTTTTGACAGAACCAAACGTCAGAAAAATGTCTCCAACATAAACACCATCAATTCGGGAAGCTGGGGTTTGGGACAGGACCGGGGGGCAGGGCAGGGAGCAGCTGTGTCCCATCCCATCGGTGATTCCCGGTGAATCGATTTCCGGTCCCAGCGGTGTCACTAGACGAGTTTGTGCTTCGTGTCTCTGGACCTTGGCTTCCACATGTCTAAAAGGAACAGATTTGAACTATGTGATCTCTCAAGCTTCTCCCAGTTCTAGAATCGGAAAGGACTTTGAAGCTTTCCCCAACTCTGCAATAGTTAAACACGCACAGTGAACCACAAGAGATGAGGCCACGTTTGCCAAGGGCCCAGGGGGGAAACAGGAGCCGGAGCCACCAGCGCGGCCCTCAGGCACTTTCCTTCTCTGTGAGCAGAGGTCACCAACTCACACGCGCCAGCCAGAAACACACAGGGCGGGTCTGAAGCGGAAATGCGTGTGCGCCCAGCCTCTACAACCCAGGGGGAGAGGCCAGGAGGTCCGTCCAGAAGGCTTCCAGAGCACAGGCCCTGGGCTGGGCCTCGAACGCTGACGTGAGATATGGCGGGGGCGGCCATGTTGGGGCTAATCGGGGCATCTGCTCTGATGCTGGACGGCAGCTGTTTTGAGTGACGTTTAGAGCGGCCTTTAGAGGACGGGGTCCGGGATATGCCAAAGGAATGGGCATTCAGACTCATGTCACTAATGTTTACTTTGTCAGTGCCTGGGCCCTCTGATAGCCGCTCTGCAAACGCTCTCCCATTTCTCCTCGTCGGAGCCAGATGTGGTTACCATTATTACCCCCAACTGATGGCCTTGGGAAAAGCTAGCCGGCTTGCTCCAGACACACATCTGGCAGTGGGGAGCAGGAAATAGCCCAGGTCCTTCCTACTACACTCCACTGAGGGCCAGAAGAAGCCTCCAACCCTCCCCTCTGCCCCAGGGGCCCCGGCCCTCCGGCACAGCCCTGGCACACGACACCTCACTGGCCAGGGCATCGTGAGTCGCTCAGAGCTCCCCAGAAAAAGCCCGGGCGGTCGGACTGCGTCCCGCTCCCTGGGTGGACAGAGCTGTCAGCGAGGACCGAGCTCTGCTCTTGGAAAAAGTCTGATGGGAACTGGCTGTTCCATGTGACTGGGCCATTAAAACAAGCTCAGCCGCAGCACCAACGGCCATCCTGAAAATCACTTAAATAAGAATAATTGCCCATTTAGTCACACCTGAGTGCATCCTCCAGCCCAAGGCGAAAGTGTGTGGCCCCCGCAGAGCAGTTCGGGTAGGCCGGGAAGGCTGGGCCCGCTCGGCAAGTTCCAGAGGGCCTCAGGTGGGGGAGCCGGGGCCAAGGAGCAGGCCAGCCCAACTGACCCTGGTCTCCCAAGGGCCTTGGCGACCTGAGAGGGAGGAGGCCACAACAGCCGACCGGCACACACTTGGCATAACATCGTCAGACGCCGCTCACTCGGCAACCGTTTGTCAGCCGTCTGCCTTGCTGGGCCGGGGGCGCAATGGTGACCAACCAATGCCCTGCCCGTAGGGCATCCTAGCGGGAGGGCAAGAGGCAGAGAGAGGGCAGAGACACCAGGGTCTCGGAGGTACTTATCAAGGACGGGGCTCCAGGTGACTTGGGTACATTTCCTCACCCTGGGCGCCTCAGCCAGAATGCTCACCACCTGATTCCTTTGCAGACTATGGTATTGGCGCGGCATTCCGGGAGTGGCGGGGATGTGTCACCGCTGAGCAAAAACGTGCCTGGAAGCAACTTGCAAAGACGCCAACAGGGCCGGTGGACAAGATGAAGGGGTGGCCAGTGCAGTCGGAGGCACAGAGGCCCCCCCGCAGCAAGGAGCGATGTGCCGGGAGCCGCACCGTAACATGCGGGGCACAACGCCGCCCGCACTGACCGGCGGCACCCGGTTAGTGCCCCACCTCCAGGGATACACTCCATGCCTTGGGACCAACCGCATCCAAAGGCTTGGGAAGCCTGCTACACATACACATGCCCGGGGCCCCAGCCCCGGCCTGGGAGGGTCCGTTTCAGCAGGTCTGGAGTGTCCCGGGAATCCGCATTTATGACAGGTATATGGCAGGATTCTGAGGCATGGCCAGTTTGGGCAACCTCTGGTCTGATCCCACCCTCCAGCGTACAGGGGAGAAGGCTGAGTTAGCAAGGCCAGGGACCCACTAAGGTCGTCTACCCAGGACAGCCTGTGATAGTGAAGCAAAGCAGGACAGAAACTCAGGCCTGATTTCCAGCCCAGGGCTCCCTCCACCACTCTCAAGCAGGAAGACAACAGAAATCTGGTCTTCCTACAACCTGTCCGGCCTCAACAAGTCAACTAGCAAGAGTCGCCAGTGAAGGGGAGACTTTCTAAGTCAGGCAGAGCCTGCAGGCCTAGAAAAGGAAAACCGGTGATAGTTAACAAGGCAGAGACTGAACCGGGATCTCCGCAAAGAGCTAACTTAGCGCCTGGCATTTTATGTTGCTAACGCAAGTAATTCTCACAACACCGTGATGTGGGTGCCATTATTGTGTCCATTTTACAGACGAGCAAACTGAGACACAGACCTGCCCAAGGTGAGCAGAGCTGGGCCTTACCCAGGTGGTATGGCTGCAGAGTCTGACCTGTTTCTTAAGGCTACGCCGTGCCACCTGTGAGGTACCCCGTGCCAGGCAGGTGTGAGCACATCGTGTCTCCCACAATGTTTGTTCAGCAGCTCCGCTATGTGACTCCCACTTTACACATGGAAAGTCACACTACGCCTCACGCAGCTAGAACACAGAGGGCCCTACAAGTGCACCAGAATCCCCACAGCTCGCTGGGCCCCACTCCCGGAACACTGCTCCGGGAGGCCTAGGATGGGGTCCAACTCCCAGGGATGCTGATGCCGCTCGTGGGGGACCACAGCGGGGGGACCCTGGTCCAGCACACAGTGGGCACTCTGCAACAGTTAGGTGTTAGCCACTGTAGGCGCCTCGCAGAATTTCTAAAGCCCATCTGGCTGTTTGACCTCAGGGACTTAGCAAAGCTCTCGGACCGAGACCCGGCTCCAAGGTTTATGGCTCCAGACTTTCCGATCGTCCCAGCCTGGAGGCCTGAAGTGGCTGGGTCCCTGGGGCTCAGCTGAGGCACACAGACAGGTCCAGAAATATTTTTGGAAAGAAAATCCACTGCCGAGGAGGAAAATGCGACAGCATTTGGGCAGTTTCGGTGTAAAGCAATGAAAAACATCTGAATCAAATTGCCTTTAAAATTACGCCATTTTAAAAATTAAAGGGGGAAAAAAGCTCTGGGCCAAAATGTGTTTTTTAAAGATTTATGGCCTCCAAAGTGTTAGCACCACAGCTAAAGTCGCCGGGAGAGGACCCGCCAGCCTCGGCTTCTGCCGTCTGCTCTCCGGAGCTACTCCCGCCAGACAGGTGATTCACTGAAACCTTCCCCCAGTCTGACCACAGTGCTGCTTCCTCTCTGCTACTGCCCTGTTCCGCGGGCTCAGAGAGGTTGCAACTCTGAGTGGAAACGCCCAGCCCCCAGCACGTCCAGCCGCGTGGCACTCCAGGAGGTCAAGCAACAGAGGCCAGTCAAGCCACGTGACTTTTCGGGGCCCTCCGCAAATAAGTCACAGCCTCGAATCTCAAAGTCACAAAGAGCAGGTGCCGTTAGCCTCTTGGACAGATGTGTGACTTTCCGCAGCTGGGGCAGAGGCTGGACGATTACCACACGGTATCAGTGGGCTGGGCTTTAAGGCCCACGTCACCCACAGAGAGTCTAAAATCACAATCTGAAAGCAAATACCAAAAAAAGGCCTCTCACCACGTGACAGGGAAAGAGCCGGAGCCTCCGATCCCGCCCTCTGTTATAGCAGCTGGTGGCCTTGGGCAAGTCCCTTCCCTGCCTCATCATTTTCTCTTTTATAAAATAGAGCCTTCAAGCGCTCAGGAAACAGACGTGCCTGCCACTCTAGCCTGGTACCCAGCAGCTCCGTGTGCTGGGAGAGGGTCAACAAGAGGCTGTGGTAGAAGACAGCGGGGGCAGGCGGCCCTGATGTGTAGCGTTTGCCCATTTTCCTCCCGCAACTCTTCCCGCTACGGCCAACTTTTAGTTACGAACTGAAGGTCGAGGACGGCAGGATTGGAAGATGTCTACGCTCCACTCCCACAAGTTAGCAGCGGCTGGCTCCAGCACACCCCTGCTTTCAGAGGGAGTTACATTCAAATAGAAGGTTCTAAAAGGCTGACGGTCCCTAAGAACCACAGGGATGAGCTTCCCCTATGCATCATCCATCACCCTGAGTCCCAACATCTGGACGGCCGTTGCTAACGGTACTTCCAGGGAGTCTAAAGTTGTGAGAGACGTAAGACAGAATTTGCATCCTGCTTTTTCTCGCTGTTGGAACGCAGTCACACCTCCCCACGTTACTGTAAAGTCTCCTGATGAACGTTTTCAGTGGCCACATAATGTTTTATTCAATAAACGTTCCATAGTTTGATTAATCAATCTCCTATCATCGAACACACAAGCTTACTGTTTCGTGGCTTATTACACGGTGGTCCAGAGGATGGCTGAGTCTTGTCTGAGGATGTCAGGAGCCCTGTGGTGAGCAACACAGGGACAGCCTACAAACTGGCAGGGCTACAAGGTGTCCAGCTGGGGAGGGCAGCCTGTAGTCCAGGCCAGCTCCTGACCCTCGATCCCATCCCCTCGTCCCACCACCAATTCCAGGACCTTCACCCCCACCACTGGAATTGTATGGCTTTGGCTCTAAGAGGGAACACACCTGTAGGTAGAAAGATTTCATTTCCACATTATTTTTCCAAGGTGAAAAGCTGGAAACAGCCTAAGTGTTCAAAGGCAGGAGATCGTCACGAGATCATGAAGACTTTGGGTGACATCTGCCAAATGTTATCCAAATGTCCACCTCACAACACAGACTGGGAAAACAAGGCCCAGAGAGGAAAATGACATGGCCCCCAGGGATGTGGCAATTAGGACCCAGGCCAGCCCCCTCTGGGCATCCCTCACCCTGTCCTTGGAACACAGCCTCAAAGTCCAGGGCACCCATTCCGTGATACCCCTGGCCTTGCCCCATGCAGGCTCCTGCCTGACTCTTGGAGGGCCCTCCCCCACAAACTGTGCACACAGGGCCACGGGGAGCAGGAGCAGTGAAGAGCCTCCCCAGGGTCAGCTGCACCTGACCGGAGACTCGTTGCAATGACAGGTCACAGCCAGCTCCGCCGGAACCGCATCAGCCACGAGCTGCTCCGGGCTCAGGGAATGAGGGGATGGGGGCCTGCAGCAGTGGGTAGGGCCAGCATCCTAGGGGGCCGGTGCAGGTGGGGTGGAGCAGGGTTGGATGCCTCCGAGGAACCACTGCACCCCAAGCTATCTGCCTGTTGCTCGTCCCCCCAGCATCGAGATCCCCTCAGGCATCTGCCATTATTGCACATTGGTGACAATGAGGTCTGACGCTAGAGGGGCTTCCCCCCAATTACATCTCAATCACTGTGTAATTACTGCTTACGTCTGTTCTCTGCTACTATGGCATGGCCGTAAATCTTGCCATGTGGTAGTTCATGACCCACTCACAGCTCAGGAGAAGTAGACCCAGACCGTGGGGAGAACAGAGGCCCCGGGGCAGGCCAGAGATGCATGGAGGCCCAGGCTTGCCAGGGCTCACTGAGGCCTCGGAGACCCATGGATCTGTCCCTTAGGCAGAGGGACAACTTGAGCAGTCACCACGGGGTAGGGGAAGCCTGACCCCAGGGAAGGAACAGATCACATGCAGACACAGCCAGGCCCAGGACAAGCCAGCCCTGTGACCAGGCAGCCTGGCCTCCCAGGCAGCCAGACTCCTACCCTCAGCCTCCCCTCCTCTGCTGACACCACCCTGTTGGAGGGCAGGGTGTCCACCTGGGGCTTTGGCTCCTACCTCCACCCCAGCTGGTCGCACAAGAAGGGCCTGGACAGCCAGTCTCCAAGAGGGACAGGAGTCGAGGGGCATCACCCAGGTAGGGAGGCCAAAGGCTGGCCTCGGGTCTCCCCCTCCTGACTTGGGCCACACATCCTAATAACGACCTCCAACTTAGAATCATGAACAAAAATAAAACTAAATGTAGTAACCACACCCCGGAGGTCCTCTAGTTCACTCTTGGAACCACCAACTCCTTCCTCCCCGTCTGAGGGTCTCCCCGAGTCCCTGGGCTCCAGCCCCCAACTACGCCCAGCACGGGTCACGGACCAGGAGCACCAGCATCACCTGAGTTCTGGAGAGAAATGCAGAAACTCAGCCCTACCCGACTTGCTAAACTGGGCTCTGCACTTCAGCAAGCCACCCCCCACCCCCACCCCCGCCATGCGTGTGCGCATCAAAGTGTGAGAGGCACTGCCCATGCCTGCACGACCACCCCGCGGAGGCAAATCTGTGCCTGAGCGGCAAGCAATAGGCCATGACTAAATGCACTTGAATAAAAAAGGGAAAGAGAAGAAATCTAAGACTCTCCACTCCTCCGAGACAGAAATAGTTTTGTGGCCTCCAGATGGACTGCGCGCACACAAGGGGAGGTCTCGCCTTCCCGCCAAACTTTCCCGACGGGATGCTGGCACGGACCAGTGGAAACCAGAGAGCATTTCTCTCCGGGGCAGTAAATGAGAGGCTGAGGCTTGTGGAGTTCTTCTGTTATAATTAAGTTGGCCAGAAATTCACCTAAGGATACTAAATTCTGTACCTGACCCTCTAATTACAGCCAGAGGGATCAGGAGACAATTACTTTCCAAAATAGTCCTTGGCAGGCCAGAGGCCCGAGGCCGTGTCTCTGGCACATCTCAAACGTGCCAACCGAACGCTCCCAGCGCCGCTCAGCAGACTGAGGGCGGCCGGATCCCCGAGAAACCTGCAGGCGAACGTCAAGGGGCCCGGGATCCCCGGGAGCAGGGGCGCCCTCTTCTTCGCCCCCCATAAACCCAGCATGCCTGCCTGGTGACATCGGCCACCGGCCTAATTAAATCCTAACGGGCTAATGAAAAACACCCCTGCCGCCCGCCGAGTGTGAAGAACACATAGTACCTCCTTGGGCAGCCACCGCTGCCGCGGCCGCCGTGGCCACCGCGAGAGCAGAGGCCTTCCTGCCCGGGTCGGGGAAAGCGACACCCTCCAGGCTCCCACTTTTGGCGTCTTTCTTCTCCGTGGCCGTGACTGAGGCGGACGTCTCCATCTTAGCCGCTCATGGTCCTGGGTGACAGCCCTTGAAAAAAAGACAAAGACGCTCAGCACCACTGACTGCCCCCAGACCCAGCCGGGAAACGCCGACCCAGATTCACGGCCGCCGCACGCTATGAAAGCTTAATTCTCTCATAATTGGGAAGGAGGGTTTAATTAATTTCGAGAATTATTAGTTCTGAGACTCATCTGGTCTTTTGAACGACCTCGCGGACAACAGCCAAGCGTCTGCATTGCCTTCGACCCCAGATTTTTAAAAATCTGGGCAGCAAGTTCTACTTGGAGAAATGAAGTCAGGGGCAATGACCGCCAACTGGGCATCACAGGAAAATGAAAACAGAGTAACAATTCCTGAGTGGTCCTCAAAGAAAAGCCCTTTTAAAAAAAAAAATTTTTTTTAAGTTTATTTATTCTTGAGAGAGAGAGAGAGAAAGTGCAAGCAGGGGAGGGGGAGAGAGAGGGGGAGACACAGAATCCGAAGCAGGCTCCAGGCTCTGAGTTGTCAGCACAGAGCCCGATGTGGGGGCTCGAACTCACAAACCACGAGACCATGACCTGAGCCAAAGCCAGATGCTTAACCGACTGAGCCACCCAAGCGCCCCAGAAACGCCTTCGTTTTTCCTGTTCCTTCCCTGCTCACCAGGATCCACCTCTCGTGTACTTGTGTATATGTGTATTCATTCATTCATTCATTCATTCATTCATTCAAACATTTTTTCACCATTTATGCACTAGCACATATTCGGTCAACATAGTTTTCAGCCCCTATTATGTATCAGGCATTCTGTCTGGTGCTGAAGGTACAGTCCACGGAGTTTACATTCTACCTGGCAGAGACATGGTATATGGGCCAGGGGGGCGGGGAGAGGTGGAAAAAATGTATATTTAGCTTCACTTAGAGGTAATGTCAATAAAGCAAGCAAAGTGGAAGGACAGAGCAGGGCAGAGGGGCAGAGGGCCCGCCGCTTTCGTCTCTGAGGTTGGAACGGGGTGCCACGTGAATCTGCCATGGAAGCCCACGGCAGCCAGAGGGCAGAGGCAGGAGCCACAAAGCTGGATGGGCAGAGGCTGGCTCGTCTGAGGAACAGCAAGGAGAGTGCAGGCTCTGGAAGGTTTTGAGCAGATGGGGTGTATGACAGGTCTCACGGGGGTCTCGGGGTCACTCTGCTGCCGTGTGAGAGCAGATCTGGGAGAAGGGGAACTACCAGAGAGGCCCAGGAAGACGTGATGGTGGTCTGAGATGGTGAATGGCGGAGATCACAGACTTTCCAGGGCTTGGACCGGGATGCAGGGCACAGGTAACGCTCCCTCTGCGGCTGAGTCCCGGGTCACAAGCAAGCCTTTCACTAATATGCCTCATCGCTGGCAGAAACTGCTAATCGAGCATTTGTTTCAAGTTACAGAATAGAGACACGAGCCAATCTTCTTAGAAGAAGAGGAGTAGTGTCACAGGTGGCTCAGATTTTTGGCTGACGACCTGGATGAATGAATGGCCGTGCCATTGGCTGGGATGGGGTCCCACTGGGTGAGAAGCTGGTTTGGGGCAGAGATCAGGAGCTCAGTCTGGGCCATGTTAAGTTGGAGCGCCTATTAAATCGCGCAGAGGCTGTTGGAAACACAAGTTCAGAGCTCGGGGGAGAGGTAGAAGGTGGAGGGAGGAATATGACAGCCACCGCGCAAGATCTCCGAGACAGAGGGTGGAAGCCAAGAAGAAAAGTTCCGGAAGAAAGTTCCAGAGCTGAAACATGGACATTCCAACATTTCCAGGAAAAGGAGAAGAAACCCGCCAAGGAGACTAAGCAGGAACTGCCAGTGGGAGAAAGGAGGAAACGACCACCAGGGGAGCGTGGGGGGGGGGGGGGGGCGGAAGCCAAGGCAGGAGTGAAACAGCCTGAAGAGGGGGAACAATCAGCTCCCTCCTAAGCTACTGAGAGATGGGAGACAGTGAAGCCTGAGGGCTGACCCGTTTCGGTCGCACGTGGCGACCAGGGTCCCTGAGTGGAGGTAGGAAAAACAGAGGCACAAACAATTTCGTCAGGAAGCTTTGCCGTAAAAGCCAAACATAACGCAACAACTGGAGAGTCCGGAGGTCCGCGGTTGGGGCGGCAGAAAGGAGGCGGGGCTGGTTCTCAGGCCGGTGGGAAGGGAATGTTCTGGTAGGGAGCCCGTGGGTCACAGCAGGGCAGAGACCAAAGGCAGTGGTCAGCTCCATCCCCGGGGGCCTCGAGGTTAGATCCACATCTTCAGGTCCAGAATTTCATCTTGTTAGATCCGCACAAAACTCTCGTGTCTAGGTGGAAAATGGGAAAAGCCCAGAACGACGGATGTGATGTATCAGAGACGGTCCACGGTCCTGCTGGCCTGCCAGGGGAAAACAACCCGCGTCCTGGACCGCCTGGTTTTGTCTGCACACACCGGCCTGTCCCGCTTCCTCAAACTTTCAAAACTCCCTGTCAAGAAAACCCAAGGCCGATGGGGGACAGAGAAATCTCCCTGCAGATTCTGGTGAGTTATGGGGTTTCCTTTGGCCCCAAGTCTTTTTGTGTCATCTGGCTATGGGAACCGCTCGCCGGCGACACAGCCAGGCCTGCGCCCGCTCCGCCTTCTCGGCCCCCTCAGCCCGGCCACCCGGCTGCACCAAACCCACATCTCACTGCATTCTTCCTCTGGCCAAGGCCGCGCTGAACCCCCGTGGCTTTTAGGTAAAGTCTTCCTGTAGACTCCCCTGCCCACATCTCCTTCCCACCCAGACAGGTGTGACTAGTCTAATCCTGCCCACCACCAGGCCCCCGCTCAAGCCATGCCACCCACCCGCAGTCCTTTGCCCTTTCTCTGTGGACCCCTACTCTTCCTTCAAGATGCCACTCGGATATCAGCTCCTCTGGGAAGCCCCCCAACTCCTCCCCAGTTCCAGTCACTTCTGCTTCGGGATTTCTGCACCAACCCAGCACCCTTAGGTTGTAATCATCACCTCCAGGTCAAGCTGACACAGAGCAAATGCTCAGAAACGCCTGGCAGAGAAAATGGACCTTTGTGGCAGGAAACCACAGCTCTTTGAAATGCAAGTGGTTTTGTGAACAGCCTGGGTTTTCCTCCCCAGAAGCTCAGGTAAAGGAATATTTAGGCCCAACGTTGAAACACACCTTGAATTTGGAAGTAAGGACAAAAATAACAATAACAGCTAGAACGACAAAACTTTAATAAGCATTTACCGTGTGCCAAACACCTTACGGGAGGGATCTCATTTAATCCTCACATTTTACATAGGAAGAAACCAACGCTCAGAGAAGTTGAGTAACTGGCTCTAAGACGCACGGTTAGAGGCGGCCGTGCCAGGCCTTGAGCCCAGGCTGTCTGGCCCCGAAGCCGTACTCTCAAGCACCACAGTGAGCTGTCCCTTGCATAAGGACGCAACAGTGCTAAGGGATTTACCCCGGAATCCCCTGGAAGGCATAAGGTAACCGTTGAGCCCTTCGGGTATGGGGAGCACTGTGCCAGGAGCCCAGGCGACCCAAGAAACAAGTTTTGGCGTGGCTCCCGCCCTAGTCATATATCCAAGGTAGTGACACCGGTGGATAGAGACCACCAGTCAAGGGTGGGCCAAAGCTGAGGCTCTTTCGGGGCTGTGTGCAAACACCGCGACTGGGCTATGTGCCTGTCTGCTGGAGCCATCCAGGGTAGGCGGTCGTACATTCCTTCACATACACCTTTACTCAACACTTCTTCACTGATGACCAGCTTCATGCCTCACCTGCACTAGGCTGGGAGCTAGCGAGGCCCTGCACGACCCCTAAATGAATTAGGTGTCCTTGCCCAGGGATTGGATACTCCCCCAACATGTCACGGTCGTGACCTGCTACACCCCCACCTGGCTTCCTGCTTGACTGTGACCTCATCCAGGGCACGGCTGGGCCTTGTATCCCTAGGTCCCCGCTGAGCAGATACTCAGAACCCTTGCCGATGGGTAAGGTGGGCACAGGGAGCCAGGCCTGTGTCTGGAGGGCATGGGGCTCAGTGGACCAGAAACCAGCGGAGGACTCCGGGCGCCCACAGCGTCGGCGCGTGAGACCAAACCCCAGCCCCAGCCCCAGTGCCGGGCTGGCAGACCCCCGAGGCATGGATCCAACCCTATCCGAATGCAGATGGGGAGACTGAGGCCAACAAGTCAGAACCTTCGGACTTTAGCGTCAGAGATCTCAAGAAAAGAAGGAGGCTCAAGAAGGGACGGTGTCAATTTGCTAAGGGACACGAGGAGACTAGAAGAGGAGCAGAAGACTGCGGGTTTTCTTGGAGACCAGCAGCTGTAGCTCCCTGACGCCAGCCTCCTGCCCTGTTCCGCTGGCACAGTGGGTGTCACCAACCCAGTTCTTACAGAGGAGGAAGTGAGCCCCCTGGGGCCACTTTCCACGGAGAGAAGAAGGCCAGGGCCCCGGACAGTGTTGCTGCGTGAAGCCTCAGGGTGTGGGCAGCACAGGACCAGGGTGAACAGTGCGCAGGAGGAAAGGGTATTTATTGAGATTCCCACTCTCCAGACTGCCTTCTGTGGCCCAGGAACAGATGTGCACACAGAAGCCCTGGGGTTCCTCGGATGCCCACGGGGGACCGACCCAGCCAGGGGGAGTGCAGACAGCCCCCACCCCGTGCCACGGGCATGGTCTTCGGCACATCAGCCGCTGCCCTCCGCTTCCCTCCCTTCCCAGGAGAGGAAGGCCGTAGACAGAGCCAAGAGGCTGCGTAAATCACGGGAATTAGTGGGATTAGCACAATTTCTGGGTAAACACCAGGCGCCCAGGGTCCCAGGCAGCCACTTTCACTCCCTGAAGCTCCTCCGAGCCTTGTCAACAAGCTCACCTGGGCCCCCAGAGGCCATCTGGGGACAGCAGCGGGGGGCCGGGAGGGGGGGCGTCCCACACCTCAGCTGGGGGGGGGGTGCCACGCTCTGTGCCGAAATCCCACGGGCCCCACCAAAGGCTCCACAACAGAAGGGGCTGGGAGCACAGCACTCGCCAGGGGGAGGAGGAGAGGCAACACCCCCACTGCACCTGGGGAAGTCACAGTGCTCTAGCATGTTCAAACAACTCCCCAGAGGACATGTAACCACACTGCCCAGGTTCTGCTAAGGGAAGGGGACGTGCTGGACCCGAGGCCAGGAGGAGCCCCTTTGCACTAGTCACCTGCCCTCGAGGGCCTCGGCACCTCCCGGGGGTCCTGGCATCCCCGAGAAGCCCTGCAGGCATCCCTGGACCCTCTCCCCGAGACTCTGATTCCACAGGTCCCGGCAGAAGGTCAGGGACAAAATATGACGTTCTGTAAAAAGTTCCATGGGTATTTGTGATGCACAGACGGGTTTAGAGAAACCTTCACGGGGGTGCCACTTACAAGGTGGCTTCCAGATCATTTACAAATTATTCCAAATAATTTACAAGTTCCAGTTAATGCAAGGCTGCATGACCCCGAGGGAAAAAATACATTTTTACCTCTACTAACTTGGAAGTGGAAGTTGGTGTCCCTCAGGCACGGGCATGGACGAGCCACAGTGCCTCTGAGCCTGCCACCAGCACACGTCACAGATGTGTTCATGCCATGGCACAGAGCATCACCTGTGCTCACCACAGCTTAAGGTCACCATTAGACCCCAGTGACCTTGCAGCCTGAGCCGGCAAGGGAGCCCACGCATGACTATAGCACAGACGTGGCGCCTTTAACATTTGGTTATTGCTTTCAATAGCATCGGTTTCTCCCGTAACCCACCCCATGTGTTTTTATTCTCTGCATTTTATTCTCTGTGTTCTATGTTTTTACTCTATGCTTCCTCATTCCGGGGAGGGGTCCACGGCACAGAAGAGGTTAAGAACTCTCAGGGAAAGGACTAGCTTGAAGAATAAATTAATAATCAGAGCAGAATGAGCGAATCACTCCGAAACCTGCAATCCCAGACACCCTCCCGCCACCTGGCTGCTTTGAACTCCTCTAACGAGTGAGTCACAGGAATTAGAGCGTCTTCCCCAGGCGAAATCAATCTCCAGGAGAGAGATGAAACCTCGCCTCCCAGCCCTCGCAGCCACCTCAGGGCCGTGGGGTTCTCACCTCCTCTGATCTCGGCCGTGCCGCGTGTGCACCCAGACCCCACACGCAGGGACACGCAAGGGCACACGCAGCAACCACGACCACATGCACAGCCACACGCGTGCACAAGCACCCGGTCACATGTGCACAGATGATCCCATACCACACACACATGCATTCACACACACAGCCACACGCAGCACACGCAGTTACATGCAGAGACACACAGACCCACACACACAAATACACCGGAGATAATAAGTACCTGCCCTGCCTTGATCGGACTTATTTTTAAGATCAAATGAGATAAAACAGGTGAAATTTCCCGAAGTGAAAGACGCACTGTCAGTGCAGCAAAGATTAAAGATAACGATAATTACAAGCTCGTTATGACTCAAAAGAGACCGGCAGACTCCCCCGCCCCAGTTGTGGCCCCAAGGTCCTGAGGCCGCATCCTGTACCCACCCCGAGTGACCGAGAACCAGCCATTGGCTCTCCTATCACTTGGGCACTGCCATCTGGACCCAGGGAGTGCCAGTCCAAGACCACAGGGCAGAGGCCAGCCACACAACTGACTCTCCAGGTGGGAGGCATGAGGATGTGTGCGTCCTCGCAGCCCCACTGCCCTACCTGGGCCCAAGCTGACACTTACTCCCCCCGTCTTGTAGGGGAAGAGGGAGTGGGTGGGGTGAGCGTTCCCCAGGACTATACCAAGCCGGGAACCCCCTGCTTGCCCTTCACAGCAGGAGATAAAATAATCCTATTTTAAAACAGGTATGCATTTTATTCTCCCAGCATGAGACGTGCATAGGCTTGGACCAGTGCAGTCCACATCAGCTGTGTGTCTTTGGCGGTGTTACTTCCCCTCTCTGAGCCTCCGTGTCCTCCCCTGGAACACGGAGTCTCCTTCCTACCTCCCAGGGTGGTTGAGAGGACAGTCAACCTTCCCAGGATGGTTGTTAACACAAGTCACAGCAGCAGCCCCACAAACACTGGGTCCCCGGTGGGGGCTGGCCAGGCAGGCACTCATCTCCAAGAAGACATCACCTGCCTGCAGTGGCCCAGGGTGGCAGCTGGGGCTTCTGCGTACTTGCACCTGCCTGTAGGACCTCAGGCCTAAGCTGCATCTGCTTCTGCCTTCTCTGTCCACCTGCCTTGTCTCTGCATGTGGGCTCAGAGCCTCTGCGACACAGCTCCACTGGGACCCAGCAAGCAGCAAACCATCTCTAACAAAACCCAGACGAGGGGCTCCAGGCCTGGGTCCAGGCAGGGCTGGAGATGTGACTGACTTCCCACCACCAGAGGGGGTGGGGGAAGACACAGCCATGCCTCTGCCCTGTCCCTTGGCTCCTCCCTCTTCCGGTGACTTGGGGAGGACCACACACTCCTGCCTGGGCTGGCCCCCTGGTACCATCCTGGCCGGCGGTGCCCACAGGCCCCTGGGGGAGAGCAATCTTGGAAGGGGAAATCAGAGCCTGCAGGAGATCCCTGGGACCCTGGCCTGGTTAGATATGGGATAAGAGGCCAGACCATGGGGTCCCAGCTCCCTGAGCCCGTGGACAGTGAGAGGTCGTACAGTCCCTCCCAAGGTGATCGGGAACTTCGCACGTATCAATGCGCGCAGGGTGCCGGCACATGGTAGCTGCTCCTTACCAGGCACAGACCCCTGTCTCCACGTGCGTGTGGCACATACTGTCCAGCCTGCTGCTGGGTGCACTGTGGGGACAGCAAAAGAGGACACAACTGGAAAAAAAAAAAAGCGTTCTTCTAGAACCCCCGCCCTCCCCACGGATACACCATGTGGGGCTCTCGCTACTTACTATGTGGCACAGAGGAAGAAGAGTCCCTCGAACTGCTCTATCATTCCTTGGTCCCCTGCTCTGCCCAGCAGCGTCCCACCTACTAGGAGCCACATTACCGGAGAAAGGAAAGATCAGAAGCTTCCAGCACCTGTAGGTGCCCACACGAGGAGAGCTCCTCTCGTCGCGTGATCACAGTGCCAGCCACCGTAACCCTTGAGGGGCCGATATGATCCTTGCTTTACAATGAAACCCAGGCCCAGAGAGGGTGAGCAACCTGCCCAAAGTCACAGAGTTAACACGTAGCAGCACTGCTGTTCCAATGCAGGCCCGTTGCATTCTGAAGGCCACACGTGTTTTTACTCCAACCAAATCTGCTGAGTGTGTCGATGCCCGCCACGTGCAAGGAATATCACAGAGGGGTCAAAAGGCACAAAGCAGTTTATAGAGTTCACCGAAGTCTAAGCCGGTCTGTGACAAATGCCAAGTAAGTAGCAGGGACTTTCGGGCCGGAGAAGCTCAGGACTACTGACTGGGGACGTCAGAGGGGGCTTACAGATGACCACGGATCTGCCTTGTGGCTTCAAGACAGGGAATGAAAGGTCTTGACCTTGGCCTGCAGAGGGGAGAGGGAAGGGCACTCCAGGGGCAGGGAATGAATGGCCTGGGCATGTGCTCTGGGCACACTGTGGGCAGAGAGGAAAAAGAAAGGGGAGCATTCTCACAGGGAGAGAGGAGCAAGGGACAGACCAGGTCGAGGGGGAGCTGCAGGCCCTGACAGGGTCTCTGGGAAGGGCAGGCCAGAGGGAGGCAGGTTTAGGAAGAATGCACTTCCTTGCTTCCTGGGTCTCGAACCCGCTTCGGCCATGCAACAGGGCCAGCCCGGCTCCCACCAACCATCCCAGCTGCTTCCAGAGGCTTCAGACTAGAGGCCTGAAGAGCTGGGGGATGGGGGCAAAACCCTCACCCTCCCATCATGGCCAGGGTGGGGCACCAGGCAAACATCACTCTCCTAGCGGGTGCACCTGCTTCTTTATCACTCCTCGAATGGATTTTTCCAAATACGAAAGCTCCCTAATTTGCCCAGCCCCTGGGCTCGCTGGCTTTCAGGAAAACAGATAATTAACCCTAATTCACTGACTTGCTGGGCCGGAACGGCAGCCAGGGAGGGCCCTGATGGGAAATGCGGGCCCCTGCCGGGGCAGCCAGCCTCAGATAAGGAGAGATGGGTATCAGGACTGGAGCTGGGCAAGAGGCTTTTTTTTTTCTTTCCTGGGAAGATACGGGTAAGAGCTACTTCATGATTGACACTTCAGATGGCATCGAAATGGCCTTTCGCTTGCATTTGGGTTTTTTCCCTCAAAGTACCAGGTCACGTCCATGCCCCCTGGCCTTGTATCATCCTCATGCTGTCCTGCCCAGAACATTCTTTCCTCTCTGCTCTACACAAGGAAGCCGTGCTGTAAAACCCAGGAAGCCTGCCCTAATGGACTCCCACCCAGGGTCCTGCTCGGACCCGACCAACCTCCCCGTGCTGCTTCTGAAACTTTCACAACACTCCCCGCTCATATCCTTTGCAGGCACGTGCAGAGAGAGCACGCTGAGCGAGGACTCTGGAGAAAACTGACCACACTAGAATCCCAGCTCCACATCGAGCTACGGACAAGAACATACTTCTCACTGAGCCTCAGTTTTCCCACCTGTGTAATGGGGGTGACACAGCACCTCCCTCAAGGTAAGGATCAGAAGCACATGCGTGCCCCAGCTCAAACGAACGTTCGTTGCAGTATCCTGTCAGCCCAGGCAAGGCTGCCCACCTGCGGCAGGAAGACCCGTCCCGGGCCGGGCTGGGGGGCCAACCCACCCACAGGAGGGGCTGTCAGGGACTGGACGAGGCGGCCCCGTCACAGCCCCTTCCTCTCTCTCCCTCTACACGCCCAAGTGCCTGTGCCTCTGGGGTCTCACGTGCAAGCTCTCAGGTTGGCACCTTTGTGTAATGTGCCATCCTGCTTGACTGCAAAGGCCTATGGTCCATCCCCTTCCTCCGTGTCGAAGTCCACCTCCATGGAGAGCAGCAGAAGCTCCGGAGGACCGGGGTCTCTCTCTCACCCCCGCCCCCCCGCCCCCAACCAGCACAGCGCCAGCAGAGGCAAGCTCCCAACTTGGCTCCCATGAGGAGGCCGCTGTCTGCGAGGCGGACAAGGGGCCCGCTGTGCGGCCGCCCCGCCAGACCCAGATATTTTAACAGCTGCATTGTGTGTTTCTGAGGCGCAATTCCTGAGCGGGGAAGAAAAACAAGCTTCGCCTCTGCCCCAAGGAGGGAAAACAGACTGCCCCGGGCAGGCTGCAGGCAGGGGAGAAGGGCTCCGTGGGGGCCCAGGGCTGCAGAGGGCACGACCGGGAACAGTCCTGACACACAGCAGCTGCGGGCAGCAAGGCCCCCCGTGTGGACCCCCTTTGCCCAAGACTTGGGGAGGGAAGGCAGGAACAGAGGCCCAGCAAGTGGAGCAAATCCCCCGAAGGAAGCTCTGAGAAGGGAAAAGAGAACCGGAAAGGCAGGAGGGGGGTGCCTACAGGATAAGGTACAAATCCCCACCAAGGCCCCACCTTGGGATTTACCCACCTGCAATGCTATTTCCCCAGAGCCTCTCCTGCTGAGCCCCCGCCCCCCGCACCACCACCTAGGTTAGGGGTCAGTCCTAACTCACGCCCTCTGAGGTCCAGTTCCCATATTGCTGTGTTTTAAGTACCTGTTTCCACGTCAGTTTCCCCTTTATGCTCACCCCAGATGCAGACGCATCAACGTTTGATCCTGACTCAACGCACAAATGCTCCCTGGCACGGAGGCCTGCGGGACTCCCCTCCCCTCCCCTCTCTTGGCTTCCCCCCAGGCCTCGATCCCCACAGGGTCAGGGTTGCGCCGGGGACCCATCAGCACTCTGGGGATGACGGGCTGAGAGCCAGGTGGAAGATGAGCAGAGGCTGGCTCAGGTCAGGGGCAGGTGCTGGAATCAACTCGTAATGTCTGCGGACGCCAGCACTGCCGGCAAAGTCTTCAGGGCAAAACCGCTTAGGGCATGTGAATGCACTCCTTTCCTTAAAGTATAAACTCCTTGAGCGTTTTGGCTTTCGGTTTGGAGGGGGCGAAGGTGCAACTGTCTTCGGTCGTCCTGAATCTGAGTTCATTCAACACTAGCCACTTCCACCAGGCTGTCTCCCTTCAACCGCAACGAGATCCAAGTCGTATACCTGAGGCGCACTGGTGGAGAAGTCAGTGCAGGGTCTGCCCTGGTCCCAAAGATCGGCCCCCTGGGTCTGTCTCCAAAAAAAGGGTTGGTGATGCCATCGCCAAGGCAACTGGTGACTGGAAGGGTCTACGGATTACGGTGAAACTGACCATTCAGAACAGACAGCCCCAGATTGAAGTGGCACCTTCCTGCCTCTGCCCTGATTATCAAAGCCCTCAAGGAACCACCAAGAGACAGAAAGGAGCAGAAAAACAGTAAGCACGGTGGAAATATCACTTTTGATGAGAGCATCAACATTGCCCAACAGATGCGGTGCCGATCTTTAGCTGGAGAACTCTCTGGAACCATTAAAGAGATCCCGGGGACTGCCCAGTCCGTGGGCTGCAATGCTGATGGCCGCCACCCTCATGACATCATAGATGACATCAATAGTGATGCGGTGAATGCCCAGCTAGTGAACAATAACAACAAGGGAAAACATCTCAATGAAGGATCAAATGGCAACCAATGGAAACAAACAAACGAAATAAACTAAGCTCCTTGAGCACAAAGACTTTGCTCCACATAGTGTGTAGCCCCCAAGTCGATAAATTACTGTGCACCTACTGTGTGTGGGCACACACCATTCTCAAGGCAAGTACAAAATCAAGTGTTTTCTGCTTAAAGGGTGCTACGTGAGTCGTCACGCACTCAGAGGCGCTATTCTCTCCAAGTGGAATTGTAGGCCAGGGAGTGGCGTTTTGGGGTCAGAGACGTGGTGTGGGTGGCTTTTCCACATCCTTCCAGTCATCACCCAGATCACAGCCTCTAGAGGATCGGGGGACTCAGGCCTTCACCCAGATCGAGGGCGAATCTCACTTCTTCAAACACCTTGACATAAGTGACCCAAGTCACAAGGCTGTCCTGAGGAGGGGACTGGGCAGTGATGGACCCCCACCGGCGGTTCTGGGCTGGCTTTGGGGAAAGGAAGCTCTGTTTGTCCACTGCTGCCTCTTGGAGCTTAGGGATGGGCTCTGGGGTTTGCTGAGTTGGTTCAGAGTGAAAAGAATCTACATCTGGGGTCCCTGGTGGCTCAGTCAGTTGAGCATCCGACTCTTGATTTCAGCTCAGGTCATGATCCCAGGGTCGTGGAGCCCTGTGTCGGGCTCTGTGCTAAGCATGGGGCCTGTTTGGGATTCTCTCTCTCCCTCTCTCAAAATAAATAAATAAACATTAAAAAGAAAGAAACAGGGGCGCCTGGGTGGCCCAGTCGGTTGACCATCCGACTTCAGCTCAGGTCATGATCTCACAGTCTGTGAGTTCGAGCCCCGCATCGGGCTGTGTGCTGACAGCTCGGAGCCTGGAGCCTCCTTCAGATTCTGTGTCTCCCTCTCCCTCTGCCCCTCCCCTGCTCATGCTCTGTCTCTCTCTGTCTCAAAAATAAATAAAAGCATTAAAAAAAAAAAAAAAAAAAAAGAAACGAAACAAAGAACCCCCATCTGATTTCTGTGCTTCAGCCCTACCAAAGACCAGTGAGATTATGAGGTCACACCAGGGCCAAAACCACCTCTTTCGAACCCCGTCAGCCTTCTCCCTCTGGCGCCAAGAATGGCCTCCAGATTTCACCCCATCCAGCCCCCTGCCCAGGCAGCTCAGATACAGAGCAGCGCCCTGCCAATGATGGAAACGAGTTGTCCCCGAGCTCCTAACCAGTTTATTCCTCAGCCAGCTGGTCTCAGCTACCGTTATCACCCTCCCAGCCCCAACCACCACCCCCACCCCGACCCGCTGTGCGACGCTGGGTTAGTATCCCCCCATCTCTGGGCTCAGTACGCCACCTATGAGAGGGGCAGGCTGGACCCCCAGGGAGTGCGTGTCACAGCCCAACTGGGTGGAAAAAGGAATCCTGGCACGTGGGGAGCACAGACAGGCTCCACGCGAATGGGCCCAAGCCACCTGCATCCATGAACCAGCAACCCTACGGCGGAACGCCAACAATCTCTGAGGCTGGAGGTCACCTGCCCACAGATGGTGCCGGGCCAGGAGGCGGGGAGCAGGGTGGCGGGTAGGAAGGCTAGCTGCAGATTCAGGGTAGCTACTGTGCCTCTCAAGGCTCTGGCGAGAACCAGGCGGGTGGGTGGCCTGGCATCCCTGGTTCGGGCTGTGTAGCACACCGCTCTGACTTGCCCGGCCACGGCCCTCCCCACACCTCCCAGGCAATGTCCTCACTCAGCTCTTCTGTCTGTACCTCTTCCAGGCTCAGCCACTGGCTTTCCCGGGCTTTGCCAGGAACCGACGGCCAGCACCACCCTGGCGAGTGAAGCCAACAGGAACAGCCTGCCTTTGGCTGGCATCTTCGTGCCAGAGGTGGAAGGAGGGCATCCCAGGCCCACCTGCCAAGCTGCCCCTTCAGCCCTGCCGGGCCCCAGCCTCTCCCAGGCTTTGCTCTCCCACTTTCACTCCCGGGAGCCCACCAGCTCTCGCACACCCTTCTCGTCTCCTGGCGGTCACACATCCCAGCCTAAATCAGGTGTCTGGGCCCCCAGGACCGGTGACCTAACATCCACTCCAGCCCCGTGTGGGTCAGCCGCAGCCTGAGTGCCTGTCCACTTAGGGAGGCCGGGGAAATTCCAAGGGCTCCATGACTCGGCACGGGCGTGAGGTTCTTCATGCGGGTGGTGCATGTTCCCGGGTGGCCTACCTACCGTATGCGACACATCAGGCTGTGTCCTTGACTACAGAGGTGAATTAAACACAGTGCTATTCTCCCACAGTCCCCAGCCCAAGCGGGGAGACAGTCATCAAGGGAACTGGATAGTGATAATACAGAATAAGCTTCCTGGTAGAGAGAGAAACTCAAGGGGCCCTAGGGAGCGTTGGCTAGCCCGAGGGAAGTCAGGGAAGGCTTCCTGGAGGAAGGAGTGAATCCACATTTTCGAAGGGAGGGCAAGTCAGGTCTGGAATGGTCTACTAAAGCAGAGGGGACTGCAGCAGATAGAGGACAGTGGTCTGGGTGTTGAGCAGCAGGCAGGGTGAGGACTCACCCTTGGTGGCTCCCACTGCCTACGGGAGAATGCCCAAACTTCCCATCAGGGCACGTCACGGCACACAAAACCTCAGCCCTCCCTGCCTCCTCGGCCTCATTTCCACCAATGCAAACCTCACCCCTTACACGACCCCGGAAATCTGTGACCCCCAGACACTGCTTGTCAGGCCTCCGCGCTCATGCTCTTCCCCCAAAACACACATCCCTGTCTCCTCTGCCTGATTAACTCCTGCTTATACCTTTTTTTTTTTTTTAATGTTTATTTATTTTTAGAGGGAGAGAGACAGAGTGCGAGCAGGGCAGGGGCAGAGAGAGAGGGAGACACAGAATCGGAAGCAGGCTCCAGGCTCTGAGCCGTCGGCACAGAGCCCAACGCGGGGCTCGAACTCATGAACCATGAGATCGTGACTGAGCCGAAGTCAGAGGTGCGCTTAACCAACCGAGCCACCCAGGTGCCCCCTTCCTGCTTATACCGTTAAGGGTAAGGCTGGTGTCACTTCCCCCGGACTGGCACAGTGCTCCCTCAGGTCCCCACGTCAGCCTGGTCCCACAGCACTGCATTCCAGGAGACATTTCAACCCTCTGCTTCACCATCCGATCCCCGGGTGGTTTGGCTCTTGAACTTTCACCCCCAGCCCCAGACACATCACCGGCCACACAGTCAGCGTCCCGTAAATGTGCAGCGAGAGCTGTCATAGTGAACCCAGTGTTCTGAAGTCAGCTGCCTCCTAAACCATCCCCCACACCGTGTCCACTAGCGGCTGCCACACAGTAGGCAGCTGGTCATGGTCATTTAACTGACCCCAGAGAGCCTGACTGAAAGACAAAGCCCAGCTGGTTGCTTGTACCTTAGAAGGTGCCAGACGGAACTCGCTGGCTTCCGACAATAAGAACGAAAACAGAAAAACAAAACAAAATACAACCCCCCCCCCCCACTACCTAAAACCATACCATTAGAGAGTCACCTCTTGGAAGCTTTTCCGTTTCCAAGAACAGCCTATTAAAATGCAAACTGTCCCAGAAATAAGGTCAGGCCTTCAGTGCCTGTCATATGAAAAGTTCATTTCTTGAAGGAGAGGGGGACCGAGCGGAGAGGGCTGGAGGGAGGCAGCGGGAGGGGAGTAAGGGGAGACTGTGTGGGGACGGGATGGGGCGCCAAAAACACGGCACCGTTTTGCTGACGGCTGTCCTTGGCTCTCACTGCCGGTCCACACCCTCTTGATAAAAGGAACGTCTCTTTGCTTGTTCCTGCACTTCAGCGTTTCTTGGCATGACACCATATGCAAAATTAAGTGGCTTTGTAGTGTGGGCTGCTTGTTCTTTTCCCTCCTTTGGATGAAGCTCTCCAAGGCACACTCAATCAAGCCCCTTTTGTTCCCCAGGCCTTTTGAAGGCTTCCGGAGAGGAAATGAGAGCGCTCTTTAAAGCCCAAGTCGACACGCAGCCCTGCAAAATCAGTCTCCCTGCCAGCCCTGCCCCCCTGGGCCTGATGTGCAAGTCGGGGAGACATGGGTGGGCTCCCTGACCAGGACTGTCCCTGGGAAGACGCTCAAGGAGGTCCCTAGCCCACGTGAGACGCCACGGTGACACGGTGGATTTCCTCCAGTGAGGGAGCCTTCCAAACTGGCAAGAAGCTACAAAGGGGGCCACAGGTTTAGGTGGCCCTTGGCCACGGGCCTGTCACCCACAGTCATTTCTGGGAGCACAGTTCCCCACCCCAGGTCACGTCTGGTGACTGCGGGGCTTCGCACCCTATCTTGGGGTCTGCAGGTGGAAGGGGCAGTCCAAGCCTTCCCGTTAGCCTGGACCCCAGGACTTCTTCCATGATGGCATCATGCCCCATCCCTCCATGGACACAGTTGGCCAAGGGATCCTCCCAGGCAGGGAGCCTCTTGGGGGCCCAAGGCATCCAGCAGACAGCCTCCCATCCCACTCAGGGATCCCCTACAGCAGCAGTTAGCAACTGGGGGCGAATGTGCCCCTCAGCGACATTTAGCAATGTCTACACATCTCTGTTACTGTTCCCAAATTGTGCTGCCAGCAGCTAATGGGTAGAGGCCAGCGATGATTCTAGACGTCCTACAGTGGTCAAGACAGCTCCCCACAACAGAGAATTATCCCGTCAAAATGTCTATGATGCTGCGATTGAGAAACTCGAACTAGAATATTCCAGACACTTTTTGTCATCCAACCTCTGCTTGAATACTCCCATGGATGAGGAGCTCACTACCTTATGCTATATGGAGAAGTGGTGCAGGGAAGACCTGGATCTGAAGCCTGGTTCAGCATCTTGCTGGAAGCTATGGGCAAATGACCCAGCTTCCTCTCACCTCAGCATCTCTTGATGGAAAATGGAGCCAGGAATTCAATGTTCCAGAATCGTTATGAACGACTGCACGACTACAAAATATCTAGTACAGCGCCTCACACACAGAAGGCACCTCAACCAAAGGAGACCTGCTCCGTGGTGTCTGATTTTAGAATATGCCAGACAGTAAACACCAGCTATCCCAGTGACTGCCGAAAGGCCACCGCCTGCCAGAAAATATCTGCTAAGTCCCCGGCCTGCCTCACTGACACTGTCATGAATAAGGGATATGCAAGGTGTCCACTGCAGGGTCAGCTAGACTTGCAAAACCCCAGGCAGCAGCCTCCACGCTAACAGGAAAGAAATCGTTCTGAATCCACTGGTATTACAGCAACACAATGGAAAAGGACCGCAGCTATTTGGTTTTAGGTTGTTGTTATAAAGACACGAAAAGACAGAAACGTTTAAGATCATACGGTGGATGAAAATAAAACCAAGGTGAATCCATACTCAACGCAACTAGGAGAATAAACCATACGTACAGGGAGGGACAACAGACAGAAAAAAATGTTGTGTTAGGATGATGGGATTTGGGTCACGTTGGGCTTTTGGCAACGTTCTTTAACATAACATTGCTTTTCCGTTAAAATGCTTCTTATTGGGGTGTCTGGGTGGCGCAGTCGGTTAAGTGTCCGACTTCAGCCAGGTCACGATCTCGCGGTCCGTGAGTTCGAGCCCCGCGTCGGGCTCTGGGCTGATGGCCTGTTTCCGATTCTGTGTCTCCCTCTCTCTCTGCCCCTCCCCCGTTCATGCTCTGTCTCTCTCTGTCCCAAAAATAAATAAACGTTGAAAAAAAAATGCTCCTTATTAAAATCTATAGAGAAACCAATAAAAGAAACCACAAATGTAGCCTTACTTCTTTTTTCTTTAAATGTGTATTTATTTATTTTGACAGTGAGTGAGCACGAACGGGGGAGGGGCAGAGAGAGAAGGAGAGAGAGAATCGCAAGCAGGCTCTGCACCATCAGTATGGAGCCCAACGCGGGGCTCGAACTCACGAACCATGAGATCATGACCTGAGCTGAAATCAAGAGTCAGACCCTTTACCGACTGAGCCACCCAGGTGCCCCTGAAATATAGCCTTATTTCTGACCATGAAGGAAAAGGGTGGAGGAGAAACCTTAGGTGACATCCTGGGCCAGTTCCTTGGGGAGCCTCTGGGCTTCAGAATGGGGGTGATGCCTCCAGTGCTCTGACTCCAGAGGGCAGAGGGAGCAGGTCTGCCCGCCCAACTCCTCTGCTTGCAGGGTGACTCCCGTTCAGCATCCACCAGAACAAGTTGCACTCCCAGCTCAGCTCTGATTCGTCAGCACCCCTGTCCCTAGAGGAGAAATCCAGAGTGGGGCCTGGCCGCTCTCCACAGCCCCCATGGGGTCCAGCATCCACCACCAGGGCGCCTGGGTTCCCATCCTAAGTGAGGACCCTTCCCTTGGAGGCCAGGAACTGGGCTGAAAGATTCTCTCGTGATGAGCCTGCAACTCGGAGGGCAGGCCCCAGGCTGGACCCAAACGCTGGGGAGCACCCAATTAATTTATCAAAAATGTTTTGAGGGGTGCCTGGTTGGCTCAGTAGACGGAGCATGTGACTCCTGATCTTGGGGTCATGAGTTCGAGCCCCAGTTGGGTGTAGAGATTATTAAAAAAAAAAACACGACCCTGCAAAAATACATATATTTGGAAAAAACCCTCAGAATCTCTGTCTCCCCACAACACAAAAAGACAGCTACTCCCTCTATATCTGCCCTCTCACCGAGGGTTCACTCCAGCTGTCCTCATAGCAATTATGTAAAAGCCGAGAATTGCGTTAGCTGCTTCATTTCCCCTTGTGCTTTGCGGCTGAGGCCCCATGAGGGCTGGGGTGCACCAGGAGAGGTGGAGCCTGTGCTGAGACCCCCTGAAGTACACGTGGACCCTGCCCACCTCTCCCTCTGGCACCTCGTCCTTGCTTCTGGGAGAGACAAGGGCTGCGGAGTGCTGGACATGGAAGGGCCCAGAAAGAAAGCAAAAGGGTGAGATAAGGCAAAGTGGGGATGATTTGGGGAAGAGAAGACAGGAGCTGATATTATAAAGAAAACACCTGCTTCCTCCCTCGAAGGGGACTGGACGCACCTTATCACCTCTCCAAGACCCGAGGAGGGGACCTCAGGAAGAATAATGAGTTCAGGGACTGCGTTTGTACTCCCGATGGGAGGACAGAATCACTGAGTGTAAAAGGAGAGCCCCCAATGTTAAAAGCCACAGTGCTGTTTTACAGCGCACCCTGGGGCCCATCCACCTGCTGCCGCTGGATACCTGCAAGGCAGATGCCATCAGCCCACCTCATAGGTAAGAAATTATGCTCAGGAGGACCCAGCAGCATGCCCAGGGTGACATCCTCCCTCAACCCCCCTGCCTCCTGGCACAAAAAAGGGTGCTCCTGCCAGTAGGCCCTGCTTTTCCTGTATCTCCCCCTCCCCAGTGTCTGAGTTCCATTTTCCTGGTTCCAAGAAGCTTGGTTAAAAATGGGGATGTTTTCGAGGGGCGCCTGGTGGTTCAGGTGGTAAAGCATTTGACTCTTGATTTCAGCGCAGGTCATGATCTCATGGCTCGTGGGTTCGAGTCCCTAGTCGGGTACAGAGCCTGGCTGGGATCCGCTCTCTCTCTCTCTCTCTCTCTCTCTCTCTCTCTCTGTCTCTGCCCCTCCCCTGCTTTCATGCATGCGCTCGCTCTCTCTCAAAATAAATAAATAAACTTAAGAAAATGGAGAGATCCAGGAAAACTGAGGTGGAGATACCAACACCTGTGGAGTGCCTTCCCATACGGGAGTCCCTCACGTGTCACCTCAATTCCACCTTCCTGCATTTTGACCTCCCATGAGGATGGTTCTTTAATGATCCCATCGTAGAGACCAGTAAACTGAGGCCCAGAGACACCAACAGCAAACTGCCCAGAGCCACAGAACCGGGGCAGGTGCGGTCAGGTTGGGCTCTGGCCCTGTTCTCCTCAGGAGTGTTACAGCCACCTTGTCAGAGGCCGTTTGCCCACATTCGTCCCCACTCAAAAGACTGGGTGGGGAGATGTCAAGGAGGCTGGGGGCGGCCAGGCTGAGGGGCAGCAGCGGTGGGTTTTCATCTCATCTCCCGACAGGCCCAGAAAAGGGCACAGCCCATCGTGACAAAAAGGGGTTCATGGCAAGGGCCGATGAGGAGTGCAGGGCAGGTGAGGGAAACACTGAAGCCACTCGGGACTCGGGAGCATCAGGGCAGAGGATGAGCCAGCTCCAGGCCCCGGCACAGCTGGGGGTGCCGTGGCCGTGGTTGGCCAGCAGCTCGACAGCCATGGGTGGAGGTGGATTGATGGGTCACTGCACTAATCTCCTGAGAAAAGGCCAGAAACCCTCCAGAGAGCTTGACATCCAGGCCCCCTGGAGCTGGGGTTTGCATGGGCTCCAAGGTCCGGAGTGCAAGGACGGAGCTGCAGAGCAGGCCAGGGACGGGCTGGTGCTGATGAAAGCCCATGAAAATCAGAGGGCTGAGAGATCAGCCCCCTAAGCGTGTGGGAGCCGGGGAAGAACCAGGGGAGCAGAGGCCCGGCTGCCAGGTCTGTGCCTGACACATCGCCACGTCTGAGGGACAAGCCATGGGGACAGAAAGAGGACCCAGGAGCCCAGACCCCAGAGCCTGCCCCCGCAGCAGCACTCAAAGCAAGGCCGGCAGGTCGCCGGCAGGAAAGGAGAGACGGAGCCCTGACAAGTGCAGGTGGCAGGGGACAGCGGCAGAGCAGGGAGCAGAGCACACAGAGCCCCGCCAGCGTCCGGGCTGCAGGCAGGGAGAGCACACGCTGGGCTGGAGTCTGGGTTTTCTTCCAGAGGAAATGGGGAGCTATCTAAGGATAGCAAAGGAGTGATATGGTCAACGTGAATTTACACAGTGAGGTTTGGCATCACGGTACAAATGCTCCTTGCTGTTGGGCAAACCTATAGCACGTTCTCGATGGCCCTTGGATTGCCCACACTTTACCTCCTGGGCCAAGCCCCTGACCCTGCAGTTTCTGAGCCTTGCAGGAGGTATCCAGAAGTCAGGGTGGGCTGGAGGGCAGGCCCAGGGGCAAATGTCAGTATCACTGTGATTCCTGTTGAAGGAAGGACGGGGTCATCTACACTGAGGTTGCTAGAGGCTCCCTCCTCCCTCCAGGGCCACGTAGAAGAGGCTCACCTGAAAGGGACCTTCAGAGAGGGCGATGGCGATATGGACCAAGGGGACAGTGTCCTCCTCCTGAGAGGGGACAGCTTGGTTGGGGTCAAGCCAATGAGGCTCCCAGGCCTGCATCCCCTCAGATCCCACACCAGCTGCCTGCTGGAATCACCCCGTTCCTGTTGGGAAAGTGGAGCGAATGGTAGCCACCCCCGGGGTCCCTGCAAAGACTTCCCAGCATCTGCCCTGAGCTGTCGTGTGTCTGTCTCCCTCTCCCTTATCTTACTCTCTTTCATTCCTGTTTTTCTCTCCTCCTCCACCTTCCCTCGCCTCCTTCTTTCGCATCCAGCAGCGGGACAGCCAGCCGGGGCCCTTCAAGTCAGTAGGGACGGTGGACTCTGCTTATCAGAACCAAAGAATGTTAGACGGCACGCAGCTGGCCGTGGCCTCCAACCCCCTAGCCAGAGCGCAGCAATTAGACCTTGGTCTGAACATGTCTGCCACACCAAACTCAAGGAGAGTCCGCTTTCAAGCTGCTAAAGTGTGTGTGTGTGTGTGTGTGTGTGTGTGCGCGCGTGTGTGTTCACAACAGGATTCCCTTTTTATGGTAACTGCTAAGTAAGACCTGAGTGATAGATGCCCTTCCGAGACCCAAGAAACCCAAAGGTATTTACATACTAGGAAGAAAAAAAATGTTTTGCGGAATCCACATTCCTTCACCATGCAGTGATGTCTACTGAGCTGAAAAAAAAAGATGGGTGTTGTGTTCTTCCCCCCTTTGCCTAGGCACAAACATCCCACGCACACACGCACATGCACACTCGCGCACACACACATATGTGCACACATATGTACACTCTCTGCCTCCAGACAGCTCAGACCTGCACTCGCCTGGGTTTGGAAGGGAAGCAGAGCATGAGGCCCCGGAAGGCAGGACGGCACAGGGGTCAGGAGCAAGGCTCAGGGTTGGGCCGCCTCGGAGCCTAACCCCTGCCCTGCCGGTTTGCTGTGTGCCCTTGGGCCAGCTTCCCCTCGGAAAGGGGAGCTCGACTGCAGACTTGCTATGCCGAACAGAGAAAGCCCTCGGCAAATGCCGACCGTGACCAGTACTGAGCCAGAAGAGGCTAAATCCTCTTGCTGGCAGGAAGGACCAGACCCTCCAGAAAATGGCTCTGGATCTCTCAGGCCTTGTTCCAGGCTGGTCCACATCCCAACTCCTACTCCGAGTCTGGTGTTTGGACTTTCTGGCACTTTCTACCAGGCGCCGCCCTGCTCCACACCTGCAGTGCCCAAGGCCGCCCTTGGGGACCTGACAGGACAGGGACCGGCTGTGGGGGGCCTGGCCCCAGGGGCTCCCACACTCCCCTGTGTGAGACCCATTGCCGGTAGGATTTCACAGGCCACAGCTTGTGCTGGGAGGCAATGGGGCCGGCAGCCTTTCCAGAGGGGACCTGGAGAAAACTGCTCGACCAACCTGAGCCACAGTTCTCAGATTTGTAAAATGTAAGGATAATCATACTGACGTCGTAGGATGGAGGGGAGGCATGTCCGTCTGTCTGTCAGTGCCTTACACAGCCAGGGCACATAAGCACTCAGCACAGCACTGGCCTGATGCCGCCTTGATTTTTATTTCACGCGGGGAAGGGCATGGGTGTATGCGGAGAGGAGTTTCTGCTCTTGCCTGTGCCTTGCGCCGCCCTGACAGCCTGGCCCCTGGGACAACCCCTCTGGGGCCTCTTAACCCAGATCCTCTAGCTTCTATTTCCTCTGAAGCATCCCCCCCCACCCCCCTCCTATCCTCCAGGCAAGGGCGGTGGCCCAGGTGCCCAAGGCAAGCTCGGGCTGGACCCAGGGCCATGCTCCCTCCTTCTACCCAACACTTCCAGGCGCGACCCGGGGCAGGTGTGTGTCACAAAGCCTCCGATGTTTCCAATCCTACCTGGTAGCTGTCCTGTCACAGCTCTCGAGAGCTGGACAAGCAGTCCAGAGGCCCCAGGTTTGTGTGGCAAAGGGGGCCGGGTCCTCCAGCGTCTCACCAGCGTCTCACCGGGCCTACCTGCCTGGAAGCCCCTGGACATGCCTCCCCCACACACACTGAACACAGGCAGACGGGTCCTGAGGCGACTTCACCCCCAGCCACGCACAGAATCGGGAGTCTCTTATCTGCCTGTGCCTCCGATGTCCCAGAACCTGGGCAGGGCTCCCGGCCAATGCCGTTCACGGACCTGAGACCAGGGCTCGGCCCAGCGCCGACGTCACCTGCCCTGGGAACCTGGCAGATGGCCCACTTTTCTCCCCTAATTATTTTCTTTGGCTGCGTGGGCGTGGCATGAGCTAAAGAGATTGAATCAGGACCCACAAGGGGAGCAACCTGAGTCACAGGAGAGGTGGGACAGGGCGAGGAGGTGACCATGGGTTCCCAGAGACTGGGGGGAGGGCCAGGGAGCCCAGGGCTGCCAAAGAAATGGGCGCCTCGTGACCCGAGGAGGAGGCTGGGGGCGGGGAGGCCAGGGCACCCCTCGCCAGCCCTGGGCTTTGATGACCATCACAGGGATCTTTCACTCAGTGAGGAAAGCCTGGCCCGGGAGGCCTCGAGGTTTCAGGAGGAGAACCCATCAATTAGGTGGCCACGCGGCTCTGTTTGCACTGGGCACTTCGAGAACTTCCCTCCTCCCAGCCCGTCAGGTCCTGCACCATCGGAACCGCGCCAGCCGCTGCGTGCGGCCAGCCTGATGTTCAATGCCACTGGCTCGTCCCTGGCCAAGCCGTGCCGCCCAGCCAGTGAGAGCTGCCTGCGCCCGCCCCCCCCCACGACCCCCAGCGGCTTCTGCACCCCTGAGAGTCTCTAAGCTCCCCACCCTGTCCATGCGGGGCTCAGATGCCCCAACCTACAGCCCAGATGCACTCCTCACTGCTCCCCCAAACAGGACATCTACTTGGAGGAAATGTCTGCCCAGGACCCCAAGCGTATCTCCAGCTGCTTCTGTACTCCCCGCATTTCTGCCCCCCAGGCTGTGCCAGGTGCAGTCTGCTGATCCACGGGGGGCACCGCACACCAGACCCCTGGCCACCTCCCCAGCCCCCAGCCCCTCTCTAAGCCACACTCCGGGAGATGCACCAGCAGCCCCACACCCATGGCAGGGGCTTGGGCAGAGAGCGCTGACCACGGGGACCTGTCACCACCTCCCCTTCCCTGCCTCATTCCAGTGCTCTCTCACACACACACACACACACACACACACACACGCCTACTCGCACACAGACTCACGCTCACTCACATAAACTCCGACTCAACTCACACACACACACACATACACACACATACTCACACTATCACTTATACACAGTCACACACTCACGCTCACCCTGGTTCACGCTTACACTCACAACGCTCGTTCACAAACATTCACACATACACGCACACTCACAGGAACCACTGAGAGTGCCGCCCCCAGTGTTGGACACCCTGGGCCCTCCCCGCCAACACTGCCTCTGCTCACTGTGGGGGAGGTGGCAGGGCGAGGTCCTTCTGGAAAGGGAGGTTCCCTGACTGTGACAGGATGGGCCGTCCGGGCGGGAGAGGCCCTGGCTTGGGAGCAGAGAACCCCTTGCTCGGGGCTTCCGATGCGGTCCCCTAGGCCACCAGCCCCTGCCACGCAGGCTGGCTCCAAAGGCCCCAACTGGCTGGACCCTTCCTTCAGCCCCCACTATCTCCTCTGGCGCCTTTAGGGAGAACACCTGCCAAGATGCCCCCACCCCCTGCTCGGACCCACACCTGTGGAGCCCCTACACCCCACTCTTGCCTTTGGACCTCACGGCTTCCTGCTCACACAGAGGTGGGCTGGACCCGGGGGACCGGAGACCAGTGTTAAGCCCAGAGTTGGCCAGGCCCCCTGCATCCCACCCTCCATCCATGCAACCCAGCTTCCACCCCAGACTCATCAGGTGCTTGCAACACGGGTCAGACTCCTTCCCCCCCCCCCCTTGCAAGTGTGTCTAGGGCAGGGGAACAGGCCCAGGGCCTAAGGAGGGCCAGGAGTCTGCTGGGAAACGCAAGTTAAAAATACCTGCCTGTTCCAGCCACCACACACGCTGGGACGAGCGGGCAGGCCAAGGCTGTCCCCACTCTCGTGAGCCTTCCCTGGGAAGTGAGCAGGCGGGAACCCGACCGGGGGCCAACCCGACCGGGGGCCAACCTCCCCACTGCGGCATCCTGGGGCTGGGACTATGTCCTCGTCACTTCTGAGCCCCCAGCACAGGCCCCTCACAGAGGAGGCCTCCTTCAGCTTTTCTGAAGGAGCAAATGCATGGGTCTCTCGCCCAGTCTAGAACACATCTCAGCTCACAACTCCTTCATCAGGCCCCGGGACTCCCTCTGCCTTCAGCATCACACTCCCAGATCACTGCCTAGTATTTTCCAACTGAAGGGAACCCGTGGAGCCTGTCACCAAGCCCTTCATCTTACAGAAGACGACCTGAAGCCCAGACAGGGGGAGACACTCTCCCAATGCTGCACAGCAGGGCCAGGCCAGAACTTGCCACCTACTCCTAGCCCCAGCCCTCCCTTCATAGCACACCCAGGCTTGGGATAGTTGGGGAGGCAAGGAAGTGAAAGGTGGGTTGGAGGCTAGAGCAGTACTTGGCCACCCAACCCCAAGACCCTCAGGCCTCATCACTGTCCAGCCTGTGTCAGGTGATCGCCCGGGACAGCCACAGGCACTGGCAGGCCTCTCCCACCCAGAAAGGCGGCAAGGACACGACCAACACCCCAGCGCAGCAGGTGCTTCGGAGGCAGATGGGGGAGCCCACGATTGGGCCATAATGCGTCCCATGGGGTGTTTCCTGGGGAGGAGGGCTCAGCTTTCACCAGCATCTCCATGACCCACTGCTACCGAAACTGCCCTGGACCGAAGTCCCGGGTTCTAGAAACCTTGACTCTCACTCCTGTGCACCTGTGTGACCTTGTCAACAGCAGGGGCCCCTGACCTCACCCAGAGCCCCCAGAGCCTGAGGCTACAGACCTTCCCGGTCCCCAGCAGGCCTCCCTTTAAAAGGTGACAGACTGCAAGGCGTCAGTCTAGCAGTCAGACAGAACTGGATTCCGAAGCTAGATGGGGCATCTTACGGGCTGTGTAACCCAACCTTTCTCAGTTTCCCTCATCTGGAAATTGAGCATAGCATAACCTGCGCGGGGAAGATTAAATGTGTCAATCCGTGTCAGGACTAGTGCCCAGCAGGTACTCAGTGCCCTTGCTTCCGCCCATCCCCCACCTTCCCAGGCATCTCATGGAGGTGGCCTGGGCTCAGGAGCTGCAGGTGATAGAGAACCGGCACCCAGTTGAGCCCCAACCCCTCTCGGAGGGCCTGCTGGAACTGTGTCTTGCTGACAGGACAGTCCCAGTCCCGGGCAGAGCTGCGCAGGAATTAGTACCTGCCTGGGCGAGAGACTGAGAGAAGGCCCAGGGGCCAGGGGCCATGGAATACAAAGTGACAGGAGCCCAGGGAAAGGGTGAGGTCTGCTACTCCACGGGCTGGCATGTCTCAGCCACAGCCACAGCCACAGCCCGTGCTCACTGGGCCCACGCTCTGGGCCAACATACGTGAGCCGTTCGGTCTCACAGTCTCCCCAGGGGGAGGTGCTATGATTCCCATTTTACAGAAAAGGAGACCCGAGGCACCCTGCTCAAGTTCACACTTGAAATTCAAGTCTACGGGGCGGCCCAGATCCCAAGCTCTCAATCACTGTGCTCCCCTGCCTCTAAGGATCAGATCTGTTAACTGGAGAGGCAGGTGAGGGTACGGGGGAGCGAGGTGCCTCCACTCCCCCAGGCAGACCCCAGTGTGCACCCCCCCCCCAGCACCAGGGGCTGCGTTCCTGCCCACCTGCAGAGCACAGCCGTCTGCGCACATCTGAAGCCGCCACAGCGGGCACGCATGAGAACACCACCAGCTATCCCTGGGTGGAAACCGCCCGACGGTTCCGGGAGAGGTAAAGTATATAAATAACATGAGCGTCACGGAGCGTAATTATTAAATGTTGTCATTTCGGAAGGAAATTAATTAGCAATGGCTGTAGCTGTCTCGTGTCTGCTTAAGCAGCGTGCATCTCAATTAAAATTTAATTGCCACAGTTTCAATCGCAGCAGGTTAAACGCCTTGAGATGGTGAGCGGGCTCGTGTCTACGTAAAGCTTGAATTAGTGTGGAGCGGATGACCTGTCACGGAAGGGGAGGGGAGGCGGCGGACAAGGAAGCAGGCAGGACAGCTAGGTGCCACGTGCTGGTGCCCGCCAGGCCTGGCCAGCGGCAGTGTTTCAGACGGACGGTTGGCACGGAGGATGGCTCCTCGAACCCCCACACAGACCCACCAGTGGGAAAGGGGACGTTAAGCCTGGCACAGACTCTCAAGGGAGCCCTGCCTTCGGGCAGTGGGCCGTGTAACAGAACAGGGTCTGCGGCGGAAAGGTCAAAAGCTAGCTGGCAACGTGCCATCCGCTGGAGGAAGCAAAGGTTCAAGGCAAGCACGGCCAAATCCTATCCCTCCAGGGTCATGCAGAGAGGCAGGCCACACTGGAGGCAATAGAGAAAGGTGAAGACTGGGGCAAACCGGAGCAACAGGCCCATCGTGGAAAGCAGGGCAGCCACTGCTCCCCCGCTGGCTAGCTCTTGCCAAGCAAGGCCAGCATGCCAGACTCCCAACAAAGACAAGGATTCTTTTATTTTGAGGGGGAGAGGGGCAGAGAGAGAGAATCCCAAGCAGGCTCCGTGCTGTCAGCACAGAGCCCCGTGCGGGGCTCGATCTCACAAACCATGAGATCATGACCTGAGCCGAAATCAAGAGTCGGACACCTAATCGACTGAGCCACCCAGGCGTCCCCACAAGGATGGGGTTTATAATTTCCTATGTCCTGAGTTTTAAAACACAGTGGGGGCCTAACCTAAGATAAGAGTTATCAATATTTGACCGTTTGTCCAGGAATTTCTGTAAATATAAAACACCACAAAAGTTATCGTTTTAGAAAATAGATTAGTGGCTTCCAGGGGGTGGGGAATAACTTCTAACTGGGCATGGGATTCCATTTTGGGGGTGATGAAAATGTTCTCAACTTAGATTGTGGTGACGGGGGTACAACTTGGTGAATATTCCGAAAGCCACGGAATTGTACATTTTGAAAGGGCGCATCTTATGGGTATGTGAGGTACGTCTCCATCAAGCAGTTATCAAAACATAAGGAAGTTAGGGTCTTTATCTCAAAGGCACCCCGCGGCTGCTAGTTTTCCCAGCAGAGATCTTTCACGCACATCGAACACGTCCTGAAGGACCCGTGCAGGCTGGCTCGGGGTTAGGAGCTGGGCAGACAACAGGGGAGACCCCGGTCCCCCCCACCACCCAGCTCCAGCAAGGCTTATGACACTCTTCTCAATTACCAGATTGTCATCAGGGAGGCTGCCACTTCATCTGAAATTTAGGACGCTTCGAGGCACCTCCGGTCAGGAGCCCAGCCCCAGCAAGCCCCCAGTGGTCTTCCAACTTATCGCTCGCTCCACGGAGACAGAAGCCCCACTTTAAGCCCCGAAGTCATCCCAGTGTTTACAGCCCTGCACGTGCAGTTCTGCTGATGTGGCCACTGCCACCCCCCACCCCCGCCAGCCCCAGGCCAAAGGGGCACTACCTGAAGGCAGGTGCCGTGTGGCAGAGGCCCCCAGAGGAGGCACAACCGACGAGTGGTGTTTATCGCCTCTCTTTAGTGCCAACCAACCCACCGCCTGGCACAGAGGGTAAGTGGGGTGGCAGGCAGCAGCTGGGGGGCTGGCGTGGCACCCGGAAGCAGGAGACAGAAAACGCGCCAGCGTGTCAGGCTGCACGCGGCCTGGATGACACACGCCAACTTGCCTACCTGACAAGGAGCACCCGGCCCGAGCTGTCAGGACGGGCGATGGGACGCCACACAACACGCACGGGGCTCTTCCCTACCCAGGCTGCAGGCCTTGCCTTTCCTTTTCGAGGAACCACAGTCTCAGAATGTCGCCCACCTACGGGCACACTGATATTCTAACCCTGTAACCTGTACGGGTCTACACTCGAAGACCATCTCTCGCCTTTTCCCCAAAACGGCCCTAAGAGACTTTATTCAGGGGGTGCCTGGCTGGCTCAGTTGGTGGAGCATGTGACTCTGGGTCTCGGGGTGTGAGTTCAAGCCCCATGCTGGGTGTAGAGATTACTTAAAAATAAAACTCTGGGGGCACCTGGATGGCTCTGTCAGTTGAGCATCCGACTTCAGCTCAGGTCATGATCTCACGGTTCGTGGGTCCGAGCCCCGCGTCGGGCTCTGTGCGGACAGCTCGGAGCCTGGAGCCTGCTTCTGATTCTGCGTCTCCCTCTCCCTCTGCCCCTCCCCCACTTGTGCTCACTCTCTCTCTCTCTCTCAAAAACAAATTGAACATTTACAAAAATAAATAAATAAGTAAAATTCTTATTAAAAAAACTTCGTTCAGGGGCGCCTGGGTGGCGCAGTCGGTTAAGCGTCCGACTTCAGCCAGGTCACGATCTCGCGGTCCGGGAGTTCGAGCCCCGCGTCAGGCTCTGGGCTGATGGCTCAGAGCCTGGAGCCTGTTTCTGATTCTGTGTCTCCCTCTCTCTCTGCCCCTCCCCCGTTCATGCTCTGTCTCTCTCTGTCCCAAAAATAAATAAACGTTGAAAAAAAAAATTTAAAAAAAAAAAAAAAAAAAAAAAAAACTTCGTTCAGGCTGTAACATCTACAAAAGTAAATAAATAAAAATAAATAAAATAAAATTCTTATGAAAAGAACTTCGTCCGGGCTGTAACACTTCCACGCTGACCCACTTGCTCCCCTTCGAGTAATCTACCCACAGAGGGGCCTCAACAGCTGTTACCTACAGAGTTGTTTGTCACCAGAAGATGCAGAGCACCAACACAGTGAAAACAGCTCCAAATGGCCCCGAAGGAGTGCTGGCTAAGTAATCACAGCACGTCCAAATGACGGAACACTCGTCATTGAAAATAATATTTACAGACGTATTTAATATCATGGGAAGGGCTTATGTTAAAATACCGAGTGATAAAATCCAGGATGCAAACCGGCAAATGTAACAAGAAGTCTTAACCGGGGTGGCAATCTGGAGGAGGGGTCCTAGAAGGAAATGGACCTGGTTGCTGCCGAATAGTGGCACCATCGACCGGTTTTTTTTTTTCTTCATTTACACTTTCCTGAACATTCCACATGACCACTTTGACCATTTGTGTATCATTGTTTTGTTAATAATATATAATATTTGTTGGTTTATAATTATTCAAAATATGCTCTCCACCATTTGTCCACAGCATGAGATATTCCTCTCCCCTCCCCACCAGTGCCAGGTGCCAGGTACCCAGAGCTGGGAGCCTCTGAGCCTGAGGCCGGGCCTTGTGGCCCTCAGCACGGCTCCCTCCTCCAGCTCAGCCTTGAACTGGCCACTCCGGGTGTTCTTGGGAACCTAGAATGAACAGTTTCCAATAAAATATTCACTCTGCCGTTTACCGAGTGCACCCTAGCTGCTAGGCGCCACATCAGCCCCTGGAGATAACAAAATTAATGTGGTCTGTACCCCCAGAGGACTTTGTTTAGTGGGAGCAAAAATCAAGGAGACCAGTAATTAATTGTAGAACAGGACCTGAGTCTGGGAGTTGGGGAAGAAATGGGGAGAAGCAGGGGCTGCCAGAGGAAGGAGGCCTTGGGTGTTATGGAAGAATTTGGACATTATCCTGCACTAAGGTTTGCATAAGACCAACATCGCCACCCCCCCCCATGCGTGACAGACACTGCCAACCAATCACAGCACTTTTCCCAGCAGCCCTTGGGGTCCTTCTTGTGCAGGATGGCAGACAGCCTCTCCCAATCCAACTGGCCTGGCACAAACACAAACCCGCCCTCCACCTGTGCGTGCGGGCGATGCAGAGTCTAAGGAGGGGAGTGGCATGGCCACATGTGACATGGATCATTCTGGAAACGAGGGTGGCTGGGCAGCAGGGAGGCCAGGCAGCAGACAGGTGTGCAAATCCAAGCACTGAAAGCATACATCATAAGTGCACAGCCCACAAGCAAGGTGGAGGCTCTCCTTGGGGAGGTGACAGGGCCAGAGGGGAGCAGGCACACTTCTATGCCAGCTTCCTTCTAACCTTCTATGCCTCCCTCCTATCTTTGGGGAGGCCTGGCCCAACCAACCCTGCAGCCCGTCTGGAAGGAAGAAGATCCAGCACTTGGCTGAGCAGCTGAGCACACAGAAGGTCCGCACCAGGCAGCTTACCGCCGGGGTGGGCAGAAGGCCTCCGAGGACAGCCCCGGGCACGTGGCCAAAGGCTCCCAGCCTCCCAGCCAGAGGGGTGGGCTGAGCCACACTCACTCGACCTGCTCCTCCAGAGCACGTGGCTTCGGACAGCACATGTCTCACCGTCTCAGGGATGCTTGCAACCATCTTCGAGAAAGAGAAAGGGCCCTTGGCAACCACACAGCCTCACCTGGTCATTTTACAAAGGGGGATGCCCAGCCTCGGAAATACGGAGCCATCTGCCCGAAGTCACAGAGCTGGTGAGAGACGATACAAGAGCCTGCCCCCAGTGCAGTGCCTTCCCACAGCATGGCTCCAGCTCCTGAGTCCAGCAGAGTGCCCAGCACAGGAGGCACCCGCTACGTAGTCGCCGATTGGCCGAGGGACGCAGAGAAGGGCGGTGCAGGGCCCGACTCCCTGACTGAGCTTTGGACCCAAGCCTGCCGGCCGCCATCCCCCGGACCAGCCTGCCTTCCCCCTCACGGTTCACAGGGACAGGCGTAAGGCCTTATGGAGCCAGGACTCACGCAGAGCCCAGCAGCAGTGCCCTGATCAGGATCAGACGGCTGCTTTTTGGTGCTCACTCAGCCGTGGTTTTCAAAAGACTCTGATTTGCTGCCATGGAGCCACATGTGGCCAGGCAAAATGGGGATCCCTAGAGGGCTCTGTGCCTGGGCGAGCAGGGCACAGGGATGGATGTCATACCCAGGGTCTGGGCTCCAAAGATTAACTCAGACTCAGCAGGTGGGAGTCTAAGGGGCGTGGACGTGTGTGGTGAGCCTCCAGAGAAGTCTTTCCATCTAGTCCCAGCAGCCCACCAGGCAGGTGGAGCTAGCCAGCGCCTGCGGCTGAGCCCTGATGATCAGCACCTCAATTACTACTAGCAGGAATGTAAGAGAACGCCTGCCAGGTGCCCCACACACTGCCGAGTGCATCCCATGGGTGGCCTTCACCGAGCCGCACAACCCTCTGAGGGCTCCCAGCCCCGTTTCCAAGATAGGGAAGCCGAGGACCCCAGAGCCTCACTACGTTGCCCCAAACCACAGCAGGAGAGGGGCAGACCAGAATTTACACCCGAGCGTCACTTCTTATCCTTCCTGTCTCCAACCACCTGCCCCCCAGGAAGCAGGCAGCACGTGACCATCCTCCTGCACTGACATCCCCAACGCAGACTGCCTTCCCCAGTGTCACCCAGTCACTCCTGAGTGCTTTTATATCTGCACCAGACCCTGAGCCAGGCCCACACAAGGGAGACAGGCAGGAAAACCATCGCCAATACTGGAACTGTGCCCGGGGGGGACCCAAAGTGGGGAGTAGTGGGGTGACGGCAGGGTGGTGATGGGCAGGCAGGCATTCCAGCGGGAGAAGCCAGCCAGGCAAAGGCCTGGAGAGGAGGCTGGGAGCAGCAGGAACCTGATCAGTGAGAAGGGGATGTGAATGTCGGGAGTCTGGTGGGAACGTGGAAACTGAGGGTGGAGAGCCTCATAGGGGGCCATAAAGTTGCACAACTCCACGGGGCGCCGAACTATTCCACGTGGATTTGGCCCCAACCAGAATACACAACGAATGGTGCCCGGTGTCCAACCACCAGGGGCTGCATGCAGCCTTGGGGCGGGGGGGGGGGGGGGGGCGGAGCTGGGGGAGTGAGTCGGAAAGGCTTCTGAAATGCCTCTGCCCTCCACCTCAGGGTTACAGGGCCCCAGTGATTCATGGACCCCAGCAATGCTCCCTCTGACAGTCAGGCCCCGAGAAGGATCAAATATCAAAGGCCAAGCTCTCAAGGCTTCCAGCCAAGTCCTGAGCACCCCGCCCTCCTAGGCCCCCAAGACCCACCACCAGCAGGCACCCTGACCATGCTGGTTTGGAATCAGTGTTCCAGGCAGCCCCCTCCCTCTGCAGAGCCAAGGTGAAGGGGCAGGAAGTGCCAATACCCACTTGTCAGCCAGGACCTATCTGTCCAGGCATGTGCGCTTCTAGAGGCTGTGCATTTGCACGTGCACACGCGCGCACACACACACACAGTGTTTGTGCCAACTTCCACACACTCACATCCTTCAAACCCATGCACAGACACGTGCTCCCAAACAGGCAGAGGCCCACACTCAAAACACATGCACCACCAGAGATGCACCCCCACGCAAACGCACGTATGTACACACACACAAGAACACACGTACCCCTACATTCACAAATACACACAACTCACAACGCGCACACCAAACACACACACGCTCTCTCTCTCTCTCTCTCACTCAGTAGCACACCTTGCACATGCTTGACACGGGCCGACAAGTCTCTGAGCCTTGCCTTCTATAAGTCGCGGAAATGGTTTTCTAGAAGGTGCGCTCCAGAGCTCAGAATCCAAGCAGTTTACATTTGCCTCAGGAGCAGGGGGACCTGGTGTTAAACCTAAGCCAGGCCTCAAAGGCCTGGAGGGAGCTGGGTGCAGAGACAGCTTCCCAGAGAAGGGGATATACCCCCAGGCCCCGGGCAGCCAGGAAACCCCGGAATCTTCCGCTCTGCAGCAGAAAGAACCCACTGGACTCAGGCAGCACCGGTTGCCCAGCGCTGGCCTTGGGCTTGCCAACAAATGAGGGGCGTGTTTGCTTTTACCCCCGCTATTGAGGAAGACCGCAGTGCCGAGGGGATGTCCAAAGGCCCGAGAGTCTCCCCCAACTGTCCTTCATTCCTCCATTTACGGATCCGTCCATTCATCCAGTCAACACTGGCTGTGGGTGCCAGCACCAGACTGCAACCCAAGTGCCACTGGGTGTCTCCAAAGTCAGAGTGGATCCTGGGGTCGGGGGGAGGGCCGTGGCCTCTCAGGAGGAAAGAGCTACTTCCTGTCACCAAGCTCGTGCTGTTGGATCACTTCCCAGTGAGGGACTTCCTGATATCTCCTGATCACTGAGAAGCCACAGGAATAAGGCCCGCCAGCCTAGAAGAAGCCCTCCGGTTTCCTGACCGAGCGAACGAACAGCGAAAGAGCAGAGACACCCGTGTCGACCCCCAAGTGCATCGCCTGCGTGTCAAATGTGCTGGCCACCTTTCCAGAGAGCCCCCACCTCCTGCCACAGCCAGGCCCGCCCTCCTGTAGGCAGAGGGAAGCTGCAACCCTGCTGGGCCCGGCACAGGCACATGGGAGGCGTCTGGGCGGCGGTGCCTGAGTCACTGGAAGAATCACAGTCACCAACCATGGAGCCCTTGGACGGATGCCCAACCTGGGCCCAGCACTTCCCAGATGTTGCCTCCTTCACACCTCCCTAGGCCCACGTGACAACCTCCTTCTCCGGATGGAGAACCAGAGGCACCGTGCAGAAAAGCCCTCGCTGAGCGGGAATCAGGGCTGAGGCCAGGTGGTGAAGCCCAAGCCGGGGTGGGGTGACCCAGGTCAGGGGCAGGGGCCAGGCCAGGAGTGGGCGTCAGCTAGGGATGACCGGGGCCAGAGGCAGGAGCCAACTGGGGGTACTGGAGAGAAGGCCGGCAGGGGGAGGGGCAGGGGACCACGGGGAAAGGGAGAGAGAAGCCCTCGGGGCTCCCGTGCCCCCATGCCAATTTGGTGAGGGTATTAAAGAGTTTCTTTTCAATTACTTCTTTCTTGACAATTACTAATAGCACTCTGATGGAGATGAGACTTAATTTCCCAGTTGGTTTGGAAATGAAGAGACCCATAATTGTTTGACCCCCTCACCAGCAGCAGACGGGGAGAGGGGGGTTGGCTCCACGGAGGACGACAGAGGATAAAAACATCCCTACTGAACGTGCAGGGCCCCCGACAGCAGACAGCAGTGGGGTACAGGCTGACACCGGGCCCCCTGCGCCCCACGCCGTGCTCCGTGCACCCACGGACCTGGCCTCACACTCTGCTCGAACTTGGGTAAACTCTGACCCACACGCCTTGGCCACCTCCTCAGGGGCCCAGTCTCGCCCCCAGGAGGGAGGAAGTCCGCTCCAAAGCAGCCAGGCTTGGGAAGCAGCCCCGAGCCCTGGGCCACTGCCTGGAAATGGGCAAGCCCAGCACACGCTGCGGAGGAAAGGAAAAGACGCTCAGCCCTTAGCTAGAGCTCGCTGTGTGTTTACCAGGCCTTCAGCCGTTCAGCATCTCCTTCTCACAAAACCTCCCACAGAGAGCACGCATACGCCCCCTGGACAGGGGAGGAGAAGTGAATGCCAGGTGCCCACATTCCTAGCAGTGAGGCCCTGGTCTGACTCTGGAGGCCACGTTCTTTCCCCCGTGGCCTCCCTCCATCGCCACTATCTCCTCATGGCTGGGTGACCACAAAACCTGCCTTCAGTCGGGGCTCCCGCCCAGTGACACCACAGACCTGGAAACAGGCCCCAACACGGCGAGTTCCTGTGAGCAGAGCCTTTCCTAGAACCAGCTCCAGAAATTTCACTGGAACTTTTTAGAAACTATCCACATAATAATATAATGATGGCCAGTGGGTTCTTTAGATGCCAATTCTGTCTTGTCCTGTTATCTAAGTGACTCATAAGAATCACCCTGCAGGTGGGCACTATAAGGTCCCCATTTTACAGGTGTGGAAACTGAGGAACAAAGGTCTTAAGGAGACTTTGATCCCACCAGGCCAGTGTGAGAAAAAAGACACACCTCCCCTACCTCATCACCTCTGTGGCTTTCTCACACTTAGGATGAACACAGAAACTCTCACACTTACAGGGCTTGGAACTTTCCCATTACTGAGGTGTGGTCCCTCCTGGCCACTGTCTTTTCTTCTTTGCTGAGGGCAGCTTCCCCGCCCTCCTACCCCAGGGCTCCTCCCTAAATCCTCTCTAGACTGGCTGGGAGACAGCCCAGGAACCTCATTCCTCCCCAGGTGAGGGGCCTGAGGTCCGAGGTTGAAGGGCGTGAGGCCCTCACATGTGGGCATGTGTGTGCCGAGGCCTGCAAGAACATGCCGGGGGTGGGGGGGCGGGAAGTGACGTCTGCCCGCTGCGTTCTCTGAAGAGACTGCTGTGTCCAGACTGAGGCGCCACAGCTGGACTGAAGGCTGCAGGGTCAGGAAGGGTCACCCGGCTCCAGACGCGCTGGGGAACAGCAGGAATAACTCATCCCGGCCCCAGCCTCGCCAGCATGAACCTCTGACCCTCCGTGCTGTGATGTAAGGAAACACCGTCCAGCCACGCGAGAGAGGGGCTGGGCCGGAGACGCAGACGTCCCCGAGACCTTGTCCACAGAGGGACTTTTGTTTGGAAAACAGGCATTATCACTGTGACAAATGCTGTCTGGATTCCAGAAGTATTTCTCCTACTGTTTTTTAAATTCCAAATTCTCTCTCCACGTCGCTATCTCCTATCTCAGTCCCGTGCCTCCTTGGGCCCACGCTGGCACACGCCAACAGGAAACCAGGCAGCGACCTTCAAAAACAAAGGAGACAGAGGTCCCGAAGACACCTAATGAACTTGGTCTCACCTCCACGCTGACTTAAACGGGGCCGGAGCTTTGCTGGCCTAGCAGGACCCGTGTCGTCCCGCGCAGTCTCCTGTTTCCCCCGAGCCTGTCACCCAGACCAGCCCTAATGGGTCCTAATGGAGGGAAGACAGCTGGGAGTTGTCACAGGCAGCATGGGCAAGAGGAAAGCCTCAGGCCCACCCCTCCCCGCCTTAAGGGGACTGCCCCACACACCCCAGGAGGCCCCAAGGCCACCCCAGCCCCTCTCCCTCAATGCCTCTCTGTTCCCTTCATCCGACATTTGCTTCTCTCCTACCTCTGGTTCCCACGACTGCCACATTCGGCTCCTGTGGCCAACACGCCCCTTACCTAGTCGTGGCTTTGTTCACATTTACCGAGCACCGACTGTATGCCTGGCACCAATACTCGGGACCCAGTGGATACGCCATGCTGACCCAGCCTCCAGAGGCTCACGGCACACGGAGAGAGGAGGAAAAGCAACAAGGACGGTGGGGGAATATAGCAAAGGAAGCTGCACGGGGCGCTCTGGGGGCCTGGGGCACCAAGCTGGGCTTGGAGAGCGACAGCAGGAAAGACTTCTTGGAGGAGGCAAAGCCTGAGATGGACCAGCACTGAACTGCCTCAGGAGGCAGGGGCTTTAATCCTTCCCCGTCCTCTCTCCTCTGCTTCCTGCTGCCTGGCCCACCCTCTGCCTCCCAGCCCCAGCTCCCAGGACCACTGCCTGCCACCATATCCAGGACATGTGATGCTACCCCCTCGCCTCAGGAAGCCCCCAGGCTGTTGGAAGACCAGACCCTGAGCCTGGGTGGCTCAGACGGTTAAGCGTCCGACTTTGGCTCAGGTCATGATCTCACGTCTCATGGGTTCGAGCCCCGTGTCGGGCTCTGTGCTGATAGCTCAGAGCCCGGAGCCTGCTTCAGATTCTGGGTCTCCCCCTCTCACTCTCTATCTCGCTCTGTCTCTCAAAAATAAAGACTGTTAAAAAAGAAAAACATTAAAAAAAAAAAAAAGACTAGACCCAAACGATGACCCTCCGGGCACGGAGCCCAAAGGGAGGCACAGACAGGCTGAGACTGTCACAGATGCTTCAGGATAGACTCCCTGTATGGACAGGGAGGAGGGAAAGGCTGGCAAGTGACTGAGACAGGGAGAGACGAGGGGCCACCCACCCTCATGTCCTCCCTTCACTCGCCCCGTGGTCATGCTGGGTCCAAGATGTGTGTCCCCACACAGACCGCAGGCAGTAAGGAAGCCTAGCCCACCCCGGGGTGCGGGCCCTGGCACGAGCAAGTGGCCTCATGGATAACCTGTGACTGGGAGAGACAGAGGTGGGCAGGCACTACAGAAGCCCCCCTGGGCTGCCATGGAAGGCTTCCTGGAGGAGGCAGCATTGACACTGGGTCTTCAAGCATGAGGAGCTTTGACAGGGAGGGACCAGGACTTTTGTAAGCACAGCGAAGTGCACAATGTTATCGGCACACTAGAGGAAACCCATTTTTATCACAAGAGGACCCCTGCTACTGAATTCCCAAGCCCTGCTACAGGACATGGAACCTGCAAATTCTGAAGCTTTTTTTTTTTTTAAGTCTATTTATTTCAAGAGAAAGAAAGAGAGTGCGCACACGCACATGTGTGCAGGAAAGAGAGAATCCCAGGCAGGTTTCATGTTGCCAGCATGGAGTCCGATGCGGAGCTCGATCCCACAAAGCTTGAGACCACGCGTGACCTGAGCCAAAACCGAGAGTCGGACGCTTAACCGACTGAGCCGCCCAGGCGCCCCATTTTCTGATGCTTTCTAAAGGCACAATGTACATACCCCCCTACTCACCCCAAAAGCTCAAGCCAGCCATTGAGGCTGGCCTCTCAAAGGCCAAAGGCCGTGGGAAATGGCCGGTCAACACTTTACACGAAGGAGCCACCACCAAAGTCAGCAATGGGTCATGCAGCGAAGGGGCAAGGAAAAAGGCCCAGGTCACCCTGAGGTCACCTTCCACCTTCTCCAGTGGCCTCCAGGACTGGGTTTGGGGTATGAATGGGGACTTGGGCCTGAGGACACCTGGGAGGGCCCAGGGGTCCCAGGCTGGGATGTCGGGAGAAAGAGTGGGACTGGCAGACAGGAGCCCTCCGTCCCAAGGGCGGGAGGGAGGTTCAAGGAAAGACACGGGTTTCGCGGCAGGCAGGAATCGAGTACCTGGAAGCAAGGGGGTGCTCACTGCATACCAGCTGGCGGGTGCTCAGCTACTACCACCGGCCATTTGCTGCACAAACAAATGAATAGATGTCGCAGCTCTCAATTTCCTCAAGAGACACGAAAGCAAACAAACTCGAGCTAACTTTGAAGCCTTTTACTGGAAAAAACAGCTAAATGCTCTTAGGGAAACAATGGCTCCGCACTCGGTGAGTTTTAGAAATGCTGGGTCCACGTTAACCAGGTGTCTTTGGTGCGGGACTTAGTGGCACCTTCAGAATAACATCCCCCCCTTTGAAGAACCCAGAAATCCACAAAGTGACTTCTCTGATGCTCGCTTGGGCACTGGCGCTTTTGGCCTGCAGCAGCTTGTACAAAGGGGGGCTGCAGGAAGCAAACGCTGGGGAACCTGCCTGCCTTTCTCCCTCTGACCACACCAGGCACGAGGATGGCGAGCCGGGCTCACCCCGATGGCAGCCTGCAGCCTGATGCCCCGCGGTGATCTAGCCTCTCACTCCCACTCGGGGTGGGGGGTACACGTGAGGGAGGGTGACGGTGTGAAAAGGCTAACCTAGAAGCATCAGTTCTTAAAAAAAAAAAAAAATCGCACATTCGCATAAACACCTGTAGCACATGGCATCTGGTGCTATTAGCCAATCGCAGGAGACACGTCTAGTGGCCTCGACAAGAAGGGTGTTCTGGAGGTAAGAAGCCTGCTCTTGACAACCTGGGAGGAACACCCTGGCTCTCCTCTGGGCAGTCTCCCGTGCCTGGGGCACCCCGTCCCCAGCATGTCCTTAGGTGGCTTCGTGGAAGGCAGCCCTTGGCCAAAGGCTCTGCCCTGCCTGATCGACACCAAAGCCACACATCAGCTCCAGCACCCTGTCTGCACCCTTTCTGTGCCAGTGTCACGGGAAGGGGCTGTCCTTCCAGAAGCCCCGATGATGGTGGACACACCCAGGTGACGACAGAGGAGAACCCAGGGGCCTTCTGCCTGGCACAAAAGGTCCGGGGAACACTGAGGGTCCACATCACGAGTGTGGCTTTTCCTGGGATCCGGTAGGAAAGTTCGTAGAGCCAGATGTCCTCATAGCACTGCGAGATTATCTGCCGGGACACAGGACATTGGCTTGCAAAGCCCTGGCCAGACGGCCGGCTTGGAAAAACATAAAAGGCCCTCTTGTTGACAAAACCCACTCCTGTGGTAGAACCTGCCCCCAAACCTTTTAAAATGATTTTGGATTTTGGCCCCAACTTGCTCTCCACGGCCCCACTGCACAGACACGTTGCTGACGTGCCAAACTCATGCTCTGCTCCTTTAGCAAAGGCGGTCCCGAAAGTCCATGAGAGCTTCCTCCGGGGAACAAGATGGCACATGCCGGCCCGGCCCACAGAGTGTGGCTCCTTGTCATTCTGCCCAGAAGGCTGTAATTAGAAGGCGGTCCCCTCCATCTGTGGGGATTCCATGCTGGCCCCTCTCTGTGCTTTCCTGGAGAGCTCTCCCCAGGGGCCAGATGATGGCGAGACCCCCCCCCCCCCGAGCGCCCACTGGGTGCCCGGCCTTGATGCACAGAGACCCTGCTCAGGACAAGCCGCTCATGGGCCTTCATAAACTAGATCCTCACCAAGATATAGTTCCTGTCACTCCCCTCAGACTTTACCAGCAGCCCAGGCACAGGGAGTCTTGCCAGGCCTTCAAGTTCCCTCAACCCAACAAACATGGCCGTCCTTCTTTCCTTCTCCCTCCCTTCCTCCCTCTCTTCCTTCCCAAACATGGTTTCCCTCCCTCCCTTCCTTCCATGAACATTGATGATGGCCAATGGATGCCAGATGTTCTGCCAGGTAAAGTAGACAGAGATGTCTGAGACCAAGTCAGTCAATCAAAATAGTGACAATGGCCAGATGGCTCTGTCCTGGGGGGCAGGGGGCACAGAGAAAATGTGGCCAACTGGGCCTATGACAGGGTAGGGGTTTGGGGGTACATTCATGGAATCCAAGGTCAGTCCAATTGTAGCAATAGGCTGCTGCCAGGGGCTAACGAAGCCAGAGAAGGGGCAGGGCCAGGGCCTGAGATCTTCAATGCCAGGTTCCAGAACCTTCCAAAGCTTCACCTATGCAGTCTGCCATTTGGAATGCCCTGCCCTTCTTTCCATCCAATTAAACCCTAACCTTGGCCTCAAAGCTCTCCCTAATTCCCAAGCAAGGAAGCCTTTCCTCCTGGGAGCCCTCCAGCCCCACAACACTTAGCTTAGGACTTCACATCAGAGCCAGGGCCTTCGGGATCTCTTTAGCCCCACACCTTTGTGTCTCAGACAGAGGTACTACGGTCCAAAGAGGAGCTGGGCTCTGCCCCTCAGCAGGCCTTCCTCTTTTGTGGAGAGACAGGGCAAAGATGGGAGCTGGGAGGCCGGGGTCTGGTGCAGGGTCAGTCTGACAAGCCACGGGCCCTCCACAGCCTCTCACAGGGAAACCTCTGTGTCCTCCTAGGGCAAGGCCTTCCCCCATCCCTGTGCCACTTCCGGGACAGCCTCCGTCCCTTGACATCGTGAGGGTCTATTCATTTGTCCATCTTTCCCCACCACTGGGGGTTCTGTGGGGGCAAAGAATCAGGTCTTATTTGCTGTCATGTCCCCAGCACAGTGCTGGCTCCCAGTGGTGCTCAATCAATGTTCATGGCATGAATGGACAGACAGATGGAGAGAGAGAAAGGAGAAAAAGAGAAGGGTGGACAGAAAAGTAGGAAGACAGGGGGCACCTGGGTGGCTCAGTCAGTTGAATGTCCAACGCTTGATTCCGGCTCAGGTCATGATCTCACGGTTTGTGAGTTCGAGCCCTGCATTGGGCTCTGCGCTGACAGCACGGAGCCTACTTGGAATTTTCTCTCTGCCCCTCCCTTGCTCATGCTCTCTCTCAGAAATAAATAAACATTAAAAAGAAAAAAAGGTAAGAAGACTCACTCCTCTGTGGCCGAGTAACTCACAGACTCACAGATGAGAACACACTCGTCACAGAGGGTAACGTGCTGGGACGGCTGCATTCCTGAGACCCTCACGTGATTCTTCACCTCCTCCCTCCCTGCGGTTCTCCTCACTCACTCCCTCCCTCCCGGGTCGCTCAGCTGGAGCCCATGCTGGGGGGAAAGAGCAAGCCCGCTGGCAGCAGCAGGCCTGGGTTCAAATCCCAGCTAATGCTTTTGTAGCTATATGACCTCGGGCAGGCTCCTCGCAGACACAGCACCTCCATCTCTCCATTTCTAGAACATTCCCATCATTGATAGCAGCCACCCCGTTGGGAGCCACTGCGATCACTGCCTTGAGAAGCATAGGTAAAGCCTCAGGCAGCCTCTGTACCCCTTAGCCCGGCCAGCCTCAGGGCCGTCCGCCCCCCAGGGCTGGACCCCTCCACATGCAGCAACTCAACCCACAGAACCCTCCTCAGAGGCCACGACTGCCACCAGCCTGGGCCACACACTCTCAAGAGGGTCCCAGGTACCGGTGACAATTGCCTTCAGCAACGTGTGGCACCAGAGCGACCCAGCAACCGAGGGGCCGCTGTGCACACCTCTAATTACCCGAATCTCTGCCATCAACTGTGCCGCAGATAAACAGCACTGGGGCCTAATTTTCTAATTTGCCCCTTCGGGAGAAGGGAAACAAACCTTTTCTGGAGGCCATGCTCTCCGGTTGAGTGGGGGTACCACAGTCCAGGCCCAGGTGGAGACTCTCCTGGCCAGGAGGGGTGCTCCCTGCCATCACGCCTTCAACTGAGTGTCTGTGCCAAGCCACACACAGGAGGACCGCCCTGGACATGAGGCCTGACAAGGGAAGGGCATTTCTGAGAGCTGATCCCCCCTGCCCATCTGTGTGACCTTTCACTGATGGCCCCGGGCAGGCTCCTCTGTCCCCCTCACCTGCAGTGTTCCGTGGTGACAGTGATACACGGAGGTCAGGTATGCCAGCGAGAGGGTACTGGACCAAGGGAGGTGACAGTGAAGTCCTCAGACATGGCCAGAAGACCAGCGCTTTCTCTAAGGCTCCCTTCTGTGCCCCGAAGACAAAGAGGCAGAGACTTTGGTCTCTAAAAGCTCCAAGTTTTAGAAGAAAAAAAAAAAAACATTCAGCGTCAACTCAAGCTCCAAAGCCAGAGGGAGCAGGGGTCTGGTCAGTGATGAGGACCCTTGCCCAGACCTGGGGGCAGAGCACCAGGATTTAGGAATGGGCCCTGGGTGACAGTGGGAGCTCTCTGGCACCAGTGACTAGCGGTGGGGACCCAGGCCATCATGACCATGATGGAGCTGTGAGCAGGCAGGCCCAACACATACAAGTCACGTTTGATGGGACTGGAGCAGGACAGATGCCCCCAAGGGCCAGACATTGGGCTGAATGTGATACACAGACTGTCCTGAATCCTCCAGAGACCCTACTGGGGAAAGGGGCACAGGTGGGAAACCGGAAGAACAAAGGAAGTAGTGGGCCCGGGGGGGGGGGGGGGGGCTTGAGGGAAGGAGAGGAGGCGGTACCCCTCTGCCTCTGCCCCTACTGTCCCCACCCCTCCACTGGGGTCTGGCTGTAACTTCCTCTGGTCCAGCCTAGAGCCCGCCTGAGGAGGGGAAGAGACAGGGGAGGGGAGCAGCGCCTGGACTGGGACAGTGTGGCCAGGGACAAAGTCCTTAGTGCTGAGGACACTCTGATCCCCATGACCCACTTCTGGAATCCAGGACTCCCCCCCCCCCCCCCACTGCCGGCAAAACCCAAGGCTGCCTCCCTAGTTCTTGCCTCCACTCACGGGAGCCCCAGCCCTGCTGACATTCTCCTTCCCCACGTCAGTTCCCAAGGCTTTCTCATCTGGCCCAGACTCCAGCCTGCCAAGAAGCTGGTGAAATCCGCGACGCAGGTAAGCTTTCTCCTTGGCGACCTGCCTTTCTCCTGCCACCCCATTCTCCTTTATTTTGAAAACCAGTGGAATTGTACCAAGATCCAAACCAGCAATGGGGTGGGAAAAAACTGTCTGGCAACAGCATTGGCTGCAGCAAAGCTGAGGTGTGGCCCAGTCTGGACCACCCCCACCCCCTTCCACCCCGCTCTCCCTGAGCAGGACAAGGCCCGTCTCAACAGACTTCCCAGCGCCCGTCAGGATTGCACAACAGGGCATTCCGGGTCAGAACTTCCCGGGACAGGATTTAGAGAGAAGTATGTCTAATGGAGAGGAACTGAAGGGCATGGTTCCAGAAGGACCTGAAAACATTATAGCAGTTTTGTTTGGGTTTTTTTTTGCAAGGAGGCAAACAGAACTTCAGGGCATGAGAACAGAAGAAAAAGAGCCTGGGCGAAGTCTGAGAACTGCCCAGAGGGAAAGACTGACGGCTGTGGTCCCAGGGCTGACCCAGGCAGGAGGCCGAGGGTCATCCCTGGCTCAGCCAGCAGGGAGGCAGGCGGGGGCTGTGGCGGCTCACAGGGACAAGTCACCAAGGAGTTCAGGTGATGATTAAAATGTGGACACCTCCCCAGAATAACTGGAAGACAAGCCTTCCCACACAAGTGCCAAAAGGAAAAAGTCCCCAAAATCTCCTAACACAACCTCCAGAGATCACTCCAGGTCCTGGTGAATGGGAGACACTCCATCTCCTAGTCCTGGAAAAGCTTCATCCCTTCTGGTCCTTGGAATGTTCTGGAATGTTCACACTCTCAGACATCCCCTCAAAGGCACGGTGATGCCCTCTGGGAGGCCCCAGACGCTCCTCAGGGCCCCCTCGCAGGACCACTCCTCAGCTAGCATACCAAGGAGGGTCCAAACCCCAGGGCAAAGGGAGCCTCCAAGAATTTCTAGAGTTGGTATTGGCCCTGGGAGGGTCTACCACGTCCCCTTCAGGCCCAGAGAGGCAAGGACCTTACCCAAAGTCACACAGAAAGTGTGTCTCGTCTGGCTCTTCAGAGACTAACCCATCTTCGCCCAGAAAGGAATGTCACAGCAGAATGTCTAAGACCATGAGGGGCAGCCCAATGGCTGAGTCCCCTCACTCACCCAAGGGCCCCTTCAGGGTCTCTCACCTAAGGGCACACGGGCTGGACTGTCCAGTTGTGTCACTGCACTTGCTGGCCAAGTGGCCTCCCACAGCCAATGGCACATCTATGAGCAAAGCAGGAAACCTGCTGATGGGGTGGGGTACAGGGAGAATCACGCGAGATAGGGCACAGAAAGGGCCCGTCCCCAGTCTCTGTGACCTTTTCTTCCCCCTTTCTCCTGTGAGGAGGGAAGGCCGGTGGTGCCCTAGCCCCGGATCAGGCTGTGTGTCCCTGGACAAGCCACTGTTACTGCCCAGCCCGGGCTTCCCCTTCTACAAAACAGGAGGACTGGCTTCAAAGTCTTACTACCCTCACTCTGCCTCTCTCTCCCTCTGGGTTTCTGGAGCCACTGGGAAGCCACGGCCAGCCTGGCCCAGCCTTTTAACAGTGGGCTCCCCAGGGCCTGCCCACGGCCTTCTCCCCAAGTAGGGCAGAGGCGGCTCTCTGGCATGGCTGGACGATTTACGGCCTCATCCAGCCGCCCTTCCGGAGGCTGGAGACCCAGCAGAGATTTTCCATTGCCGCAGCTGAGTGCAGGCGTGAAAGGAAGCCCCGGGCCTGAGCCTTGGGCCTCACGCTGCCTTCCCATCTCCTGAACACACAGTCAGGCCGGAGGCCCAGGCCGAACATCTGTGCCTAGGACCCAGCACTCCATCACACTGAAGGGTGAGACAAAGCCCGGGCCCTGCATCCAGGCCTGAGAGGCCCGGTCCAGCGGGAGCCAGGCCTCCCAGCCAGAGTGATTCACACCAGGCCCTTCCCACTTCCGCTTTCCCCCTTCTCCCCATGACAACATCTTGAACGAGTGCCTTTGCTGGCAAGCCCAAGCACTCTGGGGTTTTCTGCCCTGACGCGGCTCCCACGCTCAGCTGTACACACAGCCCTTGGACAGGCTGCCGAGACTGTGTGTGGTGCTAGGAGAAACACACGAACCTCCGGCCCACACAAATGTTCTCGGAGGCCGCGCTCCCTCAGGGCGGCCGGGCCAGGGGAACCGGTGAGGTGTCCCTGCCCCAGCACCGGGTGCGACACCAGCCTCCCTCTGGACGAGCCAGACTCTCCGGGCAGGTCGTGAGCACGTTCAGGGTAAGGCGTATCTGTGCTGCGGAACTCTCCACACCACAGGAAGGGCCTTCTAGGGAGAAAAATACAGACTAAGCTCTCTGCTCCCACTCAAGACGGAACAACAGGGACTAGATGGAGGTTCCCCCCCTAAAACCACCACATAACCAGACAAAACTTTTGAAATGGTGATTTTCGAGACACTGAAGAGAGACGACAAAGCGACAGTGGTCCCTGAGGGGCAGAAACAAACAGGGTGGTGAGGGTGCAAGGCAGGGCAGGGAGGTGAACCCGAGCAGAACCTGGCAGATGCCGTGGGCTGCGGAGATGGGGCTGACATCTACGGGCGCCAGGACAGGTAGAGTCGGCATGCCAGAATGCCAAGATGAGGGAGCCAAACAGAGAGAGAACACCAGAGGTCTGCAGGGGGTCCTCCCAGGGGAACTGCAGAATGCAGGCAGCACATGCCGTTCTTTCCCCAGAGCCAAGGAAAGAACCATCCGGAAGGATGAGAGAGAACGGTGCCCAGCACCACAGGGCCAGCGCCTGTTCCCACCAGCCAGACTGCAGAACCTCAAAAGTCAAGGGCACCGGGTAGAGAGAACTGAGGTTGTTGCCTTGAGAGTAAGGAATACTTACCCTGGGCCCTTGTCCCATCTAACTAATCTTAAAAGCAAGATTAAACCTTCCAAGTAAATGAGCCTCGCCTCAGAGGAAGCTCAAGGATATTTACACGAAAACAAAATTCTTCCACATGCAACAAGATGAAATTTGCAATATCTAGGGGAGTCTGGGTGGCTCAATCCGGTAAGTGTCTGACTCCTGATTTCGGCTCAGGTCATGATCTCTCAGTTTGTGAGTTTGAGCCCCACACTGGGCGCCAGACTGTCAGTGAGGAACCGGCTTGGGATTCCCTGTCTCCCTCTCTCTCTGCCCCTCCTCTGCTTGTGCGTGTGACCCCTCTCTCTCTCTCTCTCTCAAAAATAAACTTAAAAAAAATTCGCAATATCTAACATCCATCAAAGATTACTAGGCACGCTACACAAAGCAGGAAAAGACAACCCATAATGAGGAGAATAATCAATTAATCAAAACTGAGCCAGAGCAAACAGGGATTTAGAATTTGCAGACAAGAGCCTTAAAACAGTGATTATGACCATATGCCACATGTTCAAAAAGTCACGTGGAGACAACAAAGATGTAAAAAAAACCTAATCCAACTTGCAGAGACGTAAAATACACTGGATGGGGCGACTGGTAGATTAGACACTTGGGAAAAAAGATTCATGAACTTGAAGAAATGGCAATAGAAACTATCCAATATGAAAACCAGAGGAGGGAAAAAGAATTACAAAAGAAAAGAGCGTGTGAGGGTCATTGCCTGGCTCAGTCAGTGGAGCGTGTGACTCTTGATCTTGGGATTGTGAGTTCAAGCCCCATGTTGGGTGTAGAGATTACTTAAAAATGAAATCTTAGGGGCTCCTTAGTGGCTCAATCAGTTAAGCATCCAACTCTGATTTTGGCTCAGGTCATGATCTCACGGTTCATAAGATCAAGCCCTGCATTGGACTCTACACTGACCTTCAAGAGCCTGCTTGGGATTCTCTCTGTCTCTGTCTCTGTCTTTCTGCCCCAGCCCTGCTCTCTCTCTCTCAAATAAATAAACTTTAAAAAAAATAAAATAAATTCTTAATGGGGCGCCTGGGTGGCTCAGTCAGTTAAGCATCTGACTTCAGCTCAGGTCATGATCTCATGGTTCATGAGTTCACGCCCCACATCAGGCTCTGTGCTGACAGCTCAGAGCCTGGAGACTGCTTCGGATTCTGTGTCTCCCTCTCTCTCTGTTCCTCCTCTGCCTGTGCTCTCTCTGTCTCTTAAAAATAAATAAACATTAAAAAAATAATAAAACAAAATCTTAAATAAAAATAAAAGGGCATGTGAGCTGGGGGCCAATTTCAAACTGCCTAATACATGTGTGATTAGAGTCCCCAAAGGAGAGATGGGGGAGAAAAAGTATTTGAAGAAATAATGGCTAAGAATGTTCAAAATTTAATGAAAACTACAAAAGCAAAGAAAATCTTAAAGGCGGCCAGAATGATTACCTGAGATGAAGTTATTTCATAATGACAAAGGAGTGAGTTTATCAGGCAGACAGAACAATCCTGAAGGTTTATGCACTTAATGCTACAGGTTCAAAATACATGAAGGGCACCTGGCTGGTTTGGTCGCCACAGCACGCAACTCTTAACCTCAGGGTTGGGAGTTCAACCCCATGTTGGGCATGGAGCCTACTTATTAAAAAAATAATAATAATAAAATACATGAAGTAAAAACAGAAAACTCGGGTTTAACATCTGAAAGCCCAATTGCTGTGATTCACCATATTGTCCCATCCACATGAAAAACAGGACAAGAACGCCTAGTGTCACCGCATCTTGCCTACACTGTACTGGAGGCTCCGCAGTCAGTAAAATAAGGCAGAAGAAATAAATAAAAGGCATCCAGATTGCAAAGAAAAGGAACAAAACTGTCTTTATTCTCAGATGTGATCCTTTAGGTACAAAATCTGATAAAATCTACAAAACAGGATATAAGAACAATACGTGAAAATCAGTTTAGACTTCGAAGTGCTAGCAGACTGGGATTTTAAAATACTACTTAATAGCTTCAGAAAGCATAAAATAGCTCAGGACGTACCCGAAAAAGATGTACAACGCCGGTACACTGAAAATGATAAGGTGCTGTTGCCAGAATGTAAAGTAGATCTAAATAAAGGGAGGGACAGATTACACAACATTATTAAGATGTCAATTCTCTCCAAATGTATCTACATTCATCACAAACTCAATCGAAATCTAAAAAGTAGGGGCTCCTGGGTGGCTCAGTCGGTTAAGCCTCCGACTCTTGGTTTCATCTCAGGTCATCATGTCCCGGTTTGTGGATTCGAGCCCGGCACTGGGCTTTGCACTGGGCTCCACGCTGACAGAGGAGAGCCTGCTGGGGATTCTTGCTCTCCCTCTCTCTGTGCCCCTCCCCTGCTCACGCTCTCTCTCTCTCCCTCTCTCAAAATAAATAAATAAACAAAATCTTAAAAGTAGGGTTTTTGGAGACATTCCCAAGCGATTCTAAAATTTACATAAAAATGCAAAGGATCTAAAATAGCCGGGGTAATTTTGAAAGAAGAACAAATTTGGAGGGCTCACACTACCTCACCTCACAACTTATTATTAAACTCAGTAACCAAGGAAGTATGTAGTTGGTGATACCATAGACAAATAGATCAAAAGAGTGAAATAGGAAGTCCAGAGACTGTCATGATCTCGCGGTTTCATGACTTCAAGCTGGGAGTCGGGCTCTGTGCTGGCAGCACGGAGCCTGCTTGGGATTCTCCCCCTCCCCCACCCCCACCCCCGCCCCTTCTCCACTCACGTGGTCTCTGTCTCTCTTATTAAAAAAAAAAAAAAATCAACTTGAAAAATTTTTAGAAAAATAAAGTCCAGAAATAGGCCGACACATATACGGGAAACAATTTTTTTAAATAAAGTTTCAAAGGAAACTTGGTGCAGAAAGAATAATCTTTTTTTTTTTTTTTACGTTTATTTATTTTTGAGACAGAGAGAGACAGAGCATGAATAGGGGAGGGGCAGAGAGAGAGGGAGACACAGAATCTGAAACAGGCTCCAGGCTCTGAGCTGTTAGCACAGAGCCCGACGCGGGGCTCGAACTCACGGACTGTGAGATCATGACCTGAGCTGAAGTCGGACGCTTAACCGACTGAGCCACCCAGGCGCCCCAAGAATAATCTTTTAACAAACAGCCCTGGACTAATTAGATAGCTACATGCAAATAAGCAAATAAACAACTTTGATCCGTACTTTGTGCCATGTACTGATATAACCATATTAGCTCAATGTTATCATACACCTAAATGTAAAACCTGAAACGTTAGCACTCCTAAAAAGAATGCGCAAGAGAAACATCTTTGTGACCTCACTGTAGGCAAAGATGTCCCAGCTACAATGTCAAAAGCATGAGCTACAAAAAGAAAAACTGATGAAATGGGGTCCATCAAAAGTAAAATTTTTTATAGGACAATAGACACTGTTAAGAGAATGAAAAGATAAGCCACAGACTGGGAGAACATATTTGCGAAGCACATAATTGATAAGACTTGCATCCAGAATGTATAAAGAACTCTCAAAGCTGAATAATTAAAAAACAAACAAACCAAGGTAAAAAGAAAAAAAAAAATCAGGGGCAGAACAAGAGTTACTCAGACACTATATGCCAAAGAATATACACAGATGGCAATAAAGCACGCCAGAGGAAGTACAATATCATTCATTAGGAAAATGCAAATCAAAACTACAATGACTACATTAATGATTAAATTAAAACCAAAATAGCTAACATTCAAAAGATTAACCATTCCAAGTGCTGGCGAGGATGTGGTAGAGATGGGACCCTCGTTCACTGCTGGTGGGAATATAAAAAGGACACAATCCTCTTGGGGAAACAGTTTTATGGCTTCTTAAAAAGTCAAAACATAATCACCCTCATAACCCAGAGAGACACATGAGCTGAACATTCCATACCCGAGACAAGGACGCCTGTGCCCTTACAATGACCCTAGGAAATGTTCACAGCAGCCTTATTTGTAATAACCCTAGACTGGAAACAACCCAAATGTCCATCAACAGGTGCCTGGACAAAAAAAAGCATGATATATCCATACGATGGAATACCACTCAGCAATAAAAAGGAATGGACAATGGGGTGCCTGGGTGACTCAGTCAGTGAAGCATCCGACTTCGGCTCAGGTCATGATCTCATGGTTCATGGGTTCGAGCCCCACGTCGGGCTCTGCGCTGACAGCTCAGAGCCTGAAGCCTGCTTCGGATTCTGTGTCTCCCTCTCTCTCTGTTCCTCCCCCGCTCATGCTCTGTCTCTCTCTCTCCTTCAGAAATAAATAAAAACATTTAAAAACATTAAAAAAATAATAATAAAGGTATGGACTATGGAGAGGCATGCCATGGATGAATCTCATGGTAACAGCGCTGAGTGAAAGAAGCCAGACCAGAAAAAAGTACATCTTGTTTGGTTCCATTCAACTCTAGAAAATGCAAACTAATCTGTAGTGACAGAAAGCAGAGCAGTGGTTGCCTAAGGAAGGCGAGGAGGCAGGAAGGACAGATTACCAAGGGGCAGGAGGAAACTCCTGGGGGTGACGGATATGTTCCCTATCTTGATCGTGGTGATAGCTGGCATACATAAGTCAAAATTTATCAAATTTCACATTTAAAAAAAGCTCCAGTGAGATGAGGTTTGTCTTCCAACTATCAGATTGAGAAAGACCAAAAGGTTTGATAATAACACTGTTGGCATGGATATGGGGAAACAGGCACTCTCGTAGGTTTCTGGTGGGAGTGTAAACCTCCGTGGAAAGTGATCTGGCAATATCTATCCATATCACAAAAAAATTCCACGCTTATGCCCAGAAATTTCATTTCTAGGAGGTTATCTACAAAGATACGCTCGTGTACGTGAAATGACATAAGGTTGTTCAATGCAATTCTGTTTACTGTGGCAAGTGTCCATCAATAGGGACTAAATGTTGAAAAAACAACAACAACCCACAGCTCTGGGAGAACCAGAGCTGGTATACCTCCCAGGCAAAATGAATGAAGCAGCTTTTAATGGGCTCACATAGAATGGTTGAGCGAAAAAGGCAGGTTACAATACAGTTGGCATACTATGTTTCCATCGGGGCATAAAAGGGGGAAAAGATTATGTATTCATTTTAATGCTACTTGCTTGAAACTTATTTCTGGAAGGAAACACACAAAAACTAGCATCAGCGATTGGCCCTGGGAGGACTATGTGGGTGGGCTACAGCAGGGCCAACAAGACTTTCTATATTATATAAATATATATAACCCTTTATGCCTTTTGAAATTATTAAGCATGTATGTGTTCAATAAATAAATAGGTGTAAATAAAAATTACAAGTTAAGTGAAAAATAAAATAAGTGAGGTTGATCTATACGGACAGATGTGGAAAGAACACCAAGACATATTGCTAAGTGAGCACGAAGAAATCAATTTGCTGAACACTATTGGTAACATGGTCCCGTTTGTGTAAAAATTAAATAATGACAATTAAATGTTGGTCTGTCAGCTGAGAAATGCTAAAAAACACACGCATACCCACAACTGGTAGTTATCTCGAGGGGGAACCTCTCACTCTACAGTATCCATTTCTGAGTATTTACTTTCTTTATTTGCTTTTTAAAAAAATTTTTTTAACGTTTATTTATTTTTGAGAGAGAGAAAGAGAGAGAGAGAATGCAAGCGAGGGAGGGGCAGAGAGAGACGGAAACACAAGATCTGAATGAAGCAGGCTCCAGACTCTGAGCTGTCAGCACATAGCCCGATGTGGGTCTCGAACTCATGAACCGTGAGATCATGATCTGAAGGGAAGTCAGATGCTTAACTGACTGAGCCACCCAGGCACCCCATTAACCTTCTTTATTTGTATTAAGTTTGTATCAGAGGCAAAAAAACAAAAACAAAAACAAAAAAAACAGAAAAACAAGCTTCAGGGGCTGCCCTCCCCTGGGGCAGTTACTTTTTTTGTTAACCACTTGCCTAGAAATACGAGCAAAGTCTAAACATGACCTCACCTTTGATTGGGAATTCTACCTCTGGAAATTGATCCAAAGAACGTGATCAGTTACAGTCAAAGATTTACATCTGCAGGAAAACATACACGCAAATGTGGTGGTAATCCACAAAAGTAAATTACAAAACAATATGTGCGATGTGATCCAATGAGTGTAGAAAATACTAGTAAACATACATAGAAAGGTCTAGAAGGGACTGTGGGTTAAGGGGAGGTCCCCACAAAGAGCATGCAGAATGGAAGCCTCAGGTCATGATGGCTTGTACTTTCTTCTTTTTACATCTTCTTTCTCAACTAGTTTACAAATTATACGTTCTTGTTTTTTAAAAAGAGAAAGTTATTTATACTAATAATCTTAGAGCACTTATATATAAAGGTGTTTTTAGAAGAATTAGTTATGATCATGAAAAAAAAATAACCTTTATGTCCAAAATAGAAAAATCAACAACAAACACATTTTGACAAAGCTTACAGCAAATGCTTACCAAAAAACATTAAGTGAAAATTACAGGATGCAATCTCGAATCTGTAAAATATTGGGGGTTGGGGAGGGAGTAATAAATATTAACAGAGAAACGAAGACTAGACTTAAGTAGACAAAAAAAAAAAAAAATTTTCCTTTTAATCCAAGAAAGCAAATTTGTTGTTTCAATATTTGGGCCATCATGATCCCTAGGTCGAGGTGAGAATAGGGACAAGACAATTTTAGGCAAGGGAGCCTCACAGCTGTCCTGTCCACAGCATAAGACCCTGAGCAGCCATAGGGAGCTACTCCGTGGGAGCCTTGCAGCCACCCACCCTGTGAAGCTCGTGTCTCTTCTCTGCCTGGCAACCATCTACACCCGAACAGGTCCACAGGTTGGAGGGCACGGTCACCGTCCTGGCTTCTGGAGGAATCTGCCGGGAGACGCACTTTGCAAAGGCCTCTCCAGAGCACGGCAGGGCAGAGGGGACTTCACAGCCACCCTCAGGCCCAGAGTAGCCAATGGCAGCCTAAAGGTAAGGTCCGGTAGGTGCCTCATTGGTCTGAGACAGGACAAAACCAGGCACTTCTTAGAAATTCTACCTGCTAACAAACTGATCTCTTTCCTGCCCAGTGACCAGGTTCTGGTAAGCACAGGGTCTGCCCCCACCAAGATGTCTTTCAGTAAGACCCAGAAGCATGGAGGCTATGGCTGAAACCAGCAGCATGTGCTAAGAGGGAATCAGGAGTGGGGTTGACTGGAGCCTAAATGAGTCGCTACATGATGTAGCTGTCAAATATATGGTGCCTTGTTAATAATAATCAAGACTTATTACTATGTACCAGGGACGTGCCACATAGGAACGCCTTTACCCTCAGGATACCCCATGGAGATGGGTCCACAGTTGTCTTTACTTCACATTTGAGAAAACAGAGGCTAAGAGATGGGATGAACAGTCTGTCTCCAGTGCCTGATCTGAACCCCCAGCTCCACTGAACCTTCCAAACAAAGGGCTAATATGCCTGTCCCTTCCCAATGGCCATGCCACAGCTATCTGGACAGTCCCCTTCAGGAGCCAGGGTGCCAAAGAGATGCCAAGCTGAATCATGTGAAACACGGAGGGTCCAAATTTGCCCATTACAAGGGGGTGGGGCCAGCCTGGGAAAGAACTAGCCTGGGGAAAACACTCAACAGTCCTCCTTCAGAGAGCTAGGAGCCACAGAAGGGACAGCAAGTGGACAGAGCTCCTGTAGAAGTGGGAGATGGACCAAACAGGCTGGGACTGACAGCAGGGCCACACTCCCAGCTGTCCAGCCTGCCTCCCAGGCAGAGGGAGTCTCTGGCAAGACAAAGGCTGTGCCCTGCTCTCCTCCCAGAGGATACGGCAGAGCCCCCCTGTGGACGAGAAACCAACCCTGGGATGGAGAGGACAGCCGTGACCCTGACTGTTCTACCTTTAGGAACTTAGGCAGCTCCAATGAAACCGGAAAGCCTTCATAGCATCTGTAAAATGCAAATAATTCCTCCCACACAGATGTCCTTCCTGGCATGGCTCGAGTGCCTGTCCCACACCTAGTGGTGGCAGGGCTCAAGCAATGTGTGGTCTCTCAGGCCCTTCCATCCTGAGAGTGTGTAAGAGCGTTTAAAGACAAGAGCATCTCCCACGGCAGCGCTAAGGTCAAGGGCTGCTTCCTCAAGCAAATCAGCGAAGTGACCATCAGTGAGTCTACAAATCCCAAATGCAACCCTCTCTAATCACTGGAATAGAGAAACTGTGATTGCAGGCACTGAATGACACAGAAATTATGTATGGAGCCCAAATGAACTGTAATACATGTTTAAATTGTATAAAAATACAACCCTGCTATATTACAAACTAATCATTTTATAACTATTGCTCTTACTCTCTCAAAGCAAGGCCACCAATCTCAAGACTGCTCAGTTGACTTTTATTTCTTAGGAGAGGTGTCAGAGGACACTGGACAAATGCCATTTTGTCCCACTGAAAAATCTCTCAGAATTCATTTATCAACAAACATTTCCTAAGCACAAATAAACAGAAAATTGCAAGACAATATTAATGAGTGTTACAAGCAAGGGAAACTCCAGGGACAAGTGGGAGTCTAGGTCTGAGGCAGGAAAGACTCCATGAAGGAGGTGACCCTTGAGTTATTGGCTTCATGGATAGGAGAGGAGAAATACACCAAGGGCCAACAGCAAAGACTTTTAAAATCCATTGACTAATGGGTGGATGATGAATGATGGATAATAATGGATGAAGGAAAGACAGAGGATGAATTGAAGATGGATGGATGGATGGATGGATGGATGGATGGATGGATGAGGAAGGGAGGATGGAGAGATGGATGGATGGATAGATGGATGGAGGGAGGATGGAAGGAGGATGGACAGACGGATGGATGGACGGATGGATGGATGAACGGATGGATGGGTGGATGATGCAGGGAGGATGGAGAGATGGATGGATGGATGGATGGATGGATGGATGGACAGATGGATGGATGATGGAGGGAGGATGCAGAGATGGATGGATGGATGGACAGAGGGATGGATGGATGATGGAGGGAGGATGGACAGATGGATGGATGATGGAGGGAGGATGGACACATGGATGGATGGATGGATGATGGAGGGAGGATGGACAGAGGGATGGATGGATGGATGGATGGATGGATGGATGGATGATGGAGGGAGGATGGACAGAGGGATGGATGGATGATGGAGGGAGGATGGAGAGATGGATGAATGGATGATGGAGGGAGGATGGAGAGATGGATGGATGGATGGGCAGATGGATGGATGATGGAGGGAGGATGGACAGATGGATGGATGGATGGATGGATGGATGGACAGATGGATGGGTGGATGATGGAGGGAGGATGGAGAGATGGATGGATAGATGATGGAGGGAGGATGGAGAGATGGATGGATGGATGGATGGATGGATGGATGATGGAGGGAGGATGGACAGATGGATGCATGGATGGATGGACAGAGGGATGGATGGATGATGGAGGGAGGATGGACAGAGGGATGGATGGATGATGGAGGGAAGATGGACGGATGGATGAATGGATGATGGAGGGAGGATGGAGAGATGGATGGACGGATGGGCGGATGAGGAAGGGAGGATGGAAAGATGGATGGATGAGGGGGAGGATGGATGGGTGATGGAGGGAGGATGGAAAGATGGATGGATGGATGGATGGATAACCATTGCTACCCTTAAATCACTGAAAGTGGTCCTGAGGATCATGGTGAAGAGTGTTCTGAGAACCAGATTCATCTTCTCTTTTTTTTTTCCACCAGCCATGAAGGTCAGCAAGAGGTGACCTTGTAAGGGGAGTTATCTTCAGGGAGTAGGTCAGGAAAAGGCAAAGCTCTTGCCTCCAAATGGACAAATGTTACCAGCATGAGAAGAGGTAGGTGCATATTTGCTGGGAGTTCCCTCTTTTCCACTGCTGTGCCTAGCTTACCTGGGCAAAAAAACAAACAAACAAACAAACAAAAAAACCTGGAGAACTGAATCAGCCCAAACCTAAGAGGTGGAGAATCACTCTGCCACCCAAATATTCTAGCCCCCCAAAGAACCTGGGTTCCTGTGTGCTTATGTCTCATGACCTGAAGTTAACAACAAGGGCCATCCTTACTTATCATCACCAAGCCACCCCTTCAAAGCATCCCCAGGCTCTCCTAAAGAGCCCCTCTGCAGACTGCCAGAGCCCCTCCCCACTTCATCCTCCAAGTAACAGTGACCCCCTGCAGGTTCCAGAAACGCCACACATCATATGCCCGAGTCATTCTGCCTGGACTGCTGTTCCTTACCCTGCCTCTCCATGGTAAAGTCCCCATCCCGGAGACCCAGGTTGGGCCCTCTCCTGGAAGAAAGCCTTCCTGGACTGCTTAGGCACAACTGTTTGGTTAAACAAATGAGCCACTGCCAAAAGGCCCCCACCCCAGGCTTTCCCACTATTCTGACCCAGGACTCTGCCATCCCTGACTAGTAGCTGCCAGGAAGAGCCTGGTACAGAATACATTGTGAAGTGGGAAACTTCCCAGCCTGGGGCCAGGAAAACAGACACATCCAGTTTCTTTCAGACAGCAGGTGAGGGCAGTCCCTGCTCCCGGCAACCTTCCTCTGTAGCTGTCTTCGGAGGTCACACTGGCCAATTCATGACTTTCCTAAAGTAGCCCCCCTGCTAGGCATGGAAAGAACCAGGAGAAGATGCACATTTGAGAAACCTGCTGGGATTTCAGAGGCCAGCGGCTCTTAACCAAGTTAGCAAGGTGTGCGCTTACGGCCGCGAGCTTAATAAGCGTAAGGCACAGAACAGATGTTCCAGCAAGTGCTGGCTGATTGACTGATGGATTGCTCAAGGAATTCCTCTTGATGGCGACTGCCACACCGTTTTGAAATCCAAGGCGCAGAAAAGAAGGTTGGAGATTTCCAGCCTGGTGTGAGAATGAGGTGTGAAAAGGCACCGATGCCTGCTTTAGCAGGTGACCTCTACCCAGGGTTTCTCAGTTGTAGCACCGGTAACATTTGGGGTTGGATAATTTGTTGCCAGGGCTGCCCTGTGCGTTACAAGATGTTAAGCATCTACTCGCTAGATGCCACTAACACACACACCACCACCACCCCCCAGTCTGTGACAACCAAAAATGTCTCCGGATATTGACAAATGACTCCTGGGGAACAAAGCGTCCTAGCTGAGAAACAGTGCTGTGGCCCAGCTGTTCCCAGGGCAGCGCTCAGAAGCCAATTCCAGGGGAGTAACTCTCCCTCTGCTCAGGACTCTGCCTCCCAGTGGCCAGACTCAGTTTACCTATCTACAAAATGAGATCATAGTCTGCAAGTGACTTGCATGCTTCTAGCCATACAGAAGGCACCCAATGATAGTTTTACATTGATTTGTACACAGTTCTCCTGAAAACCTCAAGCCAGAATCTTCGATCTCTCCCCAAAAGCTAGGGAGATACCACCGGAAACCCAGTAAGACCTAATGAGGGCTTCATAGCTGTCCAAACACTTTGGCCAAGTTAGACCACTTTGCAGGATCTATTCTAATGTAACGTTCAGAATTTCAGGTAAACACGTACATATGAGGACATCTATTCCAGCATTTTCTATCACAACTGAAACTAGAAACAATCTAAATGTCCAACCACGTAAAGAGAGCAAAGTGAAAATATGACAGAGTCACACAAAAGAACATCCTGTAGACAACAAACCCCACAAAACTAGAAGTTATTCATTAATAAACATGGGAAAATGTCCATGATAAAATGCTGAGTGAATCAAGAGTCACATAACTATATATAATGTAATTTCAATTTTGTCAGAAAATACAGAGCAAAAATATTTCACACTGGGGGGGCTCAGTCAGTTAAGCATCTGACTCTTGATTTCAGTTCAGGTCATGATCTCATAGGTTCGTGAGATCGAGCCCCACACAGGGCTCTGCGCTTACAGTGCAGAACCTGCTTGGGATTCTGTCTCTCTCCCTCTCTCTGCCCATCCCCCTCTCCTCTCTCTCTCTCTCTCCCTAAGTAAATAAATAAACTTAAAAAAATAAATAAAAAACAATAGAAAGAGACTGGAAGGATATTTAACAAAATTTCCTCTTTATGATGTTCCTTATTTCACAACTTTTTAAAAAGTATGCCTTAGTTTTAAGATCTTGTGGGGAAACTACTTTGTTGTTGTTGTTTCTAATAGTTTTCTATCAGAAGAGAAGGCTCTGCTTGAAACCTCAAGTGCTAAATCAAAGCCCACGTCTTGAATACAGAGCCCCTAGCCATGCAAAAAGGATTTTAAACCTAAATAAAGGGAAACTCAAGGAAACAGAAACAGAAAAGGGACCCACAGGGCCTAGGCCACTGAGGAAACCTGAGGTCCCCACAGGGCGGGCTGGGCTGGGCTGGGCAGTGGGTGAGACCCAGGCCTGTCCTGTGTGCTGCTCTGTCTGTCTGTCTGCCTGTCTGGACTACTGGCTGGGCCACTTGGGTGCTCACTCAGGCAGCCAGCTCCGTGAGGCGTGGCTAGTAGATGCCTATGACTGGACACTGGTCTAGAAGCTTGGCTCTCACAGCTGAAATCAGCGAGAGCAGGAGCAGGACTCATACCACAGGTGGGTAGTAGGGGTACAGGGTGGGGAGGCTGTCAGGACCCTCAAGCTCGGCAAACCAAGGCTTCCAAGCCATCAGCCTCGTGCTGCCTCTGGCTTTTCTGCCTGCCACCGACTACCCATCCAAGGTGGGCTCCTTGAAGATGGAAGAGGATGGCAATGAAGAAGCACCACACTAGAGGGTGGGGTCGCAGCCTTTCCTGGTAAAGCAGCTGGCCAGAGAGCGCCGGGGGCCTGAGGGGCCTGGGCCTGAGGGCTGGATCTGGAGAAGGATTCGGCACCCGGGTGTCGCGCCGCAGAGACCCGGAGGAGATGGGGACACCAGCAGCCCACGCCCCACTTCCCACAGGGCTCCCAGGGCCAGGGGAGCCATGAAGCGGTGTGCCCTCGCTCTGCCTCACAGTCTGCCCCCAGGAGTGTAGACCAAGAAGAGGAGCTGAGCAAATGTGGACAGAAAATAATACCGCACCTTCAGACCCACCTAATGCCTCCAAACGGCCTCCATCCAAACCAAGTGCACAAACAGACGAGCAGGAGTCCACAAGTCCCAAGTTGACACGTGTGAAAGTTTTCTTGTTTCCTGTTCTCTTGAAGTCCTTTGCCCAGGTGCACTTGAAGTATCAACATAAAACTAACACAGTCTACCCTGCAGGACACTACAAATCACAAAACCCCCGAAAGCTGGTGCAGGCCGTCAGAGTCAGAGGCATGTATGTAAGAGCCCAAGTGTCCCAGGCCAGCAGGGATTTAGTGACAGGAAAGGCCAACATTCTCGGGACCTTGACCTTGAGCGAGGGCCATGCTGGGCTCCCACTCAGAGCCTCATTTACTACTAACACACACCAGCAAGGCAGGTCAGGACTCCCACTCTGAGTTGAGAAGCAAGGGCCAGAGAGACACCGCACCTGTCCTGATGTTCAGCTGGCCCACACTCAGACTCCTTCCAGGCTCGTTTTGCCTTCTTACTCTGAAGAAGACTCAAGGCACAGTGAGACAGGACGTTCTTGAAATAGGCTGATGCCAGGGCCAGGGTACGGGCAGGGGACGCTGTGACGGGGGGTTAGGATGCCAGGCAGCGTTGCGCACTAGGGCCGCAGGCTGACCTCATGGGTGGAGGACCATTCCACGGCCCATCCTCCCCTCGGGGCAGGCCCCTTCCACTGGCTCCCAGGCCTCAGGCCATCACAGCGTGGGCAGGGCAGCTGAAACTGGCTCCTCTCTGCACCCACACTCCTGCCAGGCTATCTCTTTCCTCCCCTTCTTCGGAAACCATAAGAACACCCACAAGGTAGGCCCTTCAGCCAAACCTCAGTGTGAATGGAAATTGCAAAATGCCTGCTCAAGCTGTGAAACTGAACTGGCCCCAAAGCGGGTCCAACTTCTGGCCACTTCAGTCATAAGCACTGAGACAGCTGTCATGATGCACACGAGGTTACCTACACAGGATAAAAAAACTAAAAACAAAAACAAAAACAAAAAAACAAAAACAAAAAGAAAAAAAAACAGGAGCCATCCTAGGGACCCTCAGGCCCTAACTACACACTTGATAAGCTCACTACACTCTGGTTTCTCGTGGGGCCTGAAAGCTGCCTTTCACAGTGAAAAAACCTTTCACAGTCCCATGAAAGAGAGCCTCTGCCCTAAAGTCCACTTCTCAGAACAGCTCAATTCTTGGCCAGCTTGCCCCAACCTCCAGTCCAGCAATAGCTTGGCCAGGCAGCTAAGTCTTACCATCTGCTGGGACCCATCCTGGGTTGTCCATCAAGCCTTACAGATGCGAATGCTTACCCCTTTCTTATTGCAAAAGTCACAAAGGAACTGGGGAACATCACAGGAAGAAAACACTAATCTGCATCACCCCACCCTAAAGATCCTTGATAAAATGCAGATCTCAGAACTCCACTCCACAGGAATTCTGTCTCATTCAGTATGTACTTCCTGGGGCCTGAAAATCTGCATATTTAACAAACTGCCCACCTGAACCTGATTCAGGAGTCCCAAGAACTCCACTTCGAGATGCCTGAGGCCTTATTCTCAGATTTGCCTCTATAACTCATCTCCTGTTCTGACATCGTTCTCTTATGCTATTTCTCTTTTTTGTGTTAAGTGCATCTTACAAGAAGAAAAAAAAATCTAATTCTTATAGGGATCTGATAGTTAAGAGACTTACTGATATATATGTATTTCAGAATAAATACATATACACATCACACACCCCACATTCACACGTAACAGGAAGAGTAACTTAACACACTATATCACGTATGTGGGTAAACGGACTATATTATATGCACTTTCTATGGATGAAAACATCTGAATTACATTCAAACCGGAAAATTCCTGGCTGTGCAACCCTGGAGTCTGATTTCGCCTTTCCCTACACAAGCAAGGTAACACATGCACACACTCAGTCCGGGGACATCACAGACGTCCCCTCACCTTGATCTCTGCAGACAGTGAGGGCCGGCCCTAAATACGCTGTCACAGCCCGGACACATAATGTATCACCACAGTACAACCCACAGCTGTCTGCGGAAATGTCTGAGTGATGTGCCTTCAACCTGTCATCGGACCACAATGACCTCAATTTTTGGAGAAGTAAAGTCAAAAGTCTACTCTTATCTCCAGAGATCCGAGACATATTTATGTGTCAGCCTTCCTTCAACTTGTCCATAGCCTTCAAGAAAACTTGAAAAGGCCACCACAGGCCCTGTGCTGCCCCTGCCCCCAACACCCACCAATGTCCCAAGTCCACCCCCATCCATGGTCATGACATGACCACATCCCAGAGGTGCCCGAGCACTACAGTGGGCTAGGGAGAGTGACTGGTGGGAAGGCGGGGCGTATTCCTTGAGCAGCATTGCATAACCTGCTCCCCGGAAGCCCGAGCAGTGGCGGGAGACCCCACGCTTTCCCCAAACTCGGGTCCTCCCACCCTGCCTGCTCTCTGATTCTTAGGGGTGGGTGGCGAGAGACGAGGTGCGGCGGCTCCCAAGGTTCTGAAGCCAAAGGATCTGAGCTCACCTTTGCCAAGGCCTGCCTTCCACACAGAGAGGCAAAAAGCAACCCGCACAGGGTCAGCCAGCTCTTGAATGACTGGTCTCCCTCTCCCCGAGGGTAACCTCAAGGGTTCCAGCCATTTTTCTTCATATGCGCTCATCCATCACGCTAACTCCCTTCCTCAACTCTTTCCAGAGGAAAACAGACTGAAAGACGAGGTATATAAGAAAGGGTTCCTAGCGGTTATGGGGGGAAGGGGGTGCCATCAGCAGTTCTCTTCCTCTGTCCAACTTTCTATACGGCTGCCACCTTTGTAGGCAGGTGTCAACGACTCGGTCTTACGATGGTCTTAACCAGTATAGAATTGTCGGATCACTGTACTGTGTGCACTTGAAACCAGTATAACATTGTATGTTCATGTAGATTTCAATAATAAATTTTTTTATTTATTTTTTATTTTTTTTTAACGTTTATTTATTTTTTTTTTCAACGTTTATTTATTTTTGGGACAGAGAGAGACAGAGCATGAACGGGGGAGGGGCAGAGAGAGAGAGGGAGACACAGAACCAGAAACAGGCTCCAGGCTCTGAGCCATCAGCCCAGAGCCCGACGCGGGGCTCGAACTCACGGACCGCGAGATCGTGACCTGGCTGACGTCGGACGCTTAACCGACTGCGCCACCCAGGCGCCCCAACGTTTATTTATTTTTGAGACAGAGAGAGACAGAGCATGAACAGGGGTGGGGGGGGCAGAGAGAGAGGGAGACACAGAATCGGAAGCAGGCTCCAGGCTCTGAG